>NW_008825109.1:3308102-3347191 GCF_000699105.1 Pygoscelis adeliae | reverse complement strand
ATAGCACGTCTGGTTCAATCTGTGCTAGAGAGTCACCCATGCACGGACTGGCCATCACAAGAGGATCCAGCTTAGGTTTAGCTTCAGTGGACACCACTGGGAACGGGTATTTTCTCATACTCAATTACAGATGCCTCAGCCGCCTTCTCATTTGGTGTCCATCTTCTGATAATTGCTCTACAGTGTGTTTTCCCACTGGGATGTCTTGATCATGCTAAGTCTGATCTTCATCATTTTTACAGTAATGTCTCCAAATAGATATTTCCACCTTTGCTGTGGATTTGCACTATTTTATATGAAAGGAGAATCAGTCCTAGTAAAATCACTTTATCTGCTGTACAATATGCCTTTGGGTGCCTGTCTGTATGTAGATTTGTATTTGAAGTGGGCAACTTACCTCCCCTTTCCCCACCATGATTTAGACTTTCAGGGACTTTGTGGAGAATGGATACCTGGTGGTGGCCGAATCTTGACAGCAGCAAGGACCAGATCCACACCTCACAAGTCCTGCTGGTGGACAACGTTCTTGGTGCCACAGCCCCCCTGCTCAGCCTGCCTTTCCCTCCATCCCTACTTGCCCCTGTGTCCAAGTCACCACCTTCTCCCCTCATAGTGACTTCTCCACACTTGCTACTGCAGGTAGGCGAGGGCAGGGGTCTCATTCAGCCATTTGGGCAGCAGCCAGATCCCACCCTCCAGGGAAGGGAGCTGGCTCAGCCAGCAGCACCTCCGGGGCTGCCCGATGGACCACGCTGCTTTAGACACAGCAAGGCTTTCTGTCAAATACGACTAAGTAATTGTTGGACTGCAAATCCAGGGCATGCTGTGAGAAGGTGTACAACTTGCTGCCAGCATTAGTTATGGGTGTTGGTATGGGACATCGGTGGTGGAGGTAACTTTTGGAGACAGGCGTTCCCCTCCTCTGGCTAGATATAAATATAGGACTTTCTGCCCCAGTGCTTTTACAAGGTGTGAGTGGACTGTATTCATGTGAAGATAGGTCTGTGCACTATATGGTAAATAATACAGGTTTTTTTCTGCTGCTTTATTGGGTGAATAGAATTTTCCTGGGCAAACTCTTATAATTTAAAACAAGTGCTTTCTGTGGATATTTTGAACTGATGTTCAAGTCAAGTGACTCAAAATTATTTTTGCCATTAAATTTTGATATAAGTATACCTACAGAAAGTGAACAGAAAATGACTGTGAACTCAGTCAAAGCACATTTATTTAATAAAAACAATTCCTGAAAAGGTTCTGTGGTATTCATGCATTAAATATTTCTGAAGCTTAGGAGCTCTAATAGAAAGAATGACATCAAAGATATTAACAGTTCCCACAAAGTGAGTTTGGAAAATATAATTGAGATTTCTCAAATTCTTTGCTTGGAAAAAAGGTTATTCATATTTTCTTCCTTTTCTGAAAGACTATCATATCATCTCATGATGTGAAGAAGTTAATCATCTGATTGATAATGATTTTTATTCTGTTTGGTTACTGTTTGCTAGTCCCACTGTTTCTGTGAACAACATGGATATCTGCCATCAGGAAAGTGGTATTTGTAGCAGTAAAGACTAAATTATCCTTGACTGATGTTGATCTCTGCTTTATCAGCTGAAGCTATTCCTCATGACTCTGTGTGTGTGTGTGTGTTCAGGAATGACTGTAATTTCCATTATACTCCCACCTGTCATAAATTTGTGTCATCTCATAACAGAATTACAAATTCTGCTTTCTCAACTGTCTAGTGGTTTACCATAACTCATTTTGGATACTGGTTAGCTGACTAGCAAAATCTAAGGTGACAATTAACCTTTTTCTCACTTTTTCCTTATCTAATTTTTATTCCTGCATTTGCCTATACTTTACAGCTTATTCCAATTACTTTTTAAGCTTTCATTGCTTATTTCTTACTGTCGTCACTTGAGGATTAACCAGTTCACAAACCACTACCCATCCACATTTCAGTGGCAATAGCTTCAGTAACTATTTGCAGGATTTACAGCCCTACCTGCTACGTACAGATCATAGACTCATAGAATCATAGAACAGCCCAGGTTGGAAAGGACCATAAAAGATAATCTGGTCCAGCCTTTCATGGTGAAAGGGAGCCTAGATGAGATTATCTAGCACCCTGTCCAATCACATCTTGAAAACCTCCAGTGATGAGGACTCTACCATGTCCCTGGGGAGGTTGTTCGAGTGATTGATTTTTCTCACTGTAAAAACTTTCTTTCTTCTGTTGAGATGAAACCTCCCTGGTGCAACTTGTACCTGTTGCCCCCTGTCTTCTCCTTGTGGCTCCTTGTGAACAGAGACCATCTGTCTCCTTTGTAGCTGCTCTTTAAGCACTGGAATACTGTGGTGTTGTCCCCCTGAGCCTTCTCTTCTCCTTCAGTCTTTCCTCATAAGGCAGGTTCTCCAGCCCTTTGACCATCTTCATGGCCTTCCTTTGGACTCTCTCCAGTCTGTTTGTGTCTTTCTTGAATTGTGGGGACCAGAACTGGACACAGTACTGCTGGTGCAGCCTGACAAGTAATGCCCCTGCAGGTGCAGCCAGGATCTGATTTGCCTTCATTGCTGCAGCGGTGCACTGCTGACTCATGTTCGGCTTGTTGTCCACCAGGACCCCCAGGTCCCTTTCAGCAAGGTGCTCCCCAGCCATGCAGATTCTAGCCTGTACTGGGCTCCTTGTTTATGTTGCCCAAGGTGCAGGATCTTGCACTTGTCTTTGTTAAACTTCATACAGTTTTTGCTAGCCCACTCTTCCAGCCTGCCCAGGTCCCTGTAAGATGGCTCTCCCTTCTGACATGTCTACCTCACCACCCAGTTTGGTGACACCAGCAAACTTTTTGAGGGTGCTTTTGGGCCCTTCTTGTAGGTCTCTTTTTGCTTTGTCCCTGTTGGTGACGTGGTGCTCATGCCAGGCATCCGTGGCTTCCCTGGAAATGCTTCCTAGAGAAACCTGCTGTGAACCTGCATGCTGGTGTTCAAGAGTCCGGTTGCAAAGGTGTTACTGGCTGTAGTTGTGTTGCTGGCACAAAATCAATAACAAACTTAGCTGAGGAAGGGACAGAGAACTCCAAAAGATGCCTTCTCCAGCCACCAGTTCTAGAGACATCAAAGCAAACCTTTGCCCTCCTTCTCTACAGCTGGGCTGTGGCCTTGGTCACTGTCCCGTTGTGAGACATGCTGTAAAGGTACTCAAGATGAAGGCCTGGTCTTGTGTGCTCACTGCAGAGCTCTGGTGGTATGGAGGAACTCATTGGTCATTTAATAATTTACATATGTTTTATAATTTGAAAGTCAGCAGACCTCCTGGCATTTCATCAATAGACCTTAGGCATGGAAATGTGAATGCACAAGAGGGCGGATTCACTAGTCCTGAGCAGAATACATGACTTAACATTCCTGATCTGTCAACATATCTACAGCACCTGGGACTGATTGGATATTTGTTCTGCAATTTTTTAAAATTGTTGTCACCTATTAGGTGTCCCAAAGGATCCATCATCGTAAGAAATTTATATAGTATTAGTGAAGAATGCATGTCGTATATGCATTCTTAATGCATTAAAATAAAACTGGAAAACAGTCTACTTTTTCTGTTTTATATTCATTCATTCAACAAATACTGAGGCTTCCTTTAATAGAGCTTGATGTTTCCATAGTTGTTTTCCTTTCTTCCTCCTTTTGTGCAATAAATCAGTATGATAATGATGTCAGATTACAGCAGCTCTGGAAAGTGTGTGCATTGGGAAACAAAGAAAAATGGCAGATTTACTATTTGCCATGTTCTGCATGATTCATTTGCAAGCTGGATTGAAATGCTAGAAGTGGAAACATAACGCAATGAAAATTTAATCAAAAAGTTGCTCCAAATCCATAACAAAAGTAAGCTGGAAATAGTAATCGGGAAGACAGGAGTAACTGTTGGCTTTTTCAGAAGGAAGCATTTCATACCCAGAAATGCGCAGTTTTGCAGGTTTCATCTCCCTGACCTCACATGTCTGGTTGGTAGGTAGAGCTGAAACTTTGACCTTCCTTTGCACTCTGAGACCTATTCCACTGCCTGGAGTCCACAGGGGATTTACATCTAAGGGAGATATTGCACCCAAGGCATTCAGCCTTCCTAGGACACTGATTGATCTCCCTGGCCCATTCACAGTCCAGTAGGTAGAGCTACGTTTCTTGTATTTGGGCCTGAAGTTTGTCAAATCAGGCTTAGAAGGAGTCAGAATTATCTTTTATTTAAATTTGTTAGGTTATCTATCTGATTAAAGGCTAAACACTATAATCCCAAAGGCCCAGCGAGGATCAGAGGATGACTGCCGAGTGGAAACCCCCACAACCTGCCAAGCGGAGATGGAGCCCACTGCCCCAGCTGCTCCCCGAGGGCATTCCAGGGGAACGATTCAGCCAATGTCCCCAGTGGGAAACTGCCAACAGGAGTCAAGGAAAGAATCTCTCCCCCAGAAAGCCATGCAAAATAAAGGGGGTTATTGCCTAGAGGGGAATAGGACTTGCTATTGGATGCAGGGGCAAGAGAATTCAGGGAGGGTGTAAAACTCATTATAGGATATTTTAAGGGAATTGTGGGAATTTTTGAGAATTATGGTTAGGCAAAGAACCAAAGGTGGGGAAAGGGAGGGATCAAAGCGGACAAGGGAGAAGTAAATGAGAAAATAGAGGGGAAAAGGAGATAAAATTTGCTGGTCACATGTAAACAAGGCTGCTGGTCTGGATGTCTCTCTAGCTAGGCAGCCTGTCAGTCTTCTTATTAAACTATTCCTATTTTCTGCATGTACATGCTCTCCGTTCTGTGCGTGTGCCTGTATCTGCATGTGTGCATGATCCACTAGCAAACTGCAAGTCGGAGTAGCTGGAGAGCAGGGTAAGAGGTCCAAGTGCCAGTCACTAGGGAGGGATCGCAGGTCTGAGGGGCCCCTCGGTGTCAAAAACAGGAGGTGATCAGGCAGTGGAAGACTGAGGCTGGATGGACCCCGGGTCAAAGGACAGCTATTGAGTAGACACATGGGGAGGGGCTGGGGGGCGCGCGCACGCACACGTGTGTGACCACGGGGAATACATGCTCAGAATCACTACTGGCCAGACCTGGGGATGCAGAGCCACAGCAGGTAGAGTTAGCGGCAGCGACAGGAGAAAGCCCATGGGTCCTCAGGTTCACTGGATCCTGCAACCTCTAACCAAATTCAAAAGCCAGAATCTATGTATATTTATGAATGTTTAATATGCATTACAATTTTTCATCGATTTGATATTAAAGCAACAAACATAAATTCAGAAAGCCTCTGTAATCAAAGGCAGTGTTGGAGGACAACTTACTTCATTTGATGTTAGTCTACAGCAGTTCGTATGCTAAAAGTATATTTAAGCATATCATACTGAGATTAGTTTTTAAGTATTAATTAGATACTCACACATAACACCTTGATGTCTGCCTATTTATAACTTCAGTTTGGAGTCTGCAAAAGAAGTAAAATAAAATTTTCATTATCACTTCATGTAGATTTCAACATTTCAAGAAAGCTGGAAGTTGACTAAATGGCTGCAAAATTATATATTCTGTTTGTAACTCATTGTCAGAATTGAATGCTTTACATTCCCCAGGACTGCCAGAAACATTTTCCTGTAATGTTCAAAGTAATCTGAAAAGTCTTTGTAAAACTGAAGCATATTCAGCTGCCTGATGTGCCAGCTAGAGAGAAGAATTCATCTTTTGTTCTGTATTTTTTGAAATAAACCGAGTGAATTCACAGATGCAGCAGACACATACACTACACACAAAACCAGGGCACTGAGTTTATGAAATAGCTGCTGTTCTCCCTCCTGATAATATACTATTATTATCTTTATTTGCCAGGACATTTTTGCCATTTTGAGATTAAACTTGCTTTCAGTTTTCTGACAGTTCTAAATACCTTCCTTTTACCATCTTGGCTTTAAGGCTTTCAACATCGGAAGTTGTTTCTAAAAGTGCATGGAAGGTATTCATCGCTTCCTGTAATGCATTACACTTTTAGACTGTATCCTCTGAAGTTTTCACTAATATGAGGGGACCTGCTATTTGCACCGTAACTCTGTCTTGTATGTAGTTATGTCACCTTATCACTCAAGAGTGTGATTGCCCTGATTTTCTTTGTGAATAATATTAATAATTTTGAAACCTAGAAGTAAAAACTGAAGACCTGCACAGATTTTTCATTTGATTGTCATTACTTTGAACCGTCATTTAGGAAATATCCCAGATTGGGATATTTAGATTTTAGATATTTAGATATCTACAGTTTAGAAATAAGTACCCAAGTGCAGTGTGTTCTAGGATTCTGGCAGCAGCCAGGAAAACCCACTGTTTTGTTTTGAATTTTATTATATTTGTGAAATTATCACAAACTTTGTTAAAGATGGCAAAATCCCCTGCTGTTAGGACATCAGCTGCTATATGAAAGAGATGAGCAGTACAGGGAACATGTTGCAAACAACTATGTACTCAAATAGGATTTTTAGCAGGTACCTGAACATACAATGAGAACAAGACATGCATCTACAATATGTCTTCCTAAGACACTCCGAGCTTTCAATTGTTTTCAGCTCCAGAGACCTCCTTAAGCTGATGTAGTTTCTGTGTAGTTAGGAATCCTCTAGTTTTCCTTCCATGAAATTGTCTCTTTGAACCCATGTGAACTGTTGTTACCCTCAGCAGCCTGAAGCAAGGAGTTCAGAGATTTACTGCATTTTCAGTGAAGAACTCCCTGCATGACTGTCACCTAATCACGGCTGAGTGACACCCAGCTTTTCCAGCTACTGTCACCCAGAACAGCAAAAGAACCATAACTGGAGCATCATATGCAATTTCTGAAGTACTACCAGTCCACTGGATATCGTACACTAAAAATCACGCAGTTCTTGAAAGTCCTTGCAAATTTGGTGTTTCACCAACAATTCATAAAAGCTGATGAATTTATAAACAGTTTGCTTTTTCATTTTTTGACTATGCTTCATCTTCCAGTGCTCTGGTAGGCATTCCTTCACCAAGCACTGACTCTCAGTGTAAGAGACTGCACGAGGTGCATATTTAATTTGAAAAAGCAAAAATATGTAACACGTGCAGACAAGGCATGTTGCCACTTATGTCTGTAATTTTTATTTGTTTCTATGTTTTTGCTGCATCCTTTAGTTTGATGTGACTTGCAGATACGTGTGCTAAATCTGACTTTGCTTTGCCAGCCACAGCAACATTACGCTATTTGTGCCTTAAAATTCATCCTTCACATAATCTATTTCTTCTGTGGGGTTTTTCTTTCCCACTGCAAATTCCTTATATGTTGCTCATGACTTTTTTGCCTTTTGCAGGGCCAGACTCAATAACCAGCACTGCACTTTGCTGTCAGCCATATTATCCTCATCCTTGACATGATCTTGTCTTCTCTTGGCTGACTTCAGAGTTTGCAAGATAACCAAAACTCTTCAGAAAATAAATTTTTACAAAAAGAAAAAAGAAAAACTACATCTGCTTGTGCCCACACGTCAGACTTCTTTGTCAGCCACATTCCTCTGTTTCCAGGTCAATCCTGTCCTACGGACTGTCCAAAGGCTAGAGACCTTACAGCTTCCAAACTCCTGGTCATCTTGCCAAAAGTTGGGCAACCCAGGAATTTGGCTGGCCTGGACACCTGGAAGCCTCATGTTCCTCAGCTAGTCAGTGTCTTATAACTTGCTGTTTCCAGAAAAAGGTATTGCACCACCTCAGCTCTTCCAAAAATTTCTTTCATGGTATTTTTGGGAAAGTGGGTTGAGGATTAGTCACATGTTGGGATGTGACTGCAAAAACATCTGGAAACTGCTGGTAAACTAAACTAACTAAAACTAACTAAAGTTAGTTTTTTTCCTGGTCAGCTGTGTCATGTTGTGCTGGTTTTGGCTGGGATAGAGTTAATTTTCTTCATTGTAGCTAGTAGGGGGCCATGTTTTGGATTTGTGCTGGAAACAGTGTTGATAACACAGGGGTGTTTTTGTTATTGCTGAGCAGTGCTTACACTGAGTCAAAGCCTTTTCTGCTTCTCACACTACCCCACCAGCGAGTAGGCTGGGGGTGCACAAGAAGTTGGGAGGGGACACAGCTGGGACAGCTGACCCCAAATGACCAAAGGGATATCCCACACCGTATGACGTCATGCTCAGCATATAAAGCTGGGGGAAAAAGGAGGAAGGGGGGGACGTTTGGAGTGATGGCATTTTGTCTTCCCAAGTAACCATTACGCATGATGTAGCCCTGCTTTCCTGGAGATGGCTGAACACCTGCCTGCCGATGGGAAGCAGTGAATGAATTCCTTGTTTTGCTTTGCTTGTGTGCGCAGCTTTTGCTTTCCCTATTGAACTGTCTTTATCCCAACGCACGAGTTTTCTCACTTTTACCCTTCCGATTTCTCTCCCCCATCCCACCAGGGGGGAGTGAGCGAGCGGCTGTGTGGTGCTCAGTTGCCAGCTGGGGTTAAACCACGGCACGTGTATAATTTCAGTTGTTTACAGTACTGAAATTTATATCTAAGTCACTACCCTGAATGGTCAGCAGTGGAAAACAAGTACTGTTTTGCCATAATTTAGCTGCTGTATGTTAGATGTCCCCATAAGGACAAGAACTGTGCTCTGATGTGCCTGTTTCTTTTCACTGACCATAAAGGGAGCCAGGGATGACCAGCTCCAATGGAGACGTGCACATTTCGTTAGGTGAATTCCACCATTACTTCTCACATTTAGCCCATGACGTGACCTTACTATTTTACAGTAGTCAATCCCAAACAGAAGGACCCTGACATATCACAGTGCCTCTTGATCTTATTTATATTTTTGCCATGAGCGCACAGCGGTAACAGGAAGGTGTGTTATCATGTATGAGATAGTATCTAAGCGTGGTACAGTCCATTTATTTGGGGAGTAATGCTAAGCTTGTTTGGAGAATAGCCAGAAAAAGATTTCCTTTACATTTCCCCAGCAGCTTGCTACTTTCTTATCTGCTTTATCATAAATCTATAGAAAGCCCTTTATATAATAATATGCAATAGGGACAATACATATTCTCTAAAATAGCACAGCAAGGAGCCACAATGAGAGTGAAGCATAGGAGATGGTTTTAAAGTGACGTTCCACTGATGCAAAATTTGCAGGGCAACTTGAGCTAAGGGGGGGCAGGCAGCTGTGACCAGCAGGGCAGCTAAGAGCTGTTTCTGGCAAACAAAACATTTACCTCCCTTCTCAACCAGTGGTACTTGTTCCCTCCTACCCCCCCCACTAGTACTGCTGTGTCCAGAGGAACTGCCCAATCTACCCAAGCTTATTTGGCTGCACTTGCTGCCAGTATCCCACAAAGATGGGACTCTAGACAACTTCTGAGATCCATTTTCTTTGCTCCTCAGGCATGCAACAGAGAGTGGCCAGAACATTAGTGCAATAGATTCACATTACCGAAGTGACATGAACACTAAAATGATTTAATGCTTGAAAAGTACATAACTGGTTGCAAAATGTGCCAATTTGATATCAATAGATCTCAAACGTGTATTTAAAATTAAGTCCTTTTGAGACTGAGGTGCTTTTTGGGTCACAGCACATGTTAAAGGGCTTTAAAAGGAATGTTTAAAAGGCTTCTAAATCAGTGTTTTAACCATAAGCATTTTCATTTAATTTAGATTTGGGCTTGAACCAAAAACCCAGCACCCACTTTTGCATGTCTGAAATTCGAGACCCTTTCTGTTTGGACTTTAGTGGCCCTCTGACTGCTTATATTAGCTAGGAGTCTGGCCCAAAAAAAGTTGGCTTTGGCTAAATTGTGGTGGGGTATTTATTTTTAATAAGTCTTAAGATGATTAAAATAGTATTGCTTTACTGTATAATCAAGTACTCCTCAGCAGAGACCAATTGTGCCTGTCTGTCTTTATTTAGCCATCCTACCTGGAATGCAAAAAGAGCCATAGAACCATGTCACTGCAGAAGAAGGCATTTCTTACGCTATTTTCTTATTTCTTTTTGTATAATTGATTAGCTGTAATGCTAAATAATATCTAGGAGCTAGTAAAAAATTTTATATAAAAGACTTCCCTGTAGGAAAGTGGGATCTCATTGAAATTGTCTATTAGAAAGAATACTCTTTCTGTAGACATTTCTACCAGGAAAATCAAAATTACTTATTGTCTGTGTAAATCTTCATGTCCACCTTAGGCACGTCAAAATCCTGCGCTCATAGTCACATTTCTGCCTTGATGCAATTTTCCGTTCTGCGCCCATGAAATGATCGGTCCCCATCACACTGGACTCAGCGCCGTCCTCCCTGCTTGGGAGGTACTGCAGGGGCGAGGCTGCAGGTGAGACCACAGCTCACCAGGGAAGATGTGCTGCAGGAGGAGAGCAAGGCTCATGCATTCCTGAGCTATGATTCCTAGAGGGCAATGTGCTGGGTCTAGAGGATGGAAAGATGTTTTGTAAAACAGAAAATGTTAAAATGTAACTGGTTTGATGTTTCACATACGAAAGCAATTAGGCTTTTAGTACATTAAGTATTTCTGTATTTTGACTTTTGTCCTTGTGACAGAAAATCAAATACAAAAATACAAAAATATTGACATGCTCCACACAAAGGAAATCTGGGAAGCGCTAATCTCAGGCAGTGGTATCTTTGCTGGAACACTGAGGATATTTGTTAGCAATATGATATCTGAGACCTAGACAAAACCTTAAAAAAAGGCTGAATTAGATACAGACTTGCTCTTTTTTTCTGCCTTATTCCCACCATTTCTTCTAATTTGAATTTGGGCAAGCTAGAGCATATGAATAACTGGTGTGCAAAGCCAGCATTGACAGTGGTACCTGGACCTTTTGCTTTTGTTGCCAGGGACAACAAGCAAATGTTGAAAATAATGGAAAAGTAATAAAGCCCATGCCATAGGAAGTATTGTGGCAATGGAAGGAACTCTCCTAAAGAGGTCTACACAAACACATAGGTGGAGCCATTGGGATAGGACTAGAGTCAGCTGCAGTGTGGACAAGGTAGGACGTCAGAGGCACAACTACAATGACACACCACCTGTGGGGCACAACATATGAAACCAATGAAGATGGGAGGGGGATACAGACACTTCTTCTGTATTTCAGATTTGGCATATGCACCGTTTCTCAATAAGCTTAACCATATGGGAAGTTTGATGCATCTGTGTTATTTCATTACTTAGTTCATTTGGGGTACGAATAGAGTCTGACACAGATGCTAAATTTCTTAGAGGGTTCAATTTTCATTCTTAAACTATCTAGCAGATTGAATTGTAAAATGTCAGAAAATTCATTCAGTTCACAAAAGAGTATTAATACTGTAAGGGGAGGTTACATTTTATTTCTCACACATAAAAGAGAGAATGAATCTCTATTTTTAGCAAAAAATTGTTATACTGTTATAAATCTGTATAACCTATTGATGGAGACTTGGTTTTACTTCCGCAATTATCTGAAGTTGATGGTAAAGAGCCAAGATTTACTCTTGGAAGAAGTTGAGTTGAAAAGTCCAGATTCTTCTGCTGAAAAAGTCAAAGCCATTTTCCTTTGGAATATATGATCTACACATAAAAAATCTCATTTTACTATGCCTTCTTTTTTTCACTTCGTACTCTCACTTGCATGTTGTAGTCATATTGTGTAATAAAACTGCAGAAATTCTGCATTTCCCACAAGTTGGGTGTTGAATGGTTATTTACCACCACCTCATCCTCTTTACTGCAAGGCACTGTGACAGGCATACAAATCTTCACAAGAAAGATTGTTAAGAGTAGACAGTTCAATTTTTCTGAAATTCAGACCAAGAATAAGAGATTACGTGACCTTAATACTTTTGATTTTGGTTTGGGGTTTTTTTTCCATGTAAAAGCTGTTGAGTTTCCTGGTTTCTAAATTTCAGACTGGTTTTTGGATAGTCTCCATCTCTTGCCATGAAAGCAGATAAAAATGAAAATAACAGAAGGGAAGATTCAGAGACATTTCAAGTGATAAGCCTTGTTTAGCCAATATGCTTTGTGTTGCAGCCATTCCTTTTCTTTGGCCCTTATAGTAAGAAGACATAGTGAACAGTTGCAACTTTTGGTTTCAAGATGGTGTCCCCCCATATGCATTGAAGGGAGGGCAGAGAGCTTAAATCATCTAGTCCAAGTTCCTGACCACTTCATGGCTGACCAAAAGTTAAAGCATGTTATTAAGGTCACTGACCAAATGCCTCTTAACCATGGACAGGCTTGGGGCATCTACCACCTCTCTAGGAAGCCTGTTGCAGTGTTTGACCGCCTTCTCTGTAAAGAAATGCTTCCTAATGTGAAGTCTGAACCTCTCCTGGCACAGCTTTGAACCATTCCCACACATCCTATCACTGGATACCAGGGAGAAGAGATCAGTACCTCCCTCTCCATTTCCCCTCCTCAGGAAGCTGTAGAGAGCAGGAAGAAAGGCTTTATGGTCATATGGAAAGGGACAACAGTTTGCCTTCTTAACGGACTGTGACTGACCAATAAATGCCTACAATGGAAGAAGGCTCATTAGAGACGGGCAAGGACAATGTGCCCATGAAGCATGGAGAATAATGTGGGGTGTGACTGACCACAGCTGTTGCAAGGAAGCAGACTTTATCTCAACACAAAGGGACCGGAGGGTGGCCTTTGCTATATATAGATAAACACTCATGTCAGTTGAGTGGATCAGCTGATATATCACAGTTGAGCGGATCAACTGGTGGTGTAAATGTCTCCCTGAGTTAGCGAGACCAACATAGAGGGGGTGAATATGTGGCTGGGCGCAACACAGAGTCTAAAAACTAAACAACTAACAAAAGAATTTGAGGAAAGCAACGGGCTTGAGCTGCCTTCAACCCATGTATTCCTTCTCAGCGACTGGGGACACCCAGCATCCTGACAATGACCATACTATAGAGAGCAGTAATGGGGATCACACTGGTATTGTGATTGAACTGTATATTGCAATTGCCATATTTTGCGAAGCATAACTTACATTTGTATTATGATTTCAGTATATTTTGTATCATTCTGCTAAATCAGAAATGCTGTGTAACATCAAATATCTTCACATAAATAAATTTTATATTAAACATTACACCCTCCACACACCTAAAAGAACCTGGTCAGAGAATATTGGACTCTGACACAGACTTATCGACGTGTGCATTTGATGCCTGTGAGTCTCTGACCGTGAGTCTCAGTGGGGAAGAAGGGGTGTCAAACAAGCAAGAAAGTGGTGGAAATGGGGCAGTGCCAAACTGGTGGAAGTTTTAAAGAAGATCTGGTGTTGCTTGTTCATTTACCTGCAATAATTCATAGTTGTCCCATTAAAGAGAGGATGTAAAATCCCCTGAATTGGCAAAAGATTTGCTGACAATGTAATTGTCATCAGGATCTGGTCCATAGCACACAGTGAATGCTTTGCAAAATAATGAAACAACGGTGGCAATATGAGATCTTTTGTGCAATGAATCATATTGGTATTGATCACTGCTGTAATTTATCATGCTTGCCATGCTACCGGCATTTGCTCATTGATGTACTCTGTTAGCAAAAACAGAATATTGATCACTCATTATCATGGAAATTTGCAGAAAATCTAATTAATACAAAATGCAGCACATCCTTGTGTTCAAAGCCATGGAAAACAGAAAGAGCACAAACAGAATAAAGTAATTTGTTTCACGCATATCCAGGAGAGGAAGTTTCTCTGCAGTTTTCTCATAGTCATTTTTAAAAAAAAATCACTGAACTGTAGAAACAAACTGAAAATAACTAAGAAGAGAGAAAAAATACAGCTCCTTATATACAAAAAAGGTGCTACTTAGGATTTACTTAATATGAATTAATTTAAAATTTTCCAGTTTTTTTCTCTTTTCTATCTCGTGACAGAGCTATCTTCATAGGACTTTTCACATGGACTTAAATTTCAGGTCTAATAGATCCAAAGCCCTTTTAAGTGTTAATAGTTTTCTTTGAACTTCAAAGAAGATATGTCTACGAGGGGGTACTGTATGAATTTATAGTAAAGGAAAAGCTAAAATATATTGAAAACATCAAACAGTGAACAATGGAGTATTGTGACTAGCTTTTAAATGAGAAGTTAGTAGGTGAACAAATAAAATCATCCCATCTTCCAGAATTTTAGGGCTTAATCCAATAGAGACATGGGGTTGTTACCAACATACACTACCTCGGCTGCAACAGTCACTGTACCATTGTCCCTGTGAAGCAAAAAAGGATCTTTGACAGGTGTCTATGCAAGAAACATGTTCCTGTTCGTGTTTCAGTAGAATGTTAAATTGTCATCATTTTGAATGCTGGAAATTATTACTATCTAAACTATGTGTAGCCATAACCTTGTTGTAGAGCTATGCACTTTGTGAAGTTATTACAAGTGTTTTAAAAAAAAAATCTTGTCATGATTTACCTCCAGCTATTTTGAGTACTGCACTATGTTGAGTATAGTAGGACTTCCAGTGCAGCTATGCTGATTAAAGATCTTGCTATCTATCTCTTACAGAGTGATTTCTCTGGGTGTTCAAAATTACGATAAACTGAAGAAGATCTATGTCAAACATAATCTCTTTTTTTTCATTTAGAAGCCCGTTTGTATGTGTAGAGAGTGAATACAACAACTAGGACTCATGAGTGCAGTGCTGATTAATCTACCAAAATCTAGCACAGTACATTCAGCATCTCCACACTCTGAGTACACCTCTCAGTGCTATCACCACATCTTGGTTAAAGGGCACTAATGATGTTGCACAAGAACAATGAGATGTGGAGAAGCCCTGAACCATCATGCTTAACTGAATACGACTTAGAGGGCCAGAGAAAAGAGCAGAGATGTGAAAAGGTCATCCCCACAGACTGCAAATAACCCTGCTGCAGTGGGCATACATCACACAGAGACTTCAGGGAGAAATGGCTGTCAGTTCAGAGGAGAGACTCTTACCTGGTGGAAGTTCAGGAGGATCATGAAATATCAGTATGCAGTTTTGTTTCATTTGTTCTTTCTCTGATGATGTGTTTGCCTGTTTCTTGAAAGGAATCTGAATGGAGTATAGAAGACTCTGCCATAAGCTTCCTGATGTGGGAGAGATCCTCCAAGACAGAAAGAAAGAACACCAGTAAAAAATATGAAAGAACATAGACTGCAATTTGGTGATGTTTAAATGGGCATCTATGGGTGTAAAGTTCCTTTTTCACCCAATCTGGGGCAGGTGCTATTTTCTGTAGACAATTGCTATTAGCACTAGATTCAGTAAAGAAGGTAGGATGAAGCAAAAGAAACATGCACCATGTACTGAATGAAACCATGGTAGCATGCATGAACGGAATGGTGGGAGTTTTGGTAGCATCCAGGCTCTAACAAAGCTGTAACTTGGAAAGACAAAATATTTAACTTGACTAGACAGGGTTTTTTTTAAAAAACATGCAAAATGTTTCAAGCATTTTTTAAAATAACTTTTAGGTCTAACCTTCTATGGCATTACTGCAATGATAAAACAGGAAATGAAAAGAAGCAGTAGATCGGTCCAGTTTACCAGTCATAACATATTTGTTTGAGGTAAACATTTTTAGGCTCTAGTAAAAACATGGCTCCTGTGAGACTTCTTTTTCTGCACACTTGAAGGTTGTTCCTTTAACAGACTTTGATGAAAACAGCATTTTTCTTGATATTAAATGTACACTTACCTTTTTACTACTTTTTTCTTTATTTAAATATATGTCTCATGCACCATCTTATTTTTTTCTACTCCTTTGATTCAGCTTCTTCTCAGTTATTTGAATTTTGTGATTTGTGATCTTGCCAGTAGTTCTGCAGCTTTTATTTTGTGAGGCAGAAACAACCGTTACTAGGAGAAAAGACCAGTAGTTTTCCATACATAGAGCCCATGAGGGAAAAGGTTAAAAAAACCCCAAACCCCAAACCAAAAAACAGAATATTTGCAAAAGGTAGATTAGGAGTTTATGAACAATATACAATATTACTGTTGGCTAAGAACTGATATTGATATGACTGAGAAGTTCATTGGCAGGTTCTCACGGTATATCCAGGCGGTTGCAGTAGTTAACATTGTGCTAAAAATACACCCTTGAACTTCGTTATAGCAGTGCTGACATGATTTACCAAGACAGCACACACAGCTCTGGCATTCTGTATGGGGTAAATGCAGGCATGTTCTTGAACTCCTGTCAAAGCCCAGTAGGAAAACCTACCAGTGGGTACTTTCCTGTTTTTCTCATTTTTGCTTTTCAAAGACAAGCAAGAAACCCGCAGCCTGACTCTATTGTGTCCCTTAAGTCTGCTTTCCTCTTTTTTTTTTAATTGCCTCTCATAACTATTGCCTTTTATGATATTTTGTACCTTCTCATCTTTGAGAAGTAGTGGGAAAGGAAAGCTCCTTTTTTTTTTCCAAAGTGGCAGGCTGTTAACTCATTCTTTTTGCAGTTAGCCAGACTCTGCAGGCTGTTTGCAGTAAGTGCTTCTGCAGGGCTCTGCTCCTAAGGTGTGGGTATATTCCTAGCTCATCTTCCTCTTCCCTTCTCACTACCCTTGCTTACATGTGATGCTCCCTGCTGGATTGCCCTACATACAGACGGGAAATGCCTTGGGGAAAGTGTTTCCCTCTGTCTTTGTTTGTAAAATGTACAGAACATTTCTGGATGCTTTTGATAAGCAATAAATATTACTGCTTGTGCATAACTTTAGGACACAGACTGTGACCATTTACCATTCAGTACATGTATTATCTGTCTGATGGATGAGCAGGATTTGCACATCAATCCATCAAACCATGAAGATTTGGTCTTATTCCCATTGAAATAAAGCTTACTACTGATGTCAAACAGTGCAGGGTCAGGCGGTACAGACTTAAAAGCGTTCTGCAGCACTGTATTTCAGCTGAATGATCTACTCACATTTATGAAACTCGGTAAACAAATACTCTGTAAAAACAAAAAGCATGAGGGCTCAGTCCTGCAAGGATGAGGGACATGGTTTAGCGGCATGGTGGTGTTGGGTTGACGGTTGGACTCGACGATCTTAGAGGTCTTTTCCAACCTTAATGATTCTATGATTCTATGATTTGAGTGCTTTGGTTTTGACTCAGCAAAGCAGAGAAGTATATACTTAGCTTTAAGCATGTGTTTATTCTCCAGGGTATTCCTATGCACTTTAAGTTAAATACCTGTTTAAGTGCTTTACTGGATCAAGGCCAGGGTATTTTCAGCATCTTTTAGGGTTGAGTTCTTACAGAAGACTTTTTCTCTGAGATCTCAAAGCATTTCACAAAACACACTAAAGACAATTCCTCAAAATAATAAGATGAAATACTGTCATAGGACAGAAAATGATATTGTTCCCCTGGGTGGATAGAGTATTCCCATCCATAACTAAGGCTCCTAGCTTTCTAAATCAGTGACAGAAAAAAAAAAATCTATTTTTGCTCCGTTTACTAAAAGATGCCCTGCTCCAGTAAACACTGAAATGAATGAGTCATGCAATAAAGGCAGACTTTAAAGCAAGCTACAATGATGAAACTCCCTAGCTACAGGGGCTTTGTTGTGTGTTTTGTTTTCTCGTGACTGGATGCAGAGGGATGCGATTTCTTTCTTTAGATGGGAAGAATTAAAAACACTAAAAAGATTAACTAAAGACCATTTATAATAGATGCAGTAAACTGTCTTGAGAGAAAGACAATATAAAAGATAAGGTCCTTGACTGGGATACCGAACTAATAGCAGTAATGTGTGCTAATAATGCACATATATCTCACTCTAAATAATTATGTTATAGCAACATCAAAAGACCCTAAGTTCTTTGTGCAAGCAGTGCAAACACATATGGAGAATTAAAATGTATTTAAAGAAAGTTCTACAGCACATTTGCCCAAGAAAGACAAAACCAAAATAAAAATATATTATTTCTCCTCCTTTCCTAGAAGTCATCCCTCCACCCTCTGGGACTAGTTGTTTGCCACTCTGAAATGTTGGGTTCACCTCAGGAAGCACAATGTGAACCTTTGGGCAGGCCTGGCCACACTCCCTTCTTCCAGTCATGCCCTTTCCCAGCTGCAGAGGATGGGATGTTGTGGAGAAGCTCTGTGCTCAGAAACACCTTAGGAGATCTGCTTGTGGGTACCTGGTCACTCTACCTCTTTCCTTCTGTATCTTTGTCAATCCAAAATAAAGTTTTAAAAAAAAACAACATGAAGAAAACCAATGCTTGAGAAGTCTGTGCAAATAAAAAAAATATGTCTTTGAACCTTCACAGTTTTGTCAAATGGAAATAATATTAACCCAAAATAACATGCATGCCAAATCTTATTCCTTCAGATTATCCAGTAATACTAGAGTTCTGCAACGGCAATCACATATTTATTTTTCATGATGGGAAAGGTATTTTCTTTTCCCATGCATGTCATTATCATTAGAAACAGAACAATTCTGGCTCAGCCACAGCAGAAGTACCTTCATAAAGTAAACATACTAAATTTCAGCCTGAATAATTAATGCTGGAAAAGTTGAAGGTACCTAATAGGACCTCATCAGAAGGAAAATGTTTGAGAAACCTTAATTATCAGTTTCTTAATAAACTGTAGAAAAATAAGCACGTAGGACAGAGAACTTAAACTTCTAAGTTGTCAGCTGTGAATAACAAAAAAGCAGTAACTTATCCTCCCACATTTGTGTCACAAATTCCAACTTGTCCCAAACTGTAAGGGCTGTGCTAGAGGAATCTTGCCCTGTTCAGTTCAGCCAGCCTTTGAAATCACTCCAATTCTCAAGGCTGCCTAATTTTCCTAGTTCTTTTATCCCTTTCCCTCAGGATCCTGTATTGCCTGAGGACAGAGGAGAAGGGGAGTTCTCACCCTTCACCCATCTAGCCCTCAGCTGAAATCACCTCCCAGAGCTGGATGTGGAGGGGGACACTGAGGATAGGGAAGGCGGCAATGGAGCATCACTACCTCCGTCTACCTCCAGCCTCCCTGGTCCTGCCACCGGAACGTACTGATATTCAAAGGTAGAACAGCTCTGCAAATATACCATTCTGGCTTTTATATGGGGATTTCATCAACTGTGGGAGAAATTGTCAAAGGTGTAACAGGCAGGCACGGAAAGTTAGTCAGCCAGAGAGGTTGTTGGCACTACAGAAACCACTCCCTTTGTTGGCACTGCTCAGCTTATATGGCAAGGAAATGGAATGTTCTCTTGCATGGAGGCAATTCTCACTTGCTTTGTTTTCCTCAGTCCAAAATAACAAATCACTACTACACTTTCTCACGCAATTTTGCACATGGAAAAATAAAAAAAAAAATCCTATAAGGGCACTATATTTAAAGATTTCCAGATATCTATGCTGGAGGCATAAAATAGCCAGTGACATTGGTCGTCTATCACTAGAACTATCTGAATAGTGTGCAGGAAATAATAGAAGCAGATACATCCTGAAGAGTAAAGGAGAGCCAGACGCTGCCCAGCTACTCACTGATGCACACTCTCCCTCCTGTCCACTCACTAATGATGTACGGAAGACCACATGGTGAAACTTCACATTCACAAGGAAAACAAGGTTAAATCATAAAACTAAGTTCCAGCATTTTCTATCAAACTACGTTAAGATTTGCAAACTAATTTTGTTAACAGGGATTTTTGTGTGCAGTTTTCAAGGCTGTCTTGGAAAAATAAAATAAAAAGACAACCATCTGGGCTGGCAAAGAAGTAGAATTCTTCCCTTCCCTTCCCTTCCCTTCCCTTCCCTTCCCTTCCCTTTTATTTTTCCTTTTCTATATACTCAAAGCTAATGGGGATATTTGTCCTCTTCGCTTCCCTTCCCTTCCCTTCCCTTCCCTTCCCTTCCCTTCCCTTCCCTTCCCTTCCCTTCCCTTTTATTTTTCCTTTTCTATATACTCAAAGCTAATGGGGATATTTGTCCTTGTATCAGAAACATTTGCTACCAAAGGGGAATGATGAATATCAAAAACCTGGACCCACAAGGGTGAAAGTGTTGAAAGGAGTGTGTTGTGCTGAACACAGGCTGTCTACTCATTATATCAGATATGACGCTGTGAATGGGATTCATCGCAGACATCGCTCTGTAGATAGCTACAGCTAAACTAGTTGTCTAAACCTTCCTAATGGAGAGAGTGGAGAGAAAGAGCAACTTTTTGGGTCGGACCTCCCTATTCCTCAAGCATCCGAAGAAGGTCACAGAACAAGGTCACTGACAACACCGGACAGAGACCTGCAAAGACGTTGTGCTTGTCCTCTGTCTGGAACATGACTGAGGCTGGCAGTGTCTTTGGAAAATGTCTCTGTTGAACTTGAAGATGTCTCTACTGGGCATGACCAAACAGACTTTTTTTACAAAGGTTCAAACCCTGCTTTTGCAATTCAGCAGATTTTTTTCAGAAAAAAGTTGGAAAAAAATTCCGAGTTATGGCAGTATAGTAATTCTGTACCAACAGATATTGATTTAAATTAAAATTAAATTTAAATCAAAAAATTAAAAACTTCGTGTTACATTTCATGTTTATCTGAAAGTAAATGTTAAGATTAATTAGATGTCACTTATTGAGATAAATCAGTTTAGCAGATGACTGAAAATGTTATTGACTAATGGAGCAACCATTCACCATGGATATCGCCTCTGAGTTTGTCTTCTCTTGGTATATGCCAGTGTAACAGAGTTCAGACCTGTGCTGTCTCCAATTTTGCTAATTTTAGCAGGTAATGATTAGAGCAGTAGAATTATATCAACATCCTTTTCTGTTTTAACTCTTGATGTGAATTTGAGACATTTGAATGGTGTGGGATATGTTAAAATGCACAGGTTGTTGATAAATTAAGAATACAGAATTATTTCACTTGTATGTCTCTAATTATTCAAAATGGAAGATAAGCACAGATGTTATTCTAATAAAGTGAGGCAATAGGTTGAACGTGACAGCACCATTCTGGTTGTAGGTCTCCCTCATATTCTGGTTGCATTTTACAAGAGTGAGCCTTGAAAGTCAATGGGAGAGTTCAGGACTGCAGACCCAGAGCAGAGAGAGACATCTGGCAGCCCAGCCCCAGGTTATGCCTTAGACAATGCTGCATTCCCTCAGGAAAGTGCTGAAGCCTTCCCCTTGGTCATCTTCAAATACATCCAAACTACACTGTGCACCGCCAGGGATACAATGACACAGAACTTCAAATAGCCTGCCAGGGTGAAGAAGTGAAGTCATATTAAACCAATGCTTCATTAGGTCAGCAGCATGGCTTAACCTATATAGTGCATTTGGACTAATTTCAGTACCAATGCTAACCCCCTGGCTGCATCAAGATTTTTGGATCAGAGCCATATCACAGTGTTGGAGGGAATCGCTCAGTTGACTCTGCTTCCAGTGTCCTGGTTCACTTTACAGAATAGTTCTGGTGCACAGTAAGTTGATTTCTTTTGCTGGACACAAACTTCTTTACTCCCCATATGCACCTGCTCCTGAAGGAGGCACAAGGGTCTCTGAGCCAGTGACCAGCCCTTCAGACCACTTTGAAACATATGGGAGTGATTAATCCAGGGGACCAGACTAAATCTGGTCCAGAATAAAACCCTATAATTCATTCAATAGAGATTATGGAGCCTCTGCCCCAATCCTTCAACATACTGATGCCCCCAAATTCCTTGCTAATGTAGAGCTAACCATTCAGAGCTAGTCTGGGTGTCTCACCACAGTACTGCACAGTGGGATCAGCCACAAGCAAAGGTGCTTGGAGGTAGTTCTCAGCACCCGAGTCATCAACGTTTCCCACTAACTCAAAGTGGTTCTCTGATGTATATATTCATTTTTGGCAACTCAGTGCAGTGCACTGGCTGTTCTGGATCTCATTCAGATACATTTTAACCTTGTCATGAACAGTACGGTAAGCCTCCGCACCTCCCACAGGACTGGGATTCTGCGGCGGGGAGACCGGGTTACTATGATGCTTAATTGCCAGGTGCCCATAACCTTTCCAGTTTATAGACCACGGTGGCAGGTGGCAAACAATAATCCTGATGTCTTGGAGTACGGGTGGAAGGTAACTCTCCCAGATGTTGATCTTTAAATTCCATAGACAGTGCAATGATTGTGTTATGAAATGTCTAGTAGTGTTGATTCAGGTACAATTACACATATCATAAACAATGTCATAAATTACATCAAAAGAAACAAGACTCTGGAATTTGTGCAGTGTCAGAGCAGATCTTTTAAAAACTGTTTTGTCTTGGTAAATGTATATGATGTATGAGTTGTTACTTCCAAGCGGCTTTTTTTCATTTGCTACTTACATGTATAGAATTTGATCTTTTTCAGTCCATATCTGTTCCACGTGGAAAAGTCCTTTTTCTTTAGTATGTACACATATCTGAATTGTCTGAATTAATTGGAGAAGTGGTCTGAAATCCTACAATAAGGATGAAAAAATATCAAATGCACAAATACTAGATAGAGAAGAGCCAGCAAAGCATGAACACTGCAGAAAAAAGCTTTAGATGTTTTAGCAGTTCACAAAGATCTTAAGAGTGCTGTTGCTGTGAAAAACGGTGAATGAAGTTTCGGATTTCCAGAATGCATTAGTAAGAGTATCATATGGCACTGATCACATGTCAGTTGGAAAGCGCTGGTCAGTTCAGGTCACTACACTTGGGGAAAATACGGGGCATTTGAAAAAAATGCAGAACATAGTTAAGAGGAGGAGTCCAAAGCCTAGAAACTGTGATCTATATGAAAAGAATCCAAAGAACTGGGATCGTATAGCCTAGAAAATAATGGATTAAGGGAGTTTTTGTATAGGTTGCAGTAAAAAAGAGTATATGTGGCTGTTCTCCATGTCTACCAAAGCTAGAAGAAAAAATAATGAGTTTATTTTTCAGAAATGAAGGTATCAGGCAGTTATGAGAAAAACCTTCCTTTTTTTTTAAGACTAGCAGAGAAGAAAGTGCTGAAAGGCTTTAACAGGCTTTAGAAAAGGTAGTAAAATCCCCAGCTCTGGATGATTTTGGCTTAGCCAAGTATCTCTCAGAAGCGGCGTAATCTTACTTGATTAGCAGAGCATATAAAAGGTTCATTTTAGGTCCCTTTCACTCCACATGTCTGTGATTTTTATGATTTGATAAAGTAATGGTAATTAAAACACTAGCTTTTTGCTATGATCTGCCAGATGGATCTCATGCTAAATCACATTCCCTTTGGCATCCTTTTCTCAGCAATACAGAATTTAAACAAGAGCTGACCTATTCAGCATGGTGTGTTTTTGCCTATTTTAAAGGTGAATCTCTTTCTAATAATTTGCTGTTAAATTCTACCAACATAATTCTAACTAACTGCTCCATTTAAATAAGAATAATACATTTATTAGTATTTTTAATATCTCTGAGCTTATTTCCAAAGCAGGAACATTTTCACGATACCTCTGGCATTAGCAGAATAAGGTCCTGGTTGATCCTAAAGGCCATGAGTACATGTTACTGTTTCACAGTGATTGCTGATGTGTCTCTCCTCTCTCTTTCTTTCCCGCTACCATCCCTAGTCACTCATCACTGCCATGAGAGATTTATGCCTCCTCAGCTGCCGGGTGCTTTATTACTGTATCTTGTTTGTTAACACTTGATCATTTTTAATATTGTGGTTTGAGAGTAGCTACGCAAAGAAAATTAGCACTGTCAGGAAGGAGCAGGCACAGATAGCCTTGGTGGGGCAAGGAGTTACTTGCACTAGAAGTGCAGCTCACGATGCAGTAACATTCAGCCATTGCTTTAGACACTAGCAAAACAGTGTGCTGCCTAACAGTGGCAATTTATTCTTTTGCATTTATTTTTTTCCTGAGAAAGTGGTTCCTAGAGGTTCTCTTTTCTCAGTTGCCAGCTAATTTTAAATCTAGTATTTAGTTCAGTTATTGATTGCCAGTGAAACGTTCATTACAATAAATTATGCATTAAGGTTTACATTCACATTTCACTGGATGGGGATTTATACACATAGTGCAGTGACTGATGTGCAAAATGACAATTGATTTAGCTAGCTCTGTGGTGGCCTTCTCTTCTGCATTTAGACTTATGTACATTTCAGAAAACAATTTTATTGCTTGTCACATATTTTATGAGCCTGTCATATTCCTCCAGCACAACACCATTTTGGACATAAGATGACTTTATGCTGGGAAATGAGTCAATTTTTCTTTCGGGATTCTTGAAATGTAGAGATCATGCTACAGACATTGTAGATAGCTTGACAAAATGTCTACACTGACATTATATCTATAAAATGTGCCATATTTTGATGTCCCTAATAAATCACAGAGTACTCTTCTTTTTTTCTCTCTTTTTTATGAGAATACTCATTGAACAATGCAGCTTTGGGATTTGAAGGTGAACTGTAATGAACTGAACTGAGAGTCATCCTAAGTATACAAGCAAACTGAGGAAAAAGAGAATGAGGGATAGCAGTTTAGAATATATTTTTATGGGAAAGGCATGAAAACTTCCTGACCACACACAGTCACACTGGCTCTGGCAATGTCACAGTCTCAAATATTAACTTGCTTATTGTCTTTAAGTATCTCCTGTTGTACTAGGTATTACCTTTGAGTCATTTCTGAAGGAGAAATATGTTAGCGCTGCATCACTTCAGCAGCCGCCTTCTACCTATTCAGGTTGTTAGTTTGAAGCTTTTGAGATCATCTTTTTACCAGTTTAATACATGCTAGGATGTGCAACAAGGGATTTCTTTGTAGAAGGTGACTGATTTCAGATATAAAATGGAAATTAGTAGCCTTGCTAACTTTAATGAGTATGATGTGGCATTCTCAAGCCAAGAAGGACAGCACTCCAAAGTGCCACCAGATTTTTAGTAGTTAATCAAATTACTAAACTAGTTCAGAATGGAGGAGAAAGAGATCATGAAACTTTGAGATTTTAATGAAAGCAGACACTGCAAGATTTGTTTTACATGAGCACACATGAATAGGCAAAGAGAATTTAGGCTGGCAAACTGACACATTCAAAGAAATTTCAGTGTTTGTCAATGTTAAGTTAGACAAATTATACAACTGCCCCTACACATCGGCCATTTACTGTGGCAAATAGAACATTCTTCTAAAGGAAGTGAAGAGGAAAATACAAACATTGAAATGTGGATTCCTAACACAATTTTTAGCTGCCATCAAATACAGTTTTACAAGAAAAAACATGTCTAATGATTTGCTTGCTATGTAAATGTTTGTCAAAGGCTTGTGCAGTTAGGAAAACAACATGATGCATGAAGAGGGAAAGTGTTTTCCTGGGAGGAATGACAAGCGGAGGATTTTAGATATAGTGATTTTAAATTACTGCTTTTCTGAGGCTCAAATAGAACAACAACTTTGAAAACAGCCAAAGACTTACTGGGGGCTAGGGAATTGCCACAGCTTTTCCTGCAAACCGCCTAGACAAACCCCCACTGATAACTTTTTCACTGGAATATTCACATCTTGTTTCTATCAGAACAGCTACAAATTACCTTCTGGACTCATTTCTTATACTGTAAAGGAAAAATTAACAGAAGGACAAGAGGACAATTTACCTATAAGGGGTAAGGGTTTGAGCTTTATTAGCTATGTTTCTAAAAGTCAAATGAAAGACTCTACACAGGATATTCTGGGTAACTGCCCAATTTGACAGACTTGACTCTGAGGTCTTCCAAAGAGCTGAAAGATCTCATCTATGAATTTATCTATTTTCAAGCCAGGCACACAGTCTCAAGGTACCTAATGTCAGAACAAATAGCTATTCTTTACATTCATTATGAGGCAGTTGTTACTGAGGAAATGGAAAATAAAAATAAAAATAATATTACAAGAATGTAACGTGCAATGAATCTACTTTATCCAGTAAGTGACTGCCAACCCTGCGAGTGCAGTATATATCTTCTCACCTCCCAGTCTCCTTCCGTATCTCATATGTTCACCTCATTCCTCCTCTGCAAGGACTTTACTTTAGGTCACATCTCCTCTTGAATCTTCTTTTTCTCATCTTAATGCTTAAGGAGTAGACTTTGCTGGGTGGAGCATTCTCCATTTGAGTTGGATGAGTGAGTGATGAAGGTTTTGCTAGTTTTTGGGTCGAAAGAACACAATCCTTGAAGTACAGGTGATTTGAGTGCTCATTTGAAAGCAAAGAAACCAGTTGTTTGCTCCCAGGGTTGTTTATATACTTTATCCAATGCCTCTTGTAGCACAAAGTTCTGAGAACAAGGATGACAACATCACTGGTTGCCCCAAGCGTTAGATACATGTCCCTGCTACTTCTCTCTCTTTGCTTTCATTTCACTACCAAGTAGACTTCGAATTTCTCCAGGCAGAGAAGCAAAGCTTTCTAGCAGACATGGAGGTTACCCTTTGCAAAGTAAATTAAAAGGTTATGGAAGAATGCAATGGTCTATACTCTTATCAGGCACAATTTCGGCCTGTGCTAGTCAGGAGTCTCCTGATTCTCAGACACAGCTAAGCTATTCAACAGTCCAGGAATCATTCCAGGCACACAGCTGGGACACCATCACCCTGTTAAAACAGGGTTTACTGAGTAAGGTTTTAGTGGCATAGGTATGGGCCATTGTGTATTACTTGGTCCTGGTGTTCAAGAACATGGCTGAGGGCTGTTTGATTTGCTAGGCAAGACACGGCTGGAAGCTGCTTTCCACCTAGCCTACTAAGATCAATAGCCTTGTGGTTCAACATGCTTGCGAGAGCAACAGATGTCGATCTCTGCAAGCTGAGAAGCAAACAGAGTAGAGACCTTCTCCTTCCCACATGCCAAATTGGCCATCACATAAAACGATGTCCCTGCTCCTCTTCCTCCTTTAGATGGGTTTTGAAAGGGAAAGCCTTGGGCAGTTCAGTGCAGGATAGTTTACAAGTATCTCTCTGCAGGATATCAGAAGGTTGATAAATGGAGATGCTTCAATGCATCTGAAATAAGGCACTCACACTAGAAGGCCCAGGGGTTGAAATCTGTTCTCTGCATAACTTTTTGGAAGCTGCGTGCTAATCACTTTGACTTTGAGTTTGAATTAGTGAGCCCAATGTATTAGGAGCTGGGAATTGTCATCTGAGGGAGTCCAAATTTCCATAAAACTCATATAAAGCATTAATTATAGGTGTCTGTATCTCACTCTGGAAGGACAGGACTTACATGTTAAGTGCCATACTACATGATTTCTGGCCCTAAATGTTAAAACATTGTCATTTAACGCCCTCATAGATCTCTGCTTCCTTGAAAAGAACCATAAAAATTTCCTTGATAAATGTCTAAGACCGGTACTGATACTTAAATTCTGTAAAGTTTTTATATCCAACACATACCAACATCCTTCATCAGGTATATAAATGTAATATATCAGTTAGAGTTCTGGGTAGGTATGTAGGCAGAAGTTGAAATCTGAAAGCAAAATAATACAATCCCTGCTAGAGTCAACCACAAAGTTTGTGTTGATTACCTGTTGTGTTAATCTGGTAATCAATTTAGCCTATTGATTAAATCTTAATTGTAAAGTAAATTTGGTCCTTGCAGTGTTATGTCTTTAATTTGTTTTCTTCAAGAACCTATTCCTTTGCTCACTCTTTTTATTGAAATCCAGGAAAAAATTAGTCAACCCAGTTTATGCTGCTTTAGTCAAGTCACAACATGGATCATAAACTCTAAAGACACAGGTAACCTCTGCTAAAAAAAATCCTGCCCACTAGGTTCTGTTTCCAAATGAAATGTAAGTTCCCAAGAGTTTCTTTGTACTTGTTAAAAATGAACTACTCTTATTACCATAGCGACAGTGTATAAATATACAAAAATATTTTTTGTCAATGTTTTATTTCCATTTTGTAGTGCATGGGGGGCTTTGTGAGTTATGCACAGTTTCTCAGCAACTTCGGCTGTTTTCAGATGAATATATTTTTAAAACATTTAAATGCGTTACATTTGTAGACAATTACATTTTAAATCTAAGCATATGGTTCTATTGTGTTAAATCCTTCAATAATTCTTTGAATATTTCTTATCTTTGAGTTAATGTCACAAATGTTTTCACTTATTACCATATTCCATAAAAATATTCTCCCAAGTGTAATTTTGATTGTATTTCACTTCCTGCTCTAACTTACAAAATCAATATATAATTTTTCATGTCCCTTCTTATTTCAACAAATGTCAGCAGTAATGCATGCAGATTTCTTTTTTTGTTTTAATAATATCTCTATTTTTAATTTTCATTACATTCCTTCTTGGCAGTAAACCAAATAGCTTATACAATATTTGGAGAATCATTACTGTCATTCATATCACATGTTTTTAACTAAGAAAAAAGCAGCTTTCGTTGAAGCAATTCAGCCAGAGGATAAAAGTTCATTTTATTTGGTTTTGAATTCACTGTACCTAACCTTAGCCCTCTTTTCATTTACCGTAAGTACTGCAGCGCTGGGTTCACCCCATTCTCTGACTGTGGTTTTCTTCTGGCTTCTTGCATGCCATTTGCGCAGTGTAACGCACTGAGTATGGCATAAACCTTTTTGCTCAGCAGCAGGTACTAGGAAGGGTACTATCATAACACCAGCGTGTCTTGAATATTTCTACATCATCTAACAGTCCTCTTTTGTGTTATCCAGCAAGTAACTGTTCTTCTGACCCGCTAGCTCTCCGGTAGTCAGTAAACCTATGTTTGTGTACATTGAAGCATTCACTGGATACTGTTTTACAGGTTCTGCCAGGCAAAGCAGGTACATAAGCGAATCCCCAAATCTGGAGCTGCAGGCCCCAAAAGACGCTCACAGGCCCCCTCTGGCTCAGCACAGGGGAGTGAGCTTTGTGTGCTATGATGTAATGTACTGGAAGAGGCACTACAGGCCTGGCTGGTCTCCAGCCACCGCATCCTTAAGTACTTTTACAAAAACACTTTTACAAGACTCTACCTAATCAGCTCTGACTACGAGTGATGGATGATGTGACATTCAGCATGGGACTGATAGAGCAGGCTGCTGCTTTACCTGCTTACATACTATGTAATGTTAAAAAAAATTAAAATAAACCAGTTTTGGATATTGGGCATCACCACCTAGTTAGGAACTCCCAAATGGGGGTCAGCAGAATCTGTACATCTCCACTGACCTTTCAAGGCTCTGGATCCCCCAGTTATTTTGCAAATAATCCCAGCTCACCTCCCACAACCTGCTCACACTTTCTACTGAGGGCTGGGCTTTGGCTGTCTGCCAGCACGTCACCTCTCTGGCTGAGCTTCACACTTCAGCGTAGCAAACTGAAGACCAAGCTACAAGCTAGACACTATCAATAATGCTATGAAAGAAATTTTTGTGGGCCTAAACTATTTCTGCTTTTCTTGCATTGTGGAAATACCGACAACAGGACAGCTCTTAAATTAGTTCCTCCTGCCAGCTGACCCCTTCCTTGGAGGAGTGGGAGGGAGCTTACTACCTGCAGCTCTGGAAGCACAAGAGAGAGCCTCTGGATGTGCCAGTACCACTCCATCTGTCTTCCTCCCCGCCTTGCTGACCAGTCTGCTTCCCATAAAAGCCATGCCTTTTCCATACTATTATTTGTACAATGGAGTAAAGTCAGTGGCATACATGGGGACACTCGTCATCCACCCTGCAATACCTGGGCAAGCCCAAATTTCACTCAGAAAGCAGGCCATTCACAATTTTGCCAGCATTCCTCTGCTGCTTTGCAGATTGTCACATTCTGTCTCCCACTATACAGAAAATGATTTATTTTTTTTCTTACTTATCGCCAACAAAGATTGGCTAAAAAAGTGTGCTAAGGGTCTTGTTCCCCTTCTTGTTTGACCTCTGGACCAGAGGAAAATCTTATGATGACTTCTGACAGGAACAGCCTGTCCTGTCTACCCCTACCTGCTCCTGGTTGCATGTTCCCACCACCTCCTGTTCCCTGGTGCTTGGCAGACCAGCACTGAGCTCATGAAGGAAACTAAACTGGCAGAAAACTATTGTTGCAGAGTGACTATCCTGTGCTAGTGCTCGCATGACAACGGGGATGTGACTGTGGAGTCGGAGAAGAGGGGCCAGACCAGTTTATCAGGTGCCAGCTCACCATCAGGTCAGCTTGGCCTTAAGGAGAAACCTAACCTTCACTGAGCAGCCTGGTAACACAGCAATTAATTAAAGAATAAAACATCTATTGGGGGCCTGTGAATACTCCTAATTAATTAACAGTTTTGCTTCCTGCCTTAAAGTCTCTTAACAAACCAAGCTTACAGTATAACTTTTAACACAAAAGCTTCTATACCCTGCAGCCTCAGCCCAGGTCTTTCACGTACTGCATGGCCAGACACAGCAAAATACCTTGATTGGTACAGCACAGGCTTACCCTACTGGGATCCCTTTTTTTGTTACAGGTGAGCCAGGCAGCTGCTGTTCCTTGCTGTCAGGGCCAGCTGGTGAAGGCCACCTCACCCTTACGATGCCCTCCCATTGCACTGGCAAAGCAATCTGTGGGTTGTGTGGACATTTGCAATAGGGAACTTGCCTGCTCCTTTTTCGCCAGGTTATTTTTCAGCTGGAGCCGTGCCTCAGCTTGGTTCACTGCAAATGCTGGTGTGGGCCCAAGAGCAGAAGAAACCAGAGGGGCAGGAAAAAGCAGGCACAGAGAGGGGGGTCTCGGACTGCTCCAGCCCTAAATCTAACCACAGCCACACATTTGACCAAGTGCTCCAGGCCCTGCAAGCACGAGCACGAAGCACAAAAATGCTCTCCCAACACCAAGAACACAACAGAAGAACACATCAATAAAAACTGAGGGTACAGCGGGTTTTTTTTCCTGACAGCATATTGTGTGCAGGTGCTGATGCAGCCATATTTCATACGCAATGCTTTTGCAATACAGGTATTGAGTGTTCCTGGCCAGTAAGAATTTGCCTCTGAGGTTTACTGTGTGATCATTCTGGAAACAACAAAATGGATGGGCTACGCCAGGGCTTTTTATCAGAATTTTGGCTGAAGTGTAATGAAGCTGGCATCTTACCTCAGCAATTTTGAATTTGAACAATGTACATACTAGAGCCTGTGAAAGAATAGGCAGCATGTAATGCCGTGCAAAAGATGAGGAAAACATTAGCAGACCTCCCTTTCATTTCTCCAACCTCCCAGAATCACTACTTGGAAAAAATCTACTAAAGGAATACACAGCATTGCACCAGTTTGGTGGATGTGCCATGTCCAAGATGATGATTTTACAGTGTACAATGCTATATGTAAGCAAAGTTCATTCCTCTTACAAACTCTGTATCATTTATCCACAGAAAACTTGGAAAAACCTATGAAACAAATAGGAGAAGAAACCATCTAACTCCCAGACTACCCATTGTAGAATCCTTTTTCCTTGAAAATAACCAACAGAAAACCACTACAGATGTCACTTTTTAACAGAGCCCTGTCTTTATGCAAATGAAACTTCCGTTTCCCTGAGATGCCTGTTCTCCATGGAGTTCCTGGATGCACTCAACGGAAATCAAGTCAAGAACAATATCTGAATAATTTGTGTCAACTGTCTTAAAAAAAAAATCTATATAAAAATCTAGGTGAAGTGAACTGGCATAAGTAGGGGATATTTATGGGTGTTAAGGGGATAAATATGGGTGTTAAGATGAATAAGTCAGGTTGGTCCAGTAGATGTATGATGAGCTAATAGCTGAAGGCATAAAAATTGATAACCTAGAAGTAAGTCAGTGAGTGTCCTATGCTACCAGAGTGATAAAAGATGTAGAAAGGAGTTCAAAGACAGCTGCAGACAAGTTGGTTTTGGCCTTGCTTTTTACTAAGGAATATACAGGCTCTTTTGGGGCTACAAAGATGAAGAAATTGCTGGAGAGCAGAGTAACAAAAATCTAGACCATGAAATAAATTGGAAAAATTGCAGAGAAAATTAGCACTGAAATGATAGCACATTCACTAATCTATTTAAAGACATATTTTACTAATTCTTTCAGGACTTTTCTGGACTTTTTCTCGCAACACGGTGCCACACAGACATCCCTGTTGTTATAGCCTGGGTTAGGAGTTACCACCCTAAAGCTATTGAGCTTCCAGGCAGGTCAGGTGCTACAAGCTCTGTCCTGGCTGAGCATGGGATAAAGCAAGTCAGCAGGAGCTCTGTGGCCAATGCCATCCTGGGACCCGGCTGCGCTCCTGGTCTAGCCCTTCCCACAGTGAAGCAGAGGGACACTGGAGATACACTGTCATCTCCTGTCTACAAACTGAAGGTAAAGCCATAAAGGAGAATAGGGAGCTTGCAATGCTACTTGGATTAGCAAGTCACATTAAAGATTATGAGAATGTTTAGTTTTTAACACAGCCTGAGATAGAGGTGAATCACTGGCTATTTTAATGGATAAGTAAATGGATGGATAGTTGATTATCCCTAAGAAGCACCTCAGAAACAAGAGATGGTCCAAAGCAATAAGGTGTGCAGACAATACTCATAAATAAAATAGCAGAGCAAAAGGAGCATTTATAAATTAGCTGACACATACCCTACAGAATTATGAAAGCACCAGAATGGCAAAACAAGAAAATGCTGACCCTTTCTGTGTACCAGGAAACCAAGGAGTGTGTCAAACACACCACCTCCATGCAGTTCCCTTTCACAGCAAGATGTTTCCCTGCACGCAGTTAGTGCTTTATCACACTAAAAATACAACATGATAAATGCTTTCTTTCAGCGAGACGTAGGAACGCTTGTGAGTATTGACCGGTTCCTCCATGTATCTGCTGCACTGAAAAGCTCTGTGGGTTTGTCCACACGTCTCTCACCCGGAGGAGGTCCCCATGCCCAGCTCACCCCGCTCCTGGCTAAGATCCCTGGCTGTGGATACCACTCTCACGTGTCATTGCAGCAGTCAAATAAGCTGTCCCCTGTTAGCTGGAACGGGCAGCGTTGCCAGCCCGGACCATGCAGGGTGGGAGTCTCTCACAGTCAGTGGGAAGGGTCTTCAGCCCCTCACAGATGAAACCGCTGCCATTTGCACTGCCTTTGTGGGCAGCGTCTGTAGCCAACTGCACTTCTGCTAGGCAGCAACTTTGAAATGTTTACTGGTGGAGGCGAGGAAAGGGCTGACAACAGCTGTGTGAATCATTCATCACGAAAAGCACAAGCGCTGCTTTTATTCCTCCTTTCAAGTTAGGTGACAGCTCTAATTCCTCAAGCTCTATTTTTTCATGATTCTGGTGAATTTTTATGCATATGGCTGTCACAAACATTACTGCAAAGATCTATATTTAATATTGAAAATTCAGGTCAGGAGTATCACAAAGGCTGTGTGGGTCTGTCTCTCGTTCTTGACAGGGACGGCATTTTATGCATTTTCAGGCATGCAGGTGCATTAATGCCAGACAATTCATCTTTTTAACAAGCCAGTGTTCAAACTGAGTTTGATTAGATTAATCAACCAGCAGCTTAACAGGAGCTTGCCTTGGATTTGTGTTTCACAGACAGCAACAAGCTGTCCTCTCCGGCCAAGTGCCCTGCGACCCACCGAGGAGGCTGCTGCCAGACCTCTGGCTTGGTGCCCAAAGCCCATCCCAAGGAGAAGCCTTGCACTGAGGGAAGCAGAGGGAAAGCTCAGGCACCCAGTTGCAGCTGAATGGCTCTGCTCATCCACATCCCGCAGCCCTGGCAGGCCCAAAAGCCTCAGCCCAGGCAGGGAGCTCTTGGTAGCTGTGAGGCGCCATTTTGGGGGAGCCTAGCAGAAAGCCTGTCCTTCTGAAGGAGATTGGTGCAGGAGGGAGATGGAGGACTGAATATTTTCTTCTGTGAAATGTTATTTTTAAACAGTGGCCTTTTCTTTCCCTGTCACCACATTTGCTTCAGTCACAGAGGCAGTGGGTGGAGCTGAGGGAGCCCCGCAGGGCCTGAGAGAGCTTTGACCAACCCACACGGGGCAGTGGACAACCATGCCCTCCCAGCCCTCTGTGTCTCACCAGTGGAGTTATCCTTTATATTAACGACCTTCTCAGATTGATGTTTCCTTCCAGTTTCTTATGCAAGTTCCCCCTGATCCCCACACGCTATTTTTTCAGTCAACTATAAGAATGAAGCTGGAAGAAACATAGCACTGAACTGTGGGTCAAATTAACAGTCTACTGATAAGTAGTTCTTTCCAATTTGCTATGGCATTATAAGCAGTGGTCTTGTATAGTCATGTTTATGAATTCTAGAGAATTCCCTTTGTACTGAGCGCATGCCACTCTGCACATCACCTAGCAGGTTTAAGTGTGCAGTGTGAAGCTTTGGAGCTTACCACTGCTTCACTGATGGAGGCCTTTGCCAGCACAGCACAGTGGTGCTGGAACAATTTGCTTGTACAGTGTAACCTCCAGACAGCTGCTGCAGTTGCACCCTGAAATGAAGGAAGGAATAAGCAGCTGAAGAAGATGGGAACACTTCTCAAGCGTTATTCCTGAAACAGTGATACACTAAAACACAACTTTGAACGCTGATGCTCGTATTTGGAATTGCAGGAATTGCACGTAGGAGTTGTAGTTAAAGGATCAAGCTGCAACCCAACCTGGAATGACTGAGGCTGTGAAGCAATGCCATATTTGTATTAAGATAAAATGCAGCACATACAACAGCAACAATTTCAACAGAGACTCCAGTTTTGTTTGACCACACCTGTTGTCAGTTACAAAGGAGTATGATCTAGAAGTCCTAATGGCACTTGTGTCTCTTACTGCTTTCTTGGATATACCAAAAATGAATATGCATCTTGAACATGCAACAAACTCACTTTTATATCCTGTAGCTTTCATTTTTAAGTGAAGGCAAAAACAGTTTTGGGTTTTTTCCCATTTCTGTGAATTGAGGTTTCAAAAACCTTTGACGGGACAATCAATGAACTTAGCCACTTCAGCATTCAGGGGAGTCAGGGTGTTCACTTGTTCCCTTGTCTGATGTTACAAATCTAGAATTTCGTATTGGCTTTCATGGAAACAGTGACTTGGTAATCTGGCCTACTGTGGCTGATGAGCAGTTATTTGAGTGTATTCTTGACATCTCAGAAAAAAAGGTTCCCCACATGAAACTCCTGAAAACAGTGAATGAGAATTAAATTTTTCTTCTTCAGTAATCACTCATATATGTATCATTTTCAGCACTGTTTTATTCTACTTTCCCATTTACCTAAAGCAGTGCTACCTTCTGGGTTTCGAACAACTCATACTAGATAAATACAACTACAACTGAATGGAGCAAACAAACCTAGTTTTAAGGGGACATTGCTCAGACTATAGTGAAGCATGAAAACAAAACAGTCGCTCTCCCTGCACATGGAAAGAGTTATTAAAATGGTAAACCACAACACTGCAGACAACATAATGTTATAGCATGCCTTAGGCCAGTCTTGTACTATCTGAGCAAGAAAAGTACCTGATGACAGCACTCTGGAATGTGTCTTTTGCAAGGAGTGCTGACCTGATAGTGCACTCATTAACTCTGAAAACTCCATAATGTGAATGTTGACAGGTAGGATTTTAACTACAGGTAAGACATGTTTTCTTCTGAAAGGTTACAGTTCTCTGGGAAAATAATCACGAGTCATTGCCTGCAAGTCTTCTAGCATATTGAAACTGTTGGAGGGAGTTAAGTTGAATTAATGTGTAGCTGATACAAATTTGAGGAAAAAAGTCATCAGCTGCAAATCAACACTCTTGATGCTTTCTCTTTAAAACCTCTAACCAGTTCTAGTCACATCACAAGAACATGACAAACAATGTTACGTGAGAAAACACACTGAGAAAACAGAGTTAAATGAGGAAAAACAAGAGACCAAAATCAACTGGTTCTGGTAACCTAGAAACCCTGCACAAGACAATGTCCTGTCCACACCGCTATACCTGCCATGGTTATAGGCTCTACAGTGCTGCTTGCATCAGGGATGATTTTCTTGTTTGGGGTTCCCTTACAGCTTGCCAGTAGAGAATGAAGGAAACATCTGTCTTCTATTTTTAAAAGATTAAAACAGAAATAGAAACAATTTCTCCCTGTGACAGTTCAGCCACTTTCCTGATGCCAGTTTTAATTAGCCAACAAACAGAATATGATTAGAAACATATAGCTGTTCCTCACAGCCTGATAACAAACAGCGGTGGCTCCAATCCAGCAACATTCGAACATCACTAGATGGATGCCAAAATGTTAAGGGACTGGCTTAAAGGCATAAGTTTCCATTTTCATTTTTTTTAAATCTCATCTTGGAGGTTTAATTCCTCAAAAGGAATCTCATGTTTGCTTCAGGGATTCAATATGAAATGCCTAACATTCACAGTGGACATCCTTCCTTCCATTTTATCAAGCGTCTTCCTCAATATCTCCCCTTATCCTCCTGAGCACTCTCTTACACTTTTACTTTGAGGGGCACATCACAGTTCATCGTCCGCAAACAGTTCATTGCCTGGCACTCATCAACCAACTCATGCCAGAGCAACACACTGCCTTTACACCAGTGTCCTCCCTGCACCTTGCTTTTCCTCATTCTCTCTTGCAGATGAGCTCAGTTCTGCGATGCTCTCTCTGTGCCTGGGAACACTGGCAAAACCACTGTCTTTGTTGACACTCTAATTGATGGATGCTCTTTTTTTCTGGATTCCTGTTCTTCACCTCCAATGGCTCAGTTTTTGCACCTGCCTTCTCCAATTCAGGACATGCATCACTTCAACCATCCTACTCTCTCCTCTGTGCTAGCAGTAGACAGGACTGAGGTCCTAGCTGCTGAGTCTCCCAGCAACACTCTCTGCAATCTAGATGGCCCATCAAGTGGGGAAAGGCTTCCTCTGCACATCCTCTGTGGGCTGACTTCAGCCCACACCTTTCCCTCATATCCAGGATGTAGTTTAAGAACTACTGACCTCAAAAGTCATATATCTGTGTTCCTGGACACAGTCCTATGTTGCTATTTTGCATCCCTCTCTGAACACCAGCTCTTAGGATGCAAAGGTAGAGGTGTCTTCAGTCCCCAGTAGCTTTTTTTTCCTTGTTCCTTGCTTACATGTGGCTTTGAAAAGGGAAAAAGGAGATTATGTAGAATCAAGTGAAATGTTGGTAGTCATGAGAATCTGACCACACAAAAAGACACCTAAAAGGTCTGAGGTGTCTACAGAAGTCCGCTGTACACAGACTATTTATTTCACCCATGCAGATACCAGCATTTAGCCTGAATGTATTATCTACCTAGTACTATGCAGTGCTTAAAAATACAATTAAGTAAGTACCTGGCTCAAATCATTTATACTCAGGATCTTCTACACTGAAGTGTAAGCCAGACTTCTGCGTCAGGACAGCAAAATCAGCCATGACCTTCTGGTAACAGGTAGTTGTTATTTTTATCACTGATGTGATGACAGGTAAGCAGAGGCATAAAAGTCTACTAGTGATTTCATCAGTCTCACTTGTAGCAGGGGCAAGGCATTTTCTCTGTTACCGCTGTGAAGGCCTCAGGAAGGCCCCTGTGTGTGATCTGTAGCACAGTCCCAAAGAAAAGTGAGAAGCAGGGCGGCTCTGCTCCTTTACGGCTAGTGACCTGCAACTGATTGCATCTCAGTCCTCAAGCAACTTGCTGAGCATAGGCTAGGAATGGGATGCCAAGAAACAAGGACATTTACCAATGTTATTTCACTTCTTCATGTGATCCCCACATAATTCTGCATGACTACTGTTCTCAGTTGTACTTTTCATTTGCATGTGCTGAATCTAAGTGCCATCCATCCCTTCTCTTAGGCTAGGAACTCTTCAAGTGCCTGGGTGGACAGTATATCGAAAACAGAGAAAAACAGTGCCAAGCAAGACATACGTGTAATTTTAGTGTGGTGGCCAAGAGCCTTTAGACCTTTCCACCAACTTTGACTTCAATCACCTTCCATGTTGCAGTGTTGGCAGATGTGCACATTTGCATCTGCTGTTTCAGAAAGTGCAGAAAATCTACAGTGCTACACAGCACTAAGAAATATAGGTGTAAGTATGCCATGTCCCTCTCCCACCTTCATTTGCCTCCCATATTCAATATAAAGAGCACCAGTAGCTGGGATGGTAAATGTATCCCAGATATTGCTGATTACTGAAGTCAAATACTTTCTGGTATGAGTATTCCTCCTCATTTTAATTGTTCATTGCCTTGCATAGATGTGAACAGCAGTTTGGCCTTTTAACACTGGGTAATTAATGACAGGGCTTTTTTGTATCTTACAGAGCGGACCACCCCTAAACATTGTGTCTTGTAGTCCCTATTTCTGGAGATTTTTGTGTTCCTCCTGTTAGCCCATGTATTCTGAAGTATTCTAGACAAAAGTGATCGATAATTTCTGGTGAGGTTTTATACAAATGCCTTGTCATCTTTTTGCATTTGTTTTCCTCATTTAAATCAAAACATATAATGGAAGAACACAGTGACACTAGTCACACATATTAGTTAAATGTAGTGAAAACACACAAAATGATGTGTTAACGTTAGAGCAATGTGTCTGTCCTGCATAATTTTAAATGCAGATAGTGGTATAGCAGAAGATCTTCTATATGTCTGTGGTATCCTCTTTTGGTGGGATAAAAAGTTTTCATTAAGTGAGGGACACATATAAGGCCGCCATAACATGGGGCAGAAATATATTAACTTTCCAGAATAATAATTAGGGCAAAGGGGTAATGATCTTTCTTTGAGAAACTGCTATTTCAGAAATCACTCTTGGAGACAACCAAGCAACTGCGTTCAGTGGGCCAACTCCACACAGTGTTTGATTACATGTTTAAGTATTTGGATGTTCGTACTTAGATGGCATTGTAACTAAAAAATCAAACTGACATCTTTGCTCTGTAATCCCAGTTGCAATCTAATAACAACAAACTGTTTAGAGATGTTTATCTCCCTTACAAATGTCACTTACTATTATTAGAAAAGAAACACCTCCTATAACCTAAAATCAGAAATCAGTTACGAATGTAGTAAAATCAAAATC
>NW_008825109.1:3295919-3307825 GCF_000699105.1 Pygoscelis adeliae | reverse complement strand
TTCTCAGATGAAAGCAGCAGTAATCCAGAAGTCAGACAAAACTGTTACTGTGATTTAAATAATTGCCAACAACCTGATGGGTGACAAGACACTTCTCCTTTAGAGCTGGGAAGCAGCAGGCTGTGAGCATGCTCAATGCCACACATAGCTGAACTGGAGATTTCTTTATGAGAGCAGCTACTAAAGTGTCCAGAGCATAAGTACTGCTCGATGGCCATAAACATGCTATTGCCCTTCTTTTAATCTTACTGACTTCAGACTGTCAGCAATGCTATTTTGCTCCATTTTGTTCCTCTGTTAGAAATCCAAGGTAAGACCGCTGCTTTCTTAATTCGTTATAAACCTGATTGCCTTTTGGGACACAGTAAGGAAATTTCATTTACATTAAGGAATTAACAAGGAACTTCATCTAAAGCAAGGAATCAGTAAGGAATTTTCATTTACATGATTTTAAAAAACATATTTTTAGGGAAAAAAATGTTTACAGCACATGAGGAAATTTGCTTTCATAAAATGACAGAATTGTCCAACCAGGTTACTCTAAATTTTGATGAAATGAAATTAGTCGAATGTAAGACTAAAGGATAAACTGACGCTTTTTGAAAAAGTACTGGACATAATAAAACATTGTTGTAAACAGCAAGCTTCACACCAGTATCATAACACATTTTCTACATATTAGGTTAAAAAAATAAGCATTTAACTTAGCAACTGAATTTTCATAAATATTTCTTTATTGCAACAAAATTTGTGGTAATTTGGCCAAGAAAATCCTTTCAGTATCAGTATATTAAAATTAGAATTATAGATTTGATAGAGCACTTTGAATCTCAGAAACTATTGCCTAAAAGATTGTTTCTATGAGAAAAGTTCTTTCCCATAGAAACACTGTATATAACAATATACAAGTAGAAGCTACAGTATTTCATTTACCCAAATTTTCCAAAATTGACTTTTCAGTTCCTGCACAATTTCTTTTTTAATAATGAATAGTTTTCTTAAGCTTAGTAATTCCTGAAGCATTACAGAAAAGTGAATAAATGGTTTTCACTGTAATTAGCTCACGAATGGTAATTTATAAGCTTGTGAAAGGTTCTTTAATAAAATAGCATTCTTTTCTAATAATGCATAAAGGGCAGGTTATAGTGTAATCAAAATCAGAAACTGAAACAGAAAACATATTGCTGTGAAGAAATTTTCAAAATTGCCAGTCTGTTAGAGACAGAAAATAAGTATTAGAGAATAGATTATTTGTTCTGTAGACACCCTGTTACAAAGGAGTGGAATATGCAGTATTTTAATGTACTGAATTTTACTAAATCCTCCACTTAAAAATAACTGTTTTTAAATCACTACGTTTTGTTACTGCCGAAGGAAATTTTACTCATGTAAAGCTTTTATTTTAACATAAACTTTATTTTATTATGTTTCCAACATTTGGTTTGAGACAATGTGGTTAATAAAAACCATACAATGACTCACCTTTTCATTACACAGATTAATATATTGTTTTCATTGGTACAAGTTCGATTAGAAGAAATGTAAGTTGGAAATAATTTATTACCGAAGCATCCCTTACTATGTTTCCTGTTTACACACCATGAAATGTATCTTATTTATCTTGAACTGTTATAAAAAATATAAATATCCACCTTACCATTCTTTCAAATTTCTTTTTCCATATACTCCCCATCAATAGTAGACAATAAGGCTTGAACCAATTTTGCCATAAATTATCTTGGTTTAACAGCAAACTCTTTGTTCCCTTTAGCCAAACCTGACTAGTTCAGACTACTCCAGAGAGGGATTGAACCCAAGATGACTGGGCACTCCAAGGCAGCGCAGCTTCTGTCCTAAACAGGTTCCAGCTTAAAAGCCTTTGATAACCACAGGTACAAGCAAAAGATTTTTCCTGTGTGGACAAGTCCTCACAGCCCTCATTTAACTGCGTTCCAAGAGGTACAGAAATATGGAGAGAATAACTGATCAGCTCCCGTCTTGCCCTCTCCTCTTAAATGTGTCTACAAATGTACATGTTCAGTATAGCAGCTTCGGGAATGTCATAGGACACAGTTACATCTGGGAAACCCACATCTGTGACACGTTTCCAAGGAAAACATCTGTAATGTAAAATGGGTATCGATTATAGGCTGTTTAGGCTTCACTAGGTATGTACTCTACAATTCCTAGAACAGATATATGAGTCCACTCCAAAAGAGTGGAAAACATCACCTGATTATAAATTCAGTTGATATCCGAATGGCTGGTTAACCTTCAAAAAGCGCCCTTAGTAGTTAGTCTGAATAAACTGATGCAGTATAAAAAGATGGTATTTTACTGCCCTCTAACGGCTGGCGAGAAACAGCTCCCTTTTGTTGTATTTATTCCCCAAAAAGCCCTCTCCAACAGGCCACTGTGACACGAAGTCTTCCAGCCAGAAGGAAACATCACACAATTATCCTCACATGCCAAGACCTATGGAAAGTAATTATACAGCATCCTAGGCATGGTGGGGAAACAAAACTGGCATGCTGCTGAGTGGGAAGAAGGTTTTTCAAATCGGAGCCGTAACTTTGTAATGGATGCTAGTTAGCCAAAATGTGCTAAAACATCGGTGACTGAAATTTCAACACCTGAATAAGTCTTACCAGTCTGAATTGATAAGCCCAGGAGGATCTTCTGATGTAGCTGGGAGAATAGGTATCTTTAACAGCGGTTTCAGACTTTTTATATCACTGCCTAGAGATTCTACACGTGACAAATTTAAGGATAAAATATTTAAATCCAGAATTTCAAGCCTTTTCTTTTTATGATCAACTGCTGTTCAGAGCAACTATAGGACCTCTTCAGTGAGTAACTGCTTCTCAGTGTCAGGAAGGGATTTACAGTCCACACCTTAATAATAGTACCAATGCAGGATAGTGATCAGTTGAGTTGTTCAGTTCTGACAATAAAAAAAAAAAACCAGCTATTATAAATATGACAATCAATCATATTTAAGTGTCATACAACTACTGAGCATAAATTACAGTGTGACTCACTTTTCAACTGGGGAAAAGAATAACCTGGTAAAGGATCTGTTCATTTCGAAGAGAGAGTGCAGGGATGTTGTTTTCCTGTGGAGTGCCGTGGATGAAGAGTCTGTCACCATAGTAAATGCAGGAGCCCTAAAGCAAGCACATTTTAGATTAATGTGAAAACCTGATGACTAGTGCCATTTTTTGTAGATTTTAGAAATTTCACACACAGACGGTATCTAATTTGCATTGTTGCTTTAATCCTGCTCACTGTTCAGGCCATTACATGCATGTTTCATGTGGACAATCCACAGCGTTTTCAAAGCTTAATGGTAACAGTTCTTGCAGTTCATCAAACATCTCTTCAACCTGTAGTTTGAATCTATCGAGTTGTTTTTTTTCCAGGGAAAATTTGATATAAAACTGAGTCTTTCTTTTCCCAGCTAGAAAAAACACATTGTTGGAAAAGAATGGTTATGAAAACTTAGATCTGTGCACAAATAAGAAATTTTGTGTATGTTTTAGTGGGTGTCTTAACTGAAACAGGGTCCAGAAATGTAAAGAATTCTCTTTCCATTTTCCAAAAATTTTTACAAATTCTAAGTGCTTATGATTCATTTGACATACTTGGTTGTTTTCTTTCTTTTCATCTCTTCCTTCTTAAGTGATATGTGAACTTAACAACAGTTGCGCTCCCACTGAGCTCTCAGTCAATAATATTTCAGTGATTTTGAAGCTAAGTAAAGCAAACTGACCTGTCTGCTCTCACAGTGAACTGGGAGCAGTAATAATAGGATCAAAAATATATATTCTTTATAATCTGAAATGTGCCTTAATTACGTGTGTTACAACAGCTCCAAACAGTATTGATTCAACAATGGGCTTTCACTAAACCAATTTTAACCAGCGCTGAAATCTCCGGATCTGTCTTATTGCAAAGGAGAGCTTTTGCACAACTTGGACATTTGCAGAGAATGTTTCCGTTTTTCTGCTTTAAACAAAACTGTTCTTAAAACCGCAGTCACTGAAAGAGACAACATTCCTTGCTTGCACTCCCAAGTTTGCAATCAATTTACAGACTTGTTTCATTAAAGCACATTGAATAACAGTGACATGTTCGAGAACTGTGCACATGTTGCGTGGACCTAGCTGATCCTCAGTAATACCTGATACGGTTTGGTCGATTTTTGCCACTCAGAAATTTATGGTGAGAAATAGGGGAAATCTAGTAGTAAGTAGAGAAGGAGCAACTCCATCATAGGCAGAAATTTGAAGATTGAATTTTATCACGTAGTGAATAAAGAACTGCTTTTATGGCATTATTGCTTTGAAAGCAAAGCTTCCACTTCTATCTGTATCTATTCGTCAGCCAAAGTGCTGTCCATGGGGTAGTAAATCATGAGTCTTATGGAACTGCTCCACATAATACTGCAGACGTTGATGAGAATGTGGATACCCAGCAGATGAGGCTGTTGTTTGTGTGTCAGCGTTACTGGAAAGTGTGTCAGGAACAACTGCAGCCATCAGAGCAGTAAGTGCACTATGCTTGATAAAAGAGCAAATTAAGACAAGTTAAAATTAATTTAGAGGCTCAAAGAGAAAACTAAAAGAGCAAGCCCTTCTTGTTTGGACCATAGCTGGCTTCTTGTCTGCAAGGGCAATTAACTGAATGCTGAGAGCGAAGAGAGACGCAGGGTTCATTTTCAGCTCTGCTACCCCACATGCATTCTGTTGTAGCTTTGCTTCTCTTGAAAGGTCATGGACACACTCAGTTCTTTAAAAGGGACTGTCAGGCCATACTGAACATATACATGTACTTTGAAAAAATGCTTTTTCTGTCCCTGAATGAATACAGAAAGAAAGCTTTTTCCAGTCCAACCTTTGTGCAATATCTGATACATGAAAAAATGAGTTAGAACTAAAAATACTGGCACTACCATAAGGACTTTGATGAAAACAGCAAACTATCAGAGTCTAATTGTAACATTGTTCAAAATACTGATATACAAAGATCTATAGTTTAACCAGCCTAAACTACCTATTTTTATCCACATAGTGGATCCCAACAAAAGCCTTCAGAAAAGCTAGTCTAAACTTCTTCCTCCATCTTTTAAGTTTTGCAGCAAGAGAATGTTAGAGGTATCGCACTTAAAAGGCAAGGCATATCTTGGTGAGATTTCCAAAATTAATTGAATTTGGATCTCAAGCTTGAGTTTGGAATCAACTATGTATTTCATCTCCTATCATTGTGTCTCAACCTCAATGCTCTGCATCATAAAAAAAGCAGTACTATTAGGACAGTGTTAGTTAGATAAGACTAAAACATACTCAGTTTTTAAAGATTACTGTTTAGCTGAATTTCTGCTCTTTCCATCCTTGCTGATACTATATAGCCCCTAATTGTCCATCAGCCTCATAGGAATTGGATTACTTCACTTTGTTTCTGCCATTCCTCCCTATAATTTTATCCCATATGTTTCATTTTAATCTTGCATATAGTCCCATAGGAGTCTCATGTGTCTACAGTTAGCATGTCTGCCTTTGCAAGGTGGGTCCATAGACACTTCTACCTGTTCAGCTAAGATTATAATCAAATTTGCTTTGTCAAATTTGAACTTCACTTTTCAAAGACGTTGCTAATGAGTAAAAACAGAATCAGCTCTGATACAAAGAACTTTCCTGTTTTGTTTGGTTTGCTTTTCTGCAGTTTTAGCATTCTTTCATGAGTTTTTCTTGGCCATAAAAGCTCCTGTAAACTTTGTGAAAGGGAAAAAGTGTTTTTGCAAATGGACATATGCTCCATACCTGTAATGAAACAATAGAGCAGATATCCTGCAAATGTTCTGCAGAAAACCAGTCATTTGTGATGTGCACCAATAGAGGAAATAAAAACTATTCTCTTGTTTTGAACATCTTGTCTAAATGAGTGATTTAGAAGACTATAAATGTAATTGCATTATTGCAAAAAAAATCCCAAAAGCCATAAACGAGACCAACTTTGCAGATTCATACCAAGATTTGTCTTGCCAATTGCTCAAACATTTTACTGTAATTGTGTGCATTAGGTGTTCTTAGTAGTTGTACCTCTCTGATGTATAAGTAGACACTTCCCTGTTGCCCACCTGCGAAGGCATGGGAAGTGGCTTTCCACATGCTCCAGCTGGAAGTTCTCTCTTGACATGAGACTTCCATTTCCCCCAGCCAGGAGCACCCAAGTACCACTTCCCTGTCCATCCCCAGCCATGCTGCAGGGTTCTGCTACTTAACGCTCACACCTTCGAGGAATCAGTCTACCAGGAAACTACATTGATAAGTTTCTTTCTGGCCAGTAATGTGTTCTGCAGATGATGGGAAAGAGAGAAGAAAAACAAACAGAAACTTTAAGCTGTCTCTTCTAAATTTCAGTGGTGATAAGCCATTTGTAGCTGACACTGTAATGCAAGTGGCGGAATTAAAATGACATACAATGCACTTTAAAGTGAAAAATGAAAATATTCTGTTGCATGCTGTGGTTGTGGTTTTATCAGGCCTCCCTAATTTGAAACGTACTCTGCTATAGAGGAAATGTCTTCCCATATTTTCTCAGAATCCTGGCTGGTGGAAGACATTTCAGTTGGTGTTGTCTGCCAAAAGGGTTATTTTCCATGCAGAAATCATACGACGTGCCTCCTGCAGGCATTTCATTGGGATAGCATAAATGACTGTGAGAATGGTGCAGATGAAGAGAACTGTGGTGAGTACTCCAACAGCTGTAAGCACACAGAAACAAAATCTGCTTGTGGGATGCGCTCCTTCAGCTAATACACACTGAATCACTAATAGTTGGCAGATGATCCACAAGCCTGACAAGTCCGGGGTTTTCAATGTAATTGAATATTTTCTTTTCTTGGGTGAATGAGGGAATTACACCATGCTGGTCAGCAGAGAAAACTGACAGAGTGTCTAACGGCATGCCCCAGGCAGACTCCAGTGGTCAGATTCCTGTAGAATCCCTATTATATTATCCTCTGCTGTGGACAATGGGTAATCACTGCATATCTCTGTGGGGAATCCTTCAAAGTGGGTGCATGAACTCCTGCATGTAAGTAGGGGTACTTATGCTCAGTAAGGCTTTCTACAGTAAGAAGTGAAGAATTCTTATTCTGTGATGATTTCAAGTGTTGCAAGAGTCTTATATTTATACATATGTTGGTATATGTGCATAAGCACATACACACTTGGTGGTGATCACACTACCATTCCTCTCTGTCTTACTGATCTCCACGCCCACTTTCAATCCAAAAGAGCAATGAGGAAGTCAGATCAATGAGACCAATCTCCTTTTTCGGCTAATAAATGATCCCTGTGTTGGAGCATGATTTCCTCTACATCACATTTGACTTCTTCTGTCACTCTGAATCATGTTGGGTCAGAAGATAATGTGTCAACACCACTGTGATCTCCCGCTTTGTATCCTCCCTCCCTACCTGCCTCGTAATGAAGTTCTTGCATCTCTTTCACTTCCTTTTCTTCTTTCTAGGTATTTCAAATCATCCTCCTGTGCCTCTTTCCTTTTTCATTACCATCACCCCTCAGCCACCATCTTTGGATGTGGTCATTTGTGTTTATGGCTTTCCACATCGCACCTTTCCTGTTTACCGTTCATCTACGTACCAGTGCCGTTACTAGCTCCAAACTGCACTCTGGTGTACTGCTAACACTGATTGCCCCAAAGACTGATATTCTCCATATGTAATAGAGATTCCTACCTTCTGCCAATCTATTAAAAAAAAAAGTCTAAGCTTTATAAATTTTAACTGATTTTCTCTCAAATCTCATATAACTTGTACAATTGCCTATATATTTAGTTGGTCCAGTAATGATCTGTTCTCATCATTTTCCATGGTTTTGCCTTGAATTTGAGATCACCAAACATATTAATTTACTGAAACTGGTGTAAGCTTTCTGTTTTTTACTGAGTCACTTTCTGACTTTCAGTCTTGTCCTAGAACACTTCCATTGTCATTTGTAGCTTTTCACTGGAAATAATTTGTAACTCTCCATGCTACACCATGTACTGCAGTATGAGTTTCTCCACTACATTAATCATTCTACTATAGCATTCAGTTCTTTTTATAAACACATCTGCTAATAATATTTTGCATCAACATTAGATTTCTCTCATGCTTATAGTGCCATGCTTATAGTCTGGTACACTTCTGATATTCAATTTACTTGAGATTTCTTAATTTGGGCTTATAATTGCTACTCATAATCAGCAGAAAAGGCAATAAGAACAATCCCTTTGAAGATTTACTTTTGGTTCTATTCCATATAAGAAAACACGTGTACCCCACAGACAAATTGGCATTAATGTTCTGGTTTTCATTAAAAGCTGATAGACAATTTAAAGTACAGCTGACAAACATTAACACTTTTTATAGGAGGTAATAGTGGATGGGCAGGTATCTTTAATATTCATGGAAAGCCTAATTATCTGGATTTATCAGAAGAATTCTAACTTAATCCTAATGCCTTTATTAATATTCTTAAACTATTTTACACTTCTAAGGCTTTTCACTGCATACATATATTTACTATAATTATAGAGATATCTGGAATTTTAGATGCGCTCAGGGAACTCCTTTACTTTCCCAGAGCTTTTTGCATGCATACCAGAGCAGAGCAAAGTAATGCAATGCAGAACTTCCTCGTCAGTGCCATGTTGCAGCTCTATAAAGTTGCAGGAAAATGGTAATTACATTTCTGGAAACTTTTGGAAAGTCAGTATTTGTTTTCATCCCACCCAGGAACAAAAGAAAAAAGAAAGGCTTCTCTATGAAAGAATATCTTCTAAAATATTTCTTCCTGCCTACTGATGAAGAGTCATAAACCCAAAAGCCTCAGCTCAGTCAAAGTATTACAGCTCTGGGACAGCTCTTCAGATGGACTGCCAAGCTGGGGTACCCAAAAAGCCCTTCCTTTGAATCCCAGAAAGCAAGGACAGTGTCTTGGCAAGCAAGAGGCAAGTTTAGATGCTGTGTTCCCTCTGGTCTGCACTGAAATCAAAGCATCCGATTTCCCAGTGAAGTGTAGTGACTTAAATCTGCATTCTCCAGTGGAAACTGTTCCATCAGCAGTTTCTCAGATGTTCTCGTTTGTATGTATATATAAATTTATACGTACATCAAGTACATGTTGTGTTTCAGTTACACTTATTGTAGCTTATGGACAGTAGGGTATTAAACTTGGTTTACTTTTTACTTACGTTTGCTTTCATTACATGTAAAGCACTGCAGTCCTAGGAAGCGCAGCATCAGTGTTTTATAGCCTTCCTGATAGGTGAAGCTTACTAAGGTAATTTGGGGGTGTTGCATCTAGATGTCCAATCCCTTTCTAAAAAGAGGTCTCAAAATGACACTCCATCTGATCAGATGTACTTGGTGGGTCATATGTAAGACATTCATTCAAGAATTCCTTTTCCCAGGTGTCCACCAATATACAGAAGGGTGCAGCTGTATGGAAACAGTACTAGAATGTGCTGCTGTTAATTTAAAGTCCGTTCCACTTGTTCCAAGTAATGTAACCCTTCCGTAAGTAGAGTTCCCTTTGCTCTCCAGCATAAAGCTGTTTTACAGAGAGATGCCTAAACACATTTTGCATAGTGCTATACTACCAAGTATGGGCCCTCTGCATTCAGAGACTGCAGAAAAGGTTGAGGCACTATGGATATTTACTAGGTGATTTACTAGTATGTAGTGAATGCTGTAAGCATTTTGCTGCAAGGCCCACTTCAGTGTGGAATTCATCCGACAAAATATATGTGTCAACACTGTAAACCAGTCAACTAATATAGGTCATATGAACTGCACACAGAACACGTTTACCTCCCTCCTCTAAAGAGAGCTTGGGGTGTTAGCTGAGACGTGCATTTTGCACTGTAGATGTTTACAATTAGGTGAGTTGAATGCTATTTGCGTTCATCATTCCTATTGCTTAAAGCCTGTCAGCCCCCGGCCATGCAGTAAAGATCACTGGTTGTGCAGCCAGCACTGGGGTAATGAGCACCCACCAAATATTGCTGAAGTTACCATAGCAGGAATTTCAGGATTATTGGTTCTTAATGATGACTGACAGCTCCCTATTTCATTTTGCTCGCTCCAGTCCTACAGGTCATCAAAAATTATATATTGCTGAATACTTGTTAATATGAGAAAGTCTCAAAGATCTGTCTGGATCACTGAAGGCAAATATTTAAAAGAAGCCAGTGTTAAAACTCGGCAATGAAGCTTGCTGGCCTTCAGCTAGCTTGTTCAAGCAGTAAAGTGCATTTACTTTCCAAACAGACCAAAGGCAGGCCTGTCTTCTCCCAGCTAATCCTAGGAGGGCACTCAAGCTTCAGCTCAGGATTTAAACAATAAGGACAGATGGCAAAGAAGCTGAGGTTACCTAGGCTTCACAGGCAAGGTAATGCAACCAACGTACTGCACCCACTGTAACGTAATGGAATGTGCGCAAAGTCCTTTCCGGGCTCTGACCCTGTGTTGGCTGCACCCAGATGTAAGGTCTGATTTTTGAGAGTTGTAACACTGACCAGTTAAGACCTAATTTAAACATCAGTTACCATTTACTTTTAGGTCACTCACACACAACCAGATCCCTTCTCTTCCAGATGAAGTTTTCAGCAAGTGTACAAAGGTGAAGAAAATGTGAGTATCTTGAGAGTTTATTAAATTATTACGAGTCCTGGAGTATATAGAATGAACAAAATCAATATACAGTCACCCGTGTGATCACTTTTTTAACAGTATAGCACAGCATTTGCCTTTGAAATTCATGTTTTCATCATGTTGGTCTTCCAGTGTAACCAGATGTGCACACATGCAGGCCGTTTTGTATGCAATACACAGAGATCTAGTCTTGCTCCCTGCCACAGAAAAATAGGTAAGCAGAAAATAAGTCTGTCTAATAAGAAATACCACCATTTTGTCATGAAACTGCACCTTACTGTTTTAAAAGGTTAAATAAAGCATCTTTTTAATTTTTCCCTTTTTTCTTTCTGTTTTGATGCTCAGCTACCATGGAAACCAATTGCAAAATTATGCAAGTAGCTGTACATATGGCAAATTCTCCTGTGTAGTCAACCCTGTCGCAGACCACTAGTGCATGTTTTTTCAAGCTGGGTGGTGTTTTCCCTGTTCTTTATACAGTAGGGTGGCCTTTTTATTGGAATTTGACTTGGACAGCTTTCAATACAGCTTCCTCCAAGTTCCTGTAGGAACTAGTCAGACCTTCATCGAGTTATGAAGAAGGAAGGCGTTCATATATATTACATTGTCAGGTAGAATGACTTGTGTCCTTTTTAAATATGGCTGTTGTTAATAACAAAAAAATCAATCAGTCCTATACCTCAGATAAATTCTTATAGGATTAAGGCATACATACAAAGCTAGCATGTATGAAGTCTACGTAAGAAAATAGGGACAGCTCCAAGGGTAAGAATTCATATCATAGAATCATAGAATCATAGAATCATAGAATCATAGAATAGTTTGGGTTGGAAGGGACCTCTAAAGGTCATCTAGTCCAACCCCCCTGCCACGGGCAGGGACATCTTCAAGTAGATCAGGTCGCTCAGAGCCCCGTCCAACCTGACCTGGAATGTTTCCAGGGATGGGGCATCCACCATGTCTCTGGGCAACCTGTGCCAGTGTTTGACCACCCTCAGCATAAAAAATTTCTTCCTTATAGCTAGTCTAAATCTACCCCCCTTTAGTTTAAAGCCAGTCCCCCTTGTCCTGTCGCAACAGGCCCTGCTAAAAAGTCTGCCGCCATCTTTTTTATAAGCCCCCTTTAAGTACTGATAGGCTGCAAGAAGGTCTCCCCAAAGCCTTCTCTTCTCCAGGCTGA
>NW_008825109.1:3283543-3295791 GCF_000699105.1 Pygoscelis adeliae | reverse complement strand
GAATCATAGAATCATATGTGAGCACACATATACCAGGCTTAAGATAAATCCTCATAAAACCCCTAAGTACACAGTATTTGAGTTTAGCTCTTGTTTCTGACTGGATGCTGTGTGCCTTTTATTCGGCAGTTCCTAACGACAGCTCAAACTGCCTTCCATCCAAAAGCAGTTAACAGCCTGCAAGAACAACAGTCATGTGAAAAGGCTGTATCATTTGAAGAGTGGGCAGAGTTCTAGAACCAATTTTATATAAACAAAATATACATGCCACTAATTTCCAGCTGAGTTGCATCAGCAGGTGCAATGTATGTTAGCGTAAGTGTGCCAAGAAGGATGGCTAGTGATGGTTCACATTTAATAAAATTCAAAATAATATACCTGTAGCCTGGAACAGTATTGGCTTTTCTCCCCAGCCTCCAGTGCTTCTATTTTGTATCTTATTTTTTATACCCTACAATCTTCTATTCCAAAAGCATAATCAATAAATGGGACATGACACACCCTGGAGACAGACACATACAGAACAGCCTCGAAGAAGTCATTAGAAAGTTCTGTTCTGGTGGAAAATATTGAATCTTACTTCAGTGGTGTTACACCAGGCATTAATTTAGCAGTGTGTTTAAAATGGCAGAAGGGGATAAATATGAGGATTATAAAACATTTGCATTTCTAAGAAGTTAATGAATCATGATTATCCTGGCTTTCTTACCTTACCTGTACCAGACTTCTACAGCACATTTGCATTCAGACAGTATCAAGGAAAGCATTCTTTGGACTATGCAAACTTTGGAAATTGTGAGTACATTATTGCCCTATTTTGCTTTTTTAAGTAACTGATTGCCTCTTGGGTATCACAGAGCAGCCAGCCTTCCACAATACAGGAATGGCATCTAAATTTCAGCCCTTCAAAGTCTCATACAACTACTCTTCTGCATATTCCAGTAGCTCGAGAAAGATGTGGGAACTTCCTGAATTTCAACTCTTGCTGTGACTCTAATTGCACACTGGGGCAAAGACAAATCGCTAAACTTCTTTTTGTATCGTTATCAACCCATTATAAACTTGATTTGCTATGTATATCTGACACTGCCTCATTAGTTGACATTCACAAACCATATTGGCCAAATTTTTCAAATGTCAGTATTTCCAGCATTATTAGGTACCTGGGTATCCCTACCACTTCCAACAGCTGATAGAAGCTCCATGCCTTTAAAAATCAGGCTAATCTTTCCGGTTCCTTATCAAGTTTTGAACAACAAGCTACAGGTATTGACATTTTGATAGATTACTGTATATAAATGCAAAGCATTTTTACTATGTCTACCTTGGTCTAAAAAGTGTATGTATAACACCTAGGCAAAAGTTGTCCATTGCATCATAGCAAAACAGATCCATCCCAGTGCAGTGCAAAGCTGTTCATAAAAGTACATTTTTAATGCTTTAGTCAGCATCATTCCAACTATAAAACATTAAAAAAGATTAAGTCAAATGCTACTGCCCTTGCAGTAACAGACAGCCTTTTATGAGATAGAAACATTAAAATAGAATCATAGAATCATTAAGGTTGGAAAAGACCTCTAAGATCATCGAGTCCAGCCATCAACCCAACACCACCGTGCCCACTAACCCGTGTCCCTAAGTGCCACATCTACACGTCTTTTAAATACCTCCAGGGATGGGGACTCAACCCCTTCCCTGGGCAGCCTCTTCCAATGTTTAACCACTCTTTCAGTAAAGAAATTTTTCCTCACATCCAATCTAAACCTCCCCTGGCGCAACTTGAGGCCATTTCCTCTCGTCCTATCGCTAGTTACTTGGGAGAAGAGACCAACACCCCCCTCGCTACAACCTCCTTTCAGGTAGTTGTAGAGAGCGGTGAGGTCTCCCCTCAGCCTCCTCTTCTCCAGACTAAACACATGAAATACTTTCACTTGACAATTTAAAATCAAATATTGTTTGTCACAGTTCTTTATCTTTCTGGTTGTTCTCATCAGCTGTCTGAAAGGTTTCTGCTTCCTCCCTTTAGAAATAGTCTATCAGGTTTTAGGTAGTGTTATTTTAGTTTTCTGTGTTATATGTTTTCGTCAACAGGTATCTCAGTCATAAATGTATCATTAGTTTGAAACCCGGGGTACTCAGAGATTACACAAACTGAAATGGCTGTGAGTACTCATTTTCTCCCTGTCTGTAAAAGTACCATTCATCACTGGCAGTGCGTGTGTTTACGGCATTGATCTAAAAAGAAAGGAACAAGGCAGTAAAGCTATGTCTGCAAATGACATTCCGCACAAAAAATTTGGAATGACTACTGAAGCTTGCAACTCCTTATCACACAGGTTATGTTTCAATTTCTGGAGACAATAACTAGGTCTAGTTATTTTGGATTTGCAGAGGAAAAGCTCCCTCACGATTTGCTCATCTCAGCCATTTTTATATTGTTTCTTTACAAGGATTGATGATGTAGTAAACTATTATTTCTTTCCATAATTCTAGATTATAACCCAACAGTGAAAATTTCACAGCAGTTATTTACTGGGCTAAAGTCTTTGGTTTTGTGGTAAGTATTGCTCTTGCACATTTTCGTATTGGTATTGTTCAATATCCGAGTAGCTTTCCTTTCTATCTTTTTGTTTTTCCTCCAAGTTGTTTTCTTTCTTTAAGACTTTCAAACATCTTCTTCATGAAGGAATCACGCTTGTCACCTCCCCATACTTACCATGTCTGGATCCAAATTTGGATTTGGATTTCTCATAGGCGTCTTCATGCTATGACTATCTTTACTATGTTTCTGTTAAAACTAAAGCACATTCCCGAAGTTGTAAAGCTGTTCAGAATCATATCTCTCTTCTCAGAACACCTAGAGGAAACTCATGATCTAAATTGGAAATTCTTGGATATAACCAGCAGACACCTAGCATCTCCTTTTAGAAAACTGAAACAGTATTTAGGTACTTGAACAATTTCCCAGGCAGATATCACTGTGATGACTATAACAGAAAATTCCATATAAGGCAGAGCTTACAGTAAGCGGGAAGGAGACGTGAAGTCCTATAAGCATTTTCCATCACCCTCATCAAGCAAACCAGCAACTGAAAAGTATAATCTTGGTTTCTTGGAAAAGCTAGCAGCTGTTTTTAATAGTATCCAGGGAAACAAATTACTTAGTTTTCCTAGCAGAAAATTTTTTGCTACTAGTCCCTTGGCTCAGGGCAAAGAAGATTAAAAACTTTGTGTCTTTAATGATCCCTTGACTCAACTGTCTCAGCCAAGCTTGTGGGAGGCAGCTACTGGCATCAGAGCCGGCACCAGTAGCCTTTAGACCAGGCTCCACAGAGTGAGCACTGATGCAGCGGATGGGGCGGGAGCTGAAATACCTTTCCACCTTACCAGCTCCCATGGGAAGGAGTCTGAGGAACATCATAGCATGTGTGGACAACGTACATTACCTGTACTGAGAATGTAAATTGTTTAATGAACATTTTTTTTTGTCTGAGTTGTTCAACTTAGCATGTTTCTTGGTCATTCAATGTATCCATTGCTTATAAATAAAATACAGTAATAAGCTAGTACCAAAAAATAACTTTTGTGCTATGTTTTGCTACCAGTAACTTAAAAAATCTTTTTACTTGTGTAGTTTCTGTAAAATCTAAATTTACCTTAAATTTCAAAGCAATGTAACTAAATCTAATCTTGGATTCTTCTCTCAAAAGTTTACATTTGCATATTTTTCTTACACTTACATATTGTGTTATGAAGTATAATAAAACATCTTGTTTTCTAAACATGTTTTAATGTATGAAGATCAATGATAAACAATTCACTTGAGACTCTTCCCATGATCTGTACTCAAATGCCTCTTACTAACTGGGTATAAATTAATTATGCAAAAAAAATCACTTGATAAATGAATATATCTTTTTCTGTGCAGATAAAAAAATCATCTTTTGTTTATTCTGTTAGACCAAGGCACTTTTAAAGGTGTGACATTCTAACAAAAATTATAACCTTGCCAAAGTTGAACCTCATGGTGTTTCAAATGACTTGAACAATTTCCCGGGCAGATATCAGACTGTCTACAAAATACCACAGTCCTCTGCCAACATAAATCTTTAGAGCTTCTTGTTCTCATGGCTGTCATGAGTTTAGCAAAATTCTATCTTTCACTTTAGTTCCCCAATGAAAATGAAATCAGTTATTGTGAATGCGTGTTTATCCTAAGCGTAACTTAAGATATATAGATATACATTATAATCAAATGTAAAATCTCCACCTAGTGGTCTCTACGGATTCTGGTACACAGATTACACATAAGAAACACCAATGTATTAGCCTATTATTGCTGAAATGGCTGTCGAGCTGGGCCATAAATAGAGACAAAATCACAACAAAGAAAAGGATATAATTTGCTTTGTTTGGTATGTACATTCATATTCAAAACTAGGTAATAAACTGGGATAAATTTTGTAAGAAATAAATAAATGAAGGTCAAAACAAAGAAGACTAGCCCAGAGCTTAAACTCCCTCCTGCAAAACTATTACACAAGTCATGAATAAAACCACTTTCCCTATTGTTATTCAGGGATTTTGAAAGCAATCATATTAAGGCCTTAACTAATACCACCTTCCCGGAATGCGATGCGCTCACTGTATTGTAAGTAAAAGATGTATGAAAATAAAGCAACAGAAACCTTTTGAATATGTGTGACTCACAGTCCTCAACACAGGATTTGTCTCAATGGATAAAGCCTCATCAGGACAGTTGTGCTTTTGTCAAGGAGGTATTCTTTACAATTAATTGACTTCTTGTACGTGCAGTCACACGGCACATTTTCGCAATCGTCACGATCACTTGTTTCAACAAACAGAGTAAGAAATAGGCATACTGTATTATTTCTGCCTTGTGATCAGATCATGAGCACCAGGGTGCTTTTTAAACTCCACTACATCCTGGGACTTGCGATCTGATCATGAAGCAGAAACAATACAGTATGCCTGTATCTCAGCCCGCAGATATTTTTTCTTGGTGAATCCATTCCTCCTTCAGACTGGGTTTTCGCCTTGCAGGGAACCCAAGCAAAAAAATTGTGCTGCTGCTAAAATTAAATATATTGGTGTACAGTAATAACTCACATTTCTAACTTTTTTATATTCAGCTATCTCTCATATAATACAGAGGACAGGAAAAGCAGAATCTGAAGGAGGACCATGTTCATGAAGAAAAAATTCTACAGGTTAAGAAATATAAAATGCTCCTTGGTGTTATACATGTGGTGTCTTACCAGTGAGGAACAGGAATTCCCTGCAGTGGGACTGTATTAATCGCAGTAAGAGCAAAAGCAAAAAAAGCTAAATTTGAACATGTAAAATTTCTGTTGGATAGCAAATCCCACAGCCTTTAATCAAATAAAATTCCACATTGCTCCTCTACTTTGTAAATCGCTTGGTTTTAATTAAAACTAAGGAAAGTTTTCCTTAGCTAACTACTTAGTCTTGCGTAGGTTTCTTTTGCACTGACTACAATAATACACCTTGTTACGGCTTGGAAAAATTAATGTATGTAACTTCTAACACAACTAGAAAAATAAAAAGCCAAGTAGTCATACTGAAACATGAAATTAGCACTCCATATTAAATTGAATCACTAAGTACTTATTCTAATACATATTTTACTTTACAGGTTTCTTCACGGAAGTCAAATTCACTTGCTGCCTGCAAATACCTTTTCCTCATTAAAAGATTTGGGGGAATTGTGAGCTTTCTAAAATCTATTTTTTAAATTATAGAGTGTGAGCTATTACATGCCTGTAATCTGTGAGTGTACTGCACCTTTCCTGCCAAAGGTGAGGCAGGAGGCCATGCAGAATCAAAGGCAGAAGGACAGAAAGATAGCCGGCAAGAGGGAGCTGCGGGTAGTGCTTAGGGCAGCATCACGGGGAGGGAGGAAACTTATTCCAAGGCTTTCTGGGGTTTACAACAGAGATAGCTGTACGGGCTGAAAATCAAGGTCTCCCTCTGCTCCAGTGACCGTTGGGCTCCCTCCCTTCTGGGCATACGAGTGCCCAGCTCCACCTGCGTCCTCTGGAGCCAATACTACATTTTTCAGTTGCTTTAGCTCACACACTGAGGGTATCTATATTCCCTGTACAGTCTATAGAAAGATATCTAAGGCGGCATCTCTGTGCTTTGGAGGTGAACCAGCTCTCCCAGTAGCTGTCTGGGGAACTGAGGCACCTACTTTAAGATCCGAGACTGCCACTTCCCCCGGGGATAAGCATGTATGCATTAGGCTCATCTGCATATAAAGTAGTCACACTGCATCTGGGTTTTGGTTGCCTCATTATCTGGCATAAAATGTTTAGGCAGAAACATAAAACAGCTGCAGAAGCTGTAGAAGCGGAAAAGAGAAGGGAAAGCTTGAAGGAGAAGGGGAGCTGTCAGTGACTGGAGTGACATGAGTGATTGAAACAGGCTGCTACTGGCTGTGGAAGGAGAGTAGCAACTGATGTTATTTGTTAAAGACACTGATTTGCTGGCATGGTGAAAACCCATTCACTAATACCGATCTTCGGTGTTGAATTTACTGTGGGATTTTTTTTAATGTTTTTTTTTCTTTGTTTTTCCATGTTCTACCTATATTAAATGTGAAAGCTTCACATCTATGTAATTAGGCTTTGATTCATCTCACCTCTCAGCAATGATTAAGTTCATAAATTATAGAGAGACCCTCAGGCAACCAGGTTTCCAAATTAGGTACCTCAGCTGAATTAGTTATGATGAATCAGAGCTAAAATGATCCATGTTTAGCAATCGCCAAACATCAGTGCCTGTACCGACTGGCTTCAAAGTGACTTACGGATAAAATCAGAGCAAGGAAGTATTGGATGAACTGAAGTAATGATAAAAGACAATTTTGCTGCTATTAAAATTTTAAGTAAGATAGCATGCTTCCTCACCTATAAAAAGAGAAAATCTGAGTCTTAGAGTTCTTAAAGTTTGTATTGAAAGGAATGGGTGGAATACGAAGGATGAACCTGATTGCTTTTGTTCTCTGTTTCTCCAAGGGATCTGTCCAGCAACATGATTACAAAATTACGACCTTATATTTTTATAGACCTGAAGTATTTACAAAAACTGCAAGATATAAATGAGAATTCCCAACTGAATGTAAAAATGCAGTAATTTAGCTTGTCTTTTTCCTGAAATAAAATAAGGAACAGTTTATCTTTCTTTTAGCAATCTGTCTTTCAATCCACTTTCTCACCTCTCTGAGGATCGCTTTGAAAGTCTTCAGCAGCTTCAGTCACTGTTAGTAAAAGCTGAAATATTTTACTAACATAGTGTGCTAAATAATATCCTTTCTTTCCAGGAGAAATATTCATCAATTACAAAAGGTGTGTGAAGTATTGATTGCCATCCTATCAGATGCTGAATGTACTTCAAATTTCTATTCCTACAGGAGTGCTCAACATTCTAAGGTAGCAGGCCAAAATACATGAATGACAGCCATACAGTTTGCTCAGTTTTACTGCTATTCACAAATTATAAGCCTAGGAGCAGTCAAAACACATAAATTAAGAACAAATCACACAACAAGCACAGCTAGGGCACCTGGTCAGATAAGGACATAAATAAATGGTAACAAGTATTTTAGAACTTCTATAAACTCCCCTTTGGGGTGGTTCATAAAATACTCACTCCTTAGGGCTGATGATTCAGCCACCTTTTTTTTTTAAATTATTTTACACAAAGCTCAAATTCGGAAGTATTCTTATTTCTTCTTTAATTTGCAAAGCTTCACCCTCATCTGAAAGTACCTCTTATAATTTCGTTGGATTCAGAGTTTAAAAGCAAGACTATAATTTCTTTTTTTTAAATTGTCATTCAGTGCCATATGGCTTATTCTTAAAAAGCTGTCCAAAAGAAGAACCAAATGTTATTTTTAAATTCACGTTATTTTTTTGTTAAGCAAAAGGAAAATTAATCTGAATGATTAATCTGAACAGCTTTCCTGCAACTCATTGTTTGGTATTTTTCTCCTCTGCCACATAGTGAATACTGTAAGTCAACACACAGGGTAATATTCAGTTCCTTTTTGTAGGCCCCTATATGTTGTGTCCAAGGGTAACCGAGGTGAGTCATTAAGTCTTAAGTCATTACAGCAAGAGCAAAATTTAGGAGATTGGTTCAGTTGTCCACAGGTCAGATATTTAGTGCTATTTGACATGCCTACAGCATCCCCACTCTAGAAAGTCTTTGGTCTCTCATGGGTCCTGTGTCATGTCTGCCTGCCCACACAGATGTCTCAGATACCACAGGACATGCCAAATAATACTAGATGGAGTATTAGTCTGGAGAGTCATTCAGCAAACCAAAAGCTAGTCTAGGTTGAGATGAGCCGTTCTCCAGATCCCAGTGACTGTGTTCACCCTGGCTTATTAAGTTACCCACAGATAGGAGTCTGATGCTGTTGGAGATGCCCTTGGGTATCTATCCCACCTGGCCATCACCTGCTAATCCAGAAGGCCACAGGCCTCTTGTAGGTCTTGTGTCTTATCAGCCAGTTCCACATGGGCATCTCAAACGGGCATCTCCAGGGCACCTCAAATGTTTTTTGACAGATAACTCCATCAATCATGTGGCAGGTGTGCCAGAATAACTTCCTTTAGATTCTTTTTGAAGTACATTACAGCCCATTGTTTCATTATTATGCACAGAATTAAATGCAGCAAATATCAATATTCTAGTCCATAAGCCACCACAGGGACAAGACAGTAATCATAAGACAGGACATTGTTTTGAAATATGGATGGAGACGTGCTCTGCTGCTATATAAACCTTGACCAGCAAGGAAAAATGTAGTTATTTCAATGAGAGAACATTAACCGTGATAGATACAGTACTGTCAATGTAATAGTACCACCTGCCTGCCTGTCAAAATGATTGTTTGATCTACATTTCCAACTCAGAACACGTAGTACAGGAACAAAGAATGTAAGACAGACATAACGTCACCCACCCCACCCCACCCCGAAATCTAACTGGGCTAGAATTAACCAGAACAAAGTGATCTCAGTAATCACTCATTTTTCCAGAAGCCTTGTTGACAGGATGACAGGCGTTTCATTTTATGGGATAGACAGTATATAATCCAAAAAAGAGTTTTTAAAGTTTAAAATCTTGTGGAAAAAAATGCCACTTGGCTTGGACCCAGACAAGAGCCAAATCAAATCCTCAAATAAAATTTGAAATTCTTGTCGAAAAGAATCTGCCCTGTGTTTTCCTAGAAGCGAAACACAATACATCAGGTTCTCTAACCGCAGTGACAAGGGGGATAATTTCACAAGGTCTCTTCAGTGAGCTGGGAATAGCTGAGGCAGGAACACCTACTAGGTTCTTTGGAAATACAGGAATCCCTGATCCTGGGTTAGGTATCAAAGGCATGTCTGCCCTTGGACCAAAGCTCTGGAGTTTACAACTTGGGATTTAGTCTTTTCCTTCAACGGACATGAGCATTCTCATGGTCTTATTGATACAGCCATAACGATAACACTGTTTGTGTTGGTCATAAGGCCTGGCTAGATGCTACACGCACATTGTCACATCTGTCAGAGTTTCCCTGCAGTTCTGTTTCTGGTACTCATCACAAATGCAGAAGTCATCACTCATCTCTTCTATCGGGGCTTTCAAATTCAGGCTTTCCTTTCCCATTTTACCAGATTAAGACGTTCTTTCTAAACCGTATTTGGAATCCTTGAATGCAGTTTCTTATGGATATGTTATTTTTCTCCTTTCATCATAGTCATTTCAAAGGGACGTGACAACCCAAGTGCCTTTTATCTAAGAAGGTCACCTGACTTGGTATTTTTGTTATTTTTCTTTTTGGTTCAATTGTGATGTTTCTCTTTTCTAAAACATGATATATATCATCTGTACTCTGCCTTGCCATTGCTGTGAACCAGTTTCAGGTTATGCCAGCTGCATCATATGAATAGAACAGTTTTTATTTTTCATGAGCGTCATTGACAAGATTTCAGTTCCTCTCACTCTTCTAACATTTCACGCACCTTTCCCTAAAGTATCACCTGTGCAGATAATGTGTCAAATCCCTTGAAATGCTATTGCCCAACAGGAGAGGTGAAAATGATGCACTGCAGCCCAAGTATGTCCGTACCTGCACTGACTGTCTACTGCAACGGACTTACTCGATATCGCAGGTTTCTGTTAGCGTTTTTGCCTCTGTCAGGTGGCTACAGTTGGCTTTGATTATGCCAGGAGTTTCTCCTCCTGTTCGGATCATAGCTAATCAAAAAGCTGTTCCTGTGGCTTCTTTTCTTTTTCCATTATAGCCAAATGTGCAAAATAATGAAGTTCTGTGCCTGTTTCTGGCCTTACTGGGTTTGCCAATCCTCCAGCACATGCACTCCTGACACTGAATTTGTAGACTGAAGGTCTATTGGGATGCTGCAGAATGAAGCTTTGCTTTCAGACACTTCCGGGAGTGCTTACTGAATATATTCAGTATACAAAGCGTCCTTTCATGGCTCTATCACCATTAGGATTTTTATCAAGTTGAATGCTTTTAAGGCTCTCATTGCCAGTACTGGTTTTGTTTGCATGCATGTAATATTATACAAACCTTTTCCTTTTACTGATATTTAATATCACATTTACCTGATGTATGGAGTGTATGTCCTGCCCAGACAGCAAGTCCCATTGAATCATGCCATGTCACAGACAGGAGAAGGGCTATATTTCTCCATTATTTGTTTTCAGGGTTCATTTTAATTGTTATTGGCATTTCTTCACGATCTATTTGGATAGTAACATGCACCCATTGTTGTCCTGTTCTTGTTTGTATTACAGCAGAACAGAAGCCAAAACATTGTATAACTTTTCTGCTCACAGGTGCCCCCGGTCGCCTGCCTCGTACCTCTACACCCTGCGCTTTCTTCTTGGCACGCTACGTGGGCAAAGCAGGTTGCCTCACGGCACTCCATATGAGTATTTTTCAATGCTCTGCATCTCTCTTGCCTCATGTAAGGCAGTCTACATCTGTTGCAAACACACCACATCTGCCCTGAACTATACCCTTCTCCTTCGGTTCTGTGCTCCTCTGTCACTCTTGAGGTGGGAGGGAGGAATGTACCTGCACACTAATCATCCCTCTGTCTCATCACATGCATGTCATGACTGGTCCTCGTAGGTGTCTTTGGTCCCTAGGCTCCATTTATGCTAGTAAATATAAGCGTCAGGCCTAGCTAGCTCACAAGGGACAAAACAATGAGGCAGTATGGATACGCCCGCGTCTTGGCCCTCTTCATTTTACCAATGCAGATATAACCTGAATGTTTTAAGTGGTCTGGTTATTCAAACTGATATTTTCTAATGTTAAATTTTCTGATATATTTTAGTCTATTTTTCTAAAGATTTCTTCTCTGTGAGGCTCCCTCTACAGTCAGCAGACAAAAAGAAACCTTGCAGGACAAGAGTCATTTAACCTAGCCATGTCTGAGGAGATGCTTCTCTCTGCTGACTCTAAAGGGAACTTAGCTCCAGTGAGGAGGTCTAATGTCAGCTGAAACAAAACCCAACCCAGATGCCTAAATCTACAAAATTAAAAAATAAAATTAAAAAAAAAAATTGCCTTTGTGCTTTGGGTGGCTAATGGAGGAAGGCCCAGCTCCTCACCTGCAAACACACACTCTTCAGTAATTTGTACTTCTAGTTGTACAGACCATTGCTGAATCATTCACTGCTGCAGCTTCTGCTGCTGGGCAGCTAGTACCAATGGTTTGTGCAAACTCCAGAAATGTGACAAAATATTCAGCTTCCCTCAGCCTACTAGACTGTGTGTATGTTTGTCTGTCCTTCCAAAGGGAGGTCTGTCTGCATGGTCTACAGCAGCTGCTTCCAGTAATTCAAACCCAAATGATCTTCAGTGTCCTTGTCTTTCCTCAGCTGGCCCACAGCTACCTCCCAGTACTTTGGATTTCTCATCAAAAGCTTGCAGGTCAATCTTACCTTGAACAATGGAGGGGAATTCTCGCTTCCCCAAGGAAAAGCTGAGACAATTATACATTTTGCCTTCTTGTCTTATTTCTTCCTCTCTTCTTCTGATTCTCATAGCAGAAGCTGTCTTTTATCTCTGCCTGTTCTGGGCTTATTAATGCTTTCAGTTCTGTGACTCCTTTGTTAGTCGGAAGGCCCTCTGGCCAAGGTTTATAATAATAAGATTTTAAATCACACAG
>NW_008825109.1:3275015-3283453 GCF_000699105.1 Pygoscelis adeliae | reverse complement strand
TCTTCTTGTGCTTCCCTTAATGGATATTGCATCGATTGTCGAACGGCATAACTACAAAGGGAGTTCAGGCTATATGCACATCCCCACAACACAATCTTCCAGTAAAAAGCTCGATGTGATGAACAGTCGTAGGATCTGTCGTAAGATAGAAGACTATATTCCTACTGAATATAGTCAGGATTTTTCCATAACGTAATTTCTTTAAGACCTATAATTTAAGAAAAGGCTTGTTTGTGTAATTCAAAGTTTTATAACTACAGAAAGCTCTATTTTATATAATTTATATCATAACATGTACATTATTTTACAGAGACCTGGAAATGATTGAGATTCCAAATATAAACAGAATAATGTTTCAACATATGAGGAACCTCTCCCACATGTATGTATGCAAAATAAAACAAGCGATAATTAAGGGGGTGGGAGGTCCATATAAAAATGTCCAAAACCATGCCAGGGTGTTGCTTTTCCATATTACTTCAATCGGTAGCCCAATTTCTGCAAAAATAGACTAAATGTTTCACTATTTTAAACATAGGAAGGAAACAGGCTCCTCATTTAGTTCCCTCATTTCTAGATCATATCACATCACTTCTTTTTCTGCCCTTCACACTTCTTTTTCTGGCTCAAGCAGGATAAATAAAACTGTTTGCTTACTTGGGAGTTAAGTGTAGCCTTAGGCTTAGCAGGCAGAAGTAGAATACCTCATTCACATGTACCAAAATTGGGAACTGAGTTAAGGAACAGAAAAGTGTTTAAATTTTGGACATGAGAAAAAGCCATATATGTTCATAGAGAAGATAGAATTTGTGCTATATAGCAATTTTACTTTGCTATCATAAAGCATGCCTTTTCCCTTCGCCGTTTGTGGCAGCTACGTGCCAGTAACACCAGGTGCCTCTGAACTACAGTCCCTGGGCTGAGGCAAAGGGCTTTAGGAGCATCACACTTCCACACTTAATGCCAGCCAGGATATATACTCAGATGTCTCTTTGCTCTCTAAATATTTAAAATGTCATTCTTGATGAAATATCTTCAGGCTTATCTTTTCCTTCTGATTTTGGTCTTTCAGTTTAGAATCACTCCTAAATGTTTATATTTGGTTCTTCCATGCCACAAATGTAAGCAACTTCTTAACTGTGCAGTGTTCATTCTGAATTTCTAAAGAGCTCATATTATACTCTGTCCTCCACTTTTTACTACTTCTTGAAAAATAAAACTCAAATCAGCTACTGTCCACTTACCTAACAGCAGATGTGGATACAATCAATTGGACCACATCAACGTGCAAAATTTGATATACCATTGTTCATGTATTTCACAGCTATAATTATATCACATTAGAATTTTATTTGCACATCTCGCCTTCCTGTTTTTATTTTTTTTAATATACCAGAACATAATTTTAAATCTTGCAGAAGTCAATGGAATGTAAGGATACATTTCAAAACAACCCTGTTCTTGCAGGCTTTACTGTATTAGAGTCTTTATGTCCTGTCCCACAAGCCTTCTTTATGAGAGCACTGCCACTGAAGCAGAGAACTATTTATTTGAATAATGGTCAAGGAATTGAAACATTTAAGATGTGATAATGTTCATTACCAAATTTAAGTCCTTCCACAAACATTCCACAATCTGTTAAGGCAGGCAAAATCCTTCTGCCAAGGACAGTGAAGGACCTGCTTTTGAAGCACCTTAGCATAAAGAACATCCACCTGCACACTGGCAACAAACTGAGAATAGCAAAGCAAAGTCCTTACAAGGTTTGTGAAAACAAAAAATATACCAGCTCTGACCATTCCTCTCAAGTTGTACATGACCAAAGGGCAATGCCCTAATTGCATATTACAGCGACCTGAAGGAAATCACAGGTGATAGCGGCCACTATCACCAGCATTGTTACTGGGGACCAAAAGGATATGAGCTGCTACCAACCTCCTAAGTAAATCCTCCCTTGATTTAATACCTCTCACAACATGCCCCTTATATGCACTAGGAATTATTTTGTTAAAATTTCTTCTCTTCCAGCTCCTTGCACCTAATTGCATAACTGGTGCATAACTGTGACGTTGGCTTGTGTTTAAGCAGCATTACATGTTCATTTCTTTACTTTCAGCTACTTCAAAAAGTTTCATTTATTGCTTCTGTGCACTCCACATGTGAATATGCACATCATTAACAGATGGGATTTCATCACCTGAAGATCTCTTAGCTAACAATGTTCTGAGAGTATTCCTGTAGGTCATAGCTTGTGTTACGTGTTTTGGAAATCTTGTCATCAGAATGAGATCATTTATCAAAGCAGAAAACGAGACGCACACCATGTCTATCAAAATTTTGTAATTATGTATTAAAGGTATTCATAATACATTGATTTGATTAGTACATTAATAAAATTAATATATTAATATATTATTGTATACTACATTATGACATTATATTATATATAATACATAACATCATGTATGTTCCAATAATCTCAGTTTGCATTCTAGACACATACTAGTTCAAAACACTTAAAAATATTATGCATTATCTACTTTTGCACTATTTTCTGATATTCTAAATGAAAGTGAGTGTCAAAAAATAACGAAGGTCCTTCAATTCATTGACTTTAGGTAGTCAAGATGTGTAGAAAGAACCCATGAAACTTAAACATTTTACTTTATTAATTACTACTATTCATTCTGCATTAAAGATTATGGACAAGCTAGCTAATGTTAGACTACTTGCTGTCCGAATTTATTGTGTGATGTGTGAAATCATCATCATCTGAAGTGGTCAGGCAGTTGGACTAGATGATCATTGTAGGTCCCTTCCAACCGAAATATTCTCTCCTCTCCTCTCCTCTCCTCTCCGTAGACTAGAGTATCATTGCCGATCCTCTCCACCTCATCTCTCCTCTCCTCTCCTCTCCTCTCCTCTCCTCTCCTCTCCTCTCCTCTCCTCTCCTCCTTTTTTGGCACAGGAACTAATAAGTGCTTCTGTTATTTTTGAATTGCATATTTCAAAATGTGAGTACTTCCAAATGATCATACCATATCCTGTCCAGCAGTTGTTCCCAAATTAAGTATCCTCGAGCCAATAGAAATGTGGGACCAAATCCTACTTCCTTGCAAGCTTATGGTGCAATAGTGTGACACTGTTTTCGGGTGATTAACCCTTTAAAAATACAGGAGACTTATTATTACTTCCCCTCTCTTTGTTCAAGTTAGCCAAGCCTACAAACTGCTTTCTGACTGCATGTTAACTTCACACAGGAGAGATTTTATCTTGCATGACTTCAGACGCTTACAGTGCAGATGTCTATGAACTAGTCACTTTGCGCTCTCTTTATAGTCAATGAATTGTGCAATTTACCTAATTCTAAAAAAGACATCCAAACTAGGCCTAATGAATCATGTCCCCAAAGTACCTGTTGACTTCATTGACTTTAAAGACAGCCAAGGCACGACTGGCTCAGATCTTCAGCTTTGTAAATGGCTGAAGTCAGGTAAAATGAATTCACCTTGTTAATAGATACATATTGTGAATGTGTAAAATTAGAAGAGGTGAATCCCAGGCAAGATATCAGAGACCTTCTCTGTATTTATTACATAGTGCCATGTATATACTATATAGTGCCATAGACCTGCCAGGTCTCACACACTCTGCCTGAGATTCTTTCAGCTTGCTCCTGGCTGAAACTCCGCCACTGCAGTATCCGTACCCCGAGCAGTGCCCAGACACTGCTCTGCCCTCTCCCCAGGGCTGGCTGCCTGCGTGCCAAATATTGCAGTGATTCAATATTCAGCTGTCTGCAAAAATCACTGTGCCGGCCACAGCTAGGGAGCTTGACCCCGGATCATTGCATGCTCACAGGAGCCCCGTTTGGCAACACTTCCACTCTCATATCCTGACACCAGCTTCCACTCTCCTGTTTGTGACCAGGGGGCTCATAGCCCCATAGCACATGAATTCTGATGCCACAAACACAGGGTTAAATTATTTTTGAATGCCAGCCAGGATTTGGCTAAGCACATAAGTATACTATATATAAAGCATTTAATTGCTATTTTTCAGTAAACTTTAAATCTATTTCTTAAATAGGTGCTGATTGTCTAATGGGGGTGTATTTGTTCTTCATTGGAGTTTTTGATGTTAAATACTGTGGACAGTATAAAAAATATGCTGTGCTGTGGATGGAAAGTTTACCATGCCATATCATGGCGTTCATTGCCATGCCACCTACAGAGGTCTGAGTCCTCTTGTTGATGTATCTGACCTTGTGTTGTGGTTTAACCTCAGTTGGCAACTGAGAACCACACAGCCGCTCGCTCACTCCTCCCCCCCCGGTGGGATGGGGGAGACAATCAGAAGGGTAAAAGTGAGAAAACTCGTGGGTTGAGATAAAGACAGTTCAATAGGTAAAAGAGCACAAGTGAGAAAAACTCATGGGTTGAGATAAAGACAGTTTAATAATTGAAATATAATAATAATAGCAATAATAATAATAATGTAATAATAATACACAAAACAAGTGATGCACAGTGCAATTGCTCACCACCCACCGACCAATGCCCAGCCAGTCCCTGAGCAGCGGCCCCCCTGGCCAGCTTTCCCCAGTTTATGTACTGAGCATGACGTCACATGGTATGGAATGTCCCTTTGGCCAGTTTGGGTCAGCTGTCCTGGCTGTGCCCCCTCCCAGCTTCTTGTGCACCTCCAGCCTTCTCAGTTGGTAGAGCACGGGAAGCTGAAAAGTCCTTGACTAGTGTAAGCACTGCTCAGCAACAACTAAAACATTGGTGTGTTATCAACATTGTTCTCACCCTAAATCCAAAACACAGCACTGTACCAGCTACTAGGAAGAAAATTAACTCTATCCCTGCTGAAACCAGGACACCTTGGAGAAGTATTTAGTGGTTGTCTTTCCCTTCAGTAATATCTGTCCTGGAAAGCAGCAGACAGTAGTAATTGTAATCCATATGGATTGCTGTATTTGCCATAGCAATAATCCCTTTCTGGGATGAGGACTTTTTTGGAAATTATTACAGGGAAAATGGAGTTTGTTTCCCTTTGAATTCTGATCAAATAGAAGAAATTGGAGGCAACAGGTATTCCCTTGCTGTATTTCTTGGTAAGTTTAATTTTTACAATATTATAATTACTGATTAATATTATTTTACTAGAAAAACTGTCAGTCAGTCTACAGAACATTCACTGATAGATGCACTTTTCATTACACTATTGATGTTTGTGTTGTAATACTTCCCAAAGGCCCACAAAAGGACCAGAGTTTCATGTGCTGTGTGCTGGCTGCACACTTATCATAGAATCATAGGATTGTGGAATGGTTTGGGTTGGAAGGGACCTCTAAAGGCCATCTAGTCCAACCCCCCTGCAATGAGCAGGGACATCTCGAATGATTCCAGGGGTGGGGTATCCACCACCTCTCTGGGCAACCTGTGCCAGTGCTTCACCACCCTCAGCGTAAAAAATTTCTTCCTTATAGCTAGTCTAAATCTACCCCCCTTTAGTTTAAAGCCAGTCCCCCTTGTCCTGTCGCAACAGGCCCTGCTAAAAAGTTTGCCGCCATCTTTTTTATAAGCCCCCTTTAAGTACTGAGAGGCTGCAAGAAGGTCTCCCCAAAGCCTTCTCTTCTCCAGGCTGAACAACCCCAACTCTCTCAGCCTTTCTTCATATCAGAGGTCTTCCATCCCCCTGATCATTTTTGTGGCCCTCCTCTGGACCCGCTCCAACAGGTCCGTGTCTTTCCTGTGCTGAGGGCTCCAGATCTGAAGGCAGTACTCTAGGTGGGGTCTCACCAGAGCAGAGTAGAGGGGCAGAATCCCCTCCCTCGACCTGCTGGCCATGCTGCTTTTGGTGCAGCCCAGGATACGGTTGACTTTCTGGGGTTTGCTTTTTTTTTTTTGTCTGTGTCACCTGAAGAGTTTAGGCATCTAATTTTAACAAAACACAAGTGAGTGTAACAAAGAAGAGGAGAAGACAAAGAAGAAAATAGTAATTTGAATAACAATGAGGCAATGCAATTACTTAGCTATACTGTGTGTACAACTCAACGGTTTGAAACCGTTTCATTTTTATGAATCAGTAAAATCATAAACCTTTAACTACTACTCCTCAGTATAGTCTTCACTGGATTGCATAAAATGGTGATAATATAAATAATATAGGATGAAACTTTAAAAGCATATCTTTATGTGCATTATACTGGCAGGGAATAATGATTAAACATATATATATAAAATCAACTGGAAATGAACACAATAAAACCCAGAAACTTCAGCCTGAAATATGTATGAGCTGGTCATGCTCAGCCTCAGAACACTCACTCACAGCAAAGACTGAGAATCATTCAAACTGCTACCAAACAATCTTCTCCCTGACCTGCATTTGCAGAGCCATAGGGGTTATTTTGCCAATACGTATACATTTAACAGTTATTCCTCATTTCATGTCTTAATATCAAAAAGATTAAAAAGCTACAAATCAAAAGATAAAAGTAGTTTGTTTAGAATTTTATTGAGTAGAAAGTAAAAACGGCAATACACGTCAAATCAGATTCATGTAGTGATTTCCCATCAATAAAATTATGATGTCACACTTTTCAATTCTTTTAGTTTGTTTCAATCCATATTTCTGAGCAAGAGCCTGTTTTCAGGTGCTGGGATCTTGACATAAATGGCTCCTTCAATGCCTCTCAGCTATTTATCGGAGTACTCCAGTCCATGGAGTTGCCGTCTGATGAACTGTTAAAAGCCTTGCTCTGCAACACAGCACAGTGCAATTAAAATCCAAGTTGCACAGCTTGCTCTGCACATGCTCTCCCATTAGTAATTTGGGATGGATATTTATACAGAACTGAGGAAGCCAGTCTGAAACGAACACACGCCTCAGATCGGTTTGGCACTTCGCTGGGGAATATGTTGTTCTTTCCGTACTACGTTAGAGTCCTGCAGGTGGTTTCTGTTTCAGATTTACTGCAGCATTTCTAGTCAGGAGACCGGATCTCTGTGGATCCACGAGCCCACCCATACTGTGCATTAACTGTGTTTCTATAGTAACTTCTTACAACTTATTCACATCTCGCTGTGTAACAGATGGGAACACATGGCATGTGAGCAGGCTGTGTGACACTAGACAATATTGAGGAGCTGTTTCTAACATAAAATTGGTGTCTATGTACTACAGATACATTAATGTAAAAATTATAACAAAACAATGGAAGAGAATGAAACAGAGAAGTGGTCGGGAGAAAGGGAAGAGAGGAAAGACCATTCCAATGCCATTTCTTTCACATCTTGTTTCCCCACAGGTGTGAACCTGCTAGCCTCCATCATCACAGTGTTTTCATAGGTCAGCACGTTTTGTTCTGTTCAAAAAACTGCCCTTCAGACATCAGAAGTAAGGAGTCACATTCACAGGGCTGCTGCTGTTGCCAATTGGTATTTTTTTAATAGTATTCACTGATGCCATCTGCTGGATTCCTGTCTTTGTCATTGAAACCCTCTCCTTATTCCAGGTGGAAATTCCAGGTAATGCTGTGTAAGGATATGATTTCTTTTGTTAAAGATTCATTTTAAACCAAACCAATTCTGCCAGAGGAATTCTAGCTACCCATGGGTGAAGAGTAAGTATTGCCCAAAATATTTGACTTTTTCTATGTTCAGAAATTGAGCTTTAAAGTACATACATAAAATCTTCAATCCATGTATGTAGGTGAGAACCAGAATAAGCTATCTAGTGAAGAGGTTCTCCTCTGCTACAGCTGCAAAATCCCACGGTAATATGTATGAATAAGTCCATTCGTTTCATCATTGGGGAAACAAAACTATAACAGGAGGGTCTTTAAGCAACCAAGACACCACATTTATACATGCAAGCAATGATTTCCAGGGGGTCCTGAGGAGGCTAGGCCCTCCCTGTTCCCACAGGGCAGCACACACTGTCCCCTACCAGCCCACAGAGGAGCCGTATGTACAATCTCACAGCCCTCCATCACTGCACTGGTTATATGCAGCTCTGCTAACCTTGCAGTTGCTAGCAGATAACATGGTAATAAAGGCATCCTGCTCTCCCATTATAATTCTAGAAAATTGATGCCTCATGTTTGTAGAAAATTGGGTAAGTAATTCTCCATAACATGAAAGGCATTCAAGAAATGTAGCAAATTGTCAATGATTTCATCATAAAACCTATTTAGCCTCATTGGGAGCATTGAATTCCATTTGCGTAACCAGGAGAAAACTGATTACATGTAGATTGTTAAAAATAAAACACGGCCATCATAGAATCATAGAATCCTTAAGGTTGGAAAAGACCTCTAAGATCATCGAGTCCAACCATCAACCCAACAACACCATACCCACTAAACCATGTCCCTAAGCGCCTCATCTACACGTCTTTTAAATACTTCCAGGGATGGGGACTCAACC
>NW_008825109.1:3253918-3274572 GCF_000699105.1 Pygoscelis adeliae | reverse complement strand
CCCCAGGTCCTTTTCCGCCAGGCAGCTTTCCAGCCACTCTTCCCCAAGCCTGTAGCGCTGCATGGGGTTGTTGTGGCCAAAGTGCAGGACCCGGCACTTGGCCTTGTTGAAGCTCATACAGTTGGCCTGGGCCCATCGATCCAGCCTGTCCAGGTCCCTCTGCAGAGCCTTCCTACCCTCGAGCAGATCAACACTGCCGCCCAACTTGGTGTCGTCTGCAAACTTACTGAGGGTGCACTCGATCCCCTCATCCAGATCATTGATAAAGATATTAAACAGAACTGGCCCCAATACTGAGCCCTGGGGAACACCGCTCGTGACCGGCCGCCAACTGGATTGAACTCCATTTACCACAACTCTCTGGGCCCGGCCATCCAGCCAGTTTTTGACCCAGCGCAGAGTACACCTGTCTAAGCCGTGAGCCGCCAGCTTCTCTAGGAGAATGCTGTGGGAGACGGTGTCAAAGGCCTTACTGAAGTCCAGGTAGACCACATCCACAGCCTTTCCCTCATCCACTAGGCGGGTCACCGGGTCATAGAAGGAGATCAGGGTGGTCAAGCAGGACCTGTCTCTCATGAACCCGTGCTGGTTGGGCCTAATCTCCTGGTTGTCCCACACCTGATTGTGAGCGCCCTCAAGATGAACTGCTCCATAATCTTCCCCAGCACCAAGGTCAGGCTGACAGGCCTGTAGTTCCCCGGATCCTCCTTCCGGCCCTTCTTGTAGATGTGTGTCACATTGGCCAGCCTCCAGTCATCCGGGACCTGCCCCGTTAACCAGGACTGCTGATAGATGATGGAGAGTGGCTTGGCGAGCTCCTCCGGCAGCTCTCTCAGCACTCTCGGGTGGATCCCATCCGAGGGTGTTCAGATGTATGACTGTGGCTGGCATGGGATTCACGATGGTGAGGCTCTACACAGCTCAGCTCATGGCCCTCTGAGCAAGTCACTTCACCCCTCTGTACTCCAGGCTCCCATCTGTAAAATAATAATGATAGCTTTTGTAAGGCATTTTGAAACCTACTGATGAAAATTGCCATATAAAAAATAGATATGGGATTTAGATTTATATTAAATACTATCCTAAACAGAGACAGACTTCAGCTCATGTTTAGTGCTTTTATTAAATTCCAGCAGATAGAGAGAAAGACACTCTCTGGTGAAAACCTCTTCTTTTTCCCCTTCTCATGAAAACGCGTGGTGAACTCAATGAAAACCACAATGAGCAATGTTGAAATCAAACCCCTTTCTTGTAAAAATAATACTATGGTAGCATTCCGCAAAAAAATGATATAAACTAAAGTGACATAAAGTAAAATAAAGGACATAAAGTAAAAATGACATAAAGACATGTTTGCTTCTTTAGCATTCCTACAACAGAGCATACGAAGTATCTTACCTTTTTTCCTAGACACTGTCCCTTCCTGGATAGTGATATTTGTTCTGCCAATACACAGTGCCTTGAACCCCATTCTCTATACTCTCACAACTAGTTTCTTTAAGGAGAAGTTGAAGCAGTCACTGGACAGTCATTGAAGGAGGGCAATTTTCAAAAATTATGAAAAAACTTTGGCCACTTCAGTCATGTGGACAGATGATCCTCTCATCCATAGCTCTTCCTTTTATGCTTGGATTTTTAAAAAAATAACTCCTGAGGACAGTACTAACTTTTATTTACCAATCTACAAGTGGTTGTTTCCTAGCAGGATAACAGAAACAGGACCTAACTGCCTCACAGCTGCATTAATCTCTTTGAGATTCATATGTAGGCTCTTTTTGGCCATTACCGTCTCTGTATTCAACTTCCTGGAAAATAAAATCACAACTGTTGCATTCATCAGGGGAGATTTGTATCGCAGATTGAAACACAGGAACACCATGCACTGGGGCTAAAAACAGCAATACTTTTCTACTATTCACCCCCCTTCCCCAGAGAGTCAGTGTATCTGTACTTGCTAGCTATATTCTTCATATAATATATATAGATTACGGGAAAGGACTTTTGCCTCATTTGGTCTGTACTGCCAATTTCAGGATATACCCTTGTGGAGAGGTGTTTCTCCCAGGGTTGGAAGTCCGTGGTGGGAGAAGGCCAGAACATTCTATGCAATGTGTAAATCTATATTAATCTTGTAAGATTTAAGTAATATGTGAGCTCTGCAGAGTGGTGAATGTCTCTTTGTGCAAATAAATACACTACTCAGAACTGCAAGACCCGAGCAGTGTTATTACAATATTTTTAAGGTACTAAAAGTCAAGTGAAACTTCCTGTGTAAGCAACAGAGCCCAGACTGAAATAAAAATTAAATAATGAAGCTCTCAGAACGACCCTTGAAAGCAGTCAATTCAGTTTTCATTGCATCAGGTTTTATGAAGCATCGGCATGCAGACAGCATGGGTAAGCACATGCTTGAGGGAGCATTTATGGGACTGAGGCACTTGCAAGGTAGAACAATTCCCCGTTATTAGTTATGTTTTCATAACCACCTTAGATATATTTTGACTTTATTGCGTATGAGCTGCCTACCTGTTATAAATAGAAGAATCAAGCTCTTAGAAAAAGAGTAAAGCAAAACTTTCAGCAGACTTTCACCTTTTTTTTTTTTTTAAGATTTACTAAAGAAAGCTCCAGAAAATGTTTTAGAAGCTCCAGTTCATAGATCGTTCTGAAGTGTTATCAAACACAAGGAGTTTGGAGCAATGAGGAAGATCCAGAAAGGGAGGAGAAAACCCAACATACTGTATGGGCACATCACTGAAAATAGAGGAGCCTGAAGAGTTAACATTTCTCAGCTGAGATGACAAGACTGAATATATGCTTCGGGCCCACCCAGACTGTGAAATATGATGGATATATTTGAACCACCACGAAGGCAGGAAGTCAAGTCCAATAATAAGGTCATTGTACTGTGGCAATGAGCCCGACCGTGAGGTTTTGACCCAAGTATTCACATAGCACACACTTTAGTGTGGGATTCTGTCTGAAGAAATCTAAATTTCCATTTAGGTATCAGAAGATCCTCTCAGTTAGTGACCCAGTTGACCTACTTTCTAGTACTGACAAACCCCCTTGGTGCCTTAATTTGATAGACACTGTCCTGCTTGGCCTGAACAGTCCCTGGAGTCTCCTGGGTTCAGCATGTGCCTGATAAAGGCAGAGTAGGAGTCCAGGGGCAGAGGAGCTATAGCAGCTTGCTGGTTCGTACTGGTGGTTTCTCTGCTCGTAGCTGTGGAGGTGAAGTAGGTTCTGGCTGCTGTAGGTGCTCTAGGAAGTACCTCTCCTCAGACAGAGCAGCACTTTGGATACACCCAGGCTATTACGATGGATGGGGATGCCAGGGAAGGAGCAAAGCAGCCTGGTACTGCAGAAGGGGTGGTCGCATGTGGAGGCAGAAGTCAGAGGGCAGCACCCCAGCGAGGCTGCTCTGCCACCTAAAATATGTGTTGTCTCTGCAAACAGAGGTGCTGCCAGCTACCCATCGTCCGGATTTCATGTGACTGCCCTGGAGAGCCCTGGAGAGGAAATTTCCTCCCCTGCACCCCCTCCTGACATACCAGCTGCTGCACCTCTGCAGCAACCCATGTGCATTGCACTGGCTAAATAGTGGGGATGGGAAGGGAAATTGGTCTTGAATACACCTCTCTGGGCACTTCCCTGGGATAATGTAGACACTACTTGTCATTTTTGCCTCTCCTTGACAAAATCTTCACTTAAAGTAGTTCTTTCTCTTGAACTTTGGGATAAAGCAGAACTTGATCTTTATATAGCTTTGCTCTCCACACAAATTTGATTTAAAGAGACAGAAGGATACTTTTCCACATCCATTGGTAATCTGTTCCAACAGATTATTATTTAAAGTATGTCATTTATTAAAATAAACAAATTAATTCAAATTTGTGTTTTCTGGGTTTCCATTTGCAGTAACTGAATTGCCTATGAATATGAAAGAAGAAAGCTTTTTCTGACTAAAATGTCTCAAAAGGCTGATTCTCACTGTTAATACTTAAAAGCTATTTGCTTTTTGCAACACTACTACTCTTTTTTCTATACGTTGTAAACCTTGATGGTCCTGCCCTCCTCTGATAAGATGTAAAAAATGAAAGACAAATTGTCAAAAAGCAAAAAAGGAGGAATTCTACATGGAATCAGAGATTACAGAATCACAGAAACACAGAAAAATTGAGGTTGGAAGGCACCTCTGGGGATCATCTAGTCCAACATCTGAGCTCAAAGGTGGATCAGCTACAGCATGTCTTCCAGGATCATGTCCATCTTGGTTTTGAATATCTCCCAAGGATGCAGACTCCACAACATCTCTGGGTTGCCTCTTCCAGTGTTTGATCACTGTACAACTAAGAATTTTTTTTCTCACATTTCAACAATATTTCCTGTATCTAAATTTGTGCCCATGGTCTCCTGTCCTGTCATCAGGCACCACAGAGAAAAGTCTGGCTCTGTCTTCTTTACTCCCCCTCATCAGATATTTACACATGCTGGTAAGATCTTCCCTGAAAATTCACTTCTTCAGGCTGAACAGTGCCAGCTCTCTCAGCCTCCCCTTGTATGTCAGATGCTCCAGTCCCTGAATCATCTTCATGGACATCTTCCTTGGACACAGTTCAGTATGTACATGTCTCTCCTGTGCTGGGGAGCCCAGACGTGGACCCAGCACTCCAGATGTGTCTCACCAGGGCTGAGAAGAGATAAATTATCACCTCCTTTGACCTGCTGGAAACACTCTTCCTAATGCAGCCCAGGAGGCTTTGGTCATTTTTACTACAAATGAACATTGCTGGCTCATGATCCGCTTGTTCTCCACCAGCACCACTAAGTCCTTCTCTTCAGAGCTGCCTTCCAGCTGGTGGGTCCCCAGTGTGTACTGGTGCATGGGGTGATTCCTCCCCACAGGCAGGGCTTGGCTTTTCCCTTTGTTGAACCTTGTGAAATCCCTGTCAGCCCATTTCTCCAGCCTGTTGAGGTCCTTCTAAATGGCAGCGCAACCAGCTGGTGCATCAACCCCTCTTCCCTGTTTTGTATCCTCTGCAAACTCTGTCCCGTTGTCCAGATCATTAATGAAGATGTTAAACAGCGTTGGCCCCAGTACGGACCCCTGAAGCACTTCACTAGTGACTGGCCTCCAGCTGGACTGTGTGCCTCTCAGCCTGGCAGCTCAGTTTTCAATCTACCTTACTGTCCATTTATCTAGTTCATATTTCATCAGTTTGTCTATGGGACATTATGGGAGAGAGTGTCAAAAGACTTACTAAAGTTGAGATAAACAGCATCCACTGCTCTCCCTTCATCCACCAAGGCAGTCATCTCATTGTAGAAGGCTATCAAGTTGGTCAAGTATGACTTTCCTTTCATACAAACATGCTGACTGCTCCCAGTCATCTATTTGTCCTTCATATACATTTGGAAATGGTTTCCGGGATTGTTTGCTCCATCACCTTCCCAGGGATCAAGGTGAAGCTGACTGACCTGTGGTTCCCTGGATCCTCTTTCTTGACCTTTCTGAATATAGGAGTGACATTTTCTTTCCTCCAGTCCTCAGGAACATCCCCTCATATGACCTTACACAGTTTCTTAGCATATAAAATATTGGGGAGGGTGGTGTTTAAAAAGATTTGTGGGATTTTTTTCCCCCTCTTTGGACTGTAATTCTTTATAAACATTTCCAATGGCTATTTGCCTTATTTTTAATTAAAAAAAACCCAAACATCAGAACAAACAGCTGTGCCTGAACAAATATTGCCCATATAATCGCCCACCATGAAGAACTAAAAGGAGACTTGCCTTTGTACTGCGTTAAACATTCTTACTCTGTTGTTACTGGGATCTGTTTAACAAGCAAATAGGAAAAACCTAACAGTTGGTTTTACAACATAATTTTTTGACAGAAGGCAGTGATGAATAAAATAACTTCTTGTCCCTCACAGCTAGTATGTGATCAATGACAAATGAAACACAGGAGCAGGACCTGAAGGCGAATAGTGAAAATCCCAAGTGCAGTTCAATTGCCTGCAATGCAGGGAAGTTTTTTAAGGTTATTATGATCCTGATGGCAGCAGAGAACATTCCCCTGTACCTTTTATCAGAGAATGACTGGTCCACAAACACTTCAGCCTTGGAAATCCTAACAGGAGATACTCTAACTCGGAGCTAGATCTTTTAAATGGTAATCTTTTATGTTACCTCCCTACTCCGAAAAAAAGATAAAATGGATCAGACAGGACTGGCTGCAGTGATACTAAACTATGTCCAGAGGACTATGTATTTTAAAGTAGGGATTTTAAAACTCTTGCAGAAACCCATTTTATTCAGCATTTTCAATGTTCAGTGTTCTACAATAAGTACGTGCCCTTAGGATATTTCTAAAATACTGTACATTATTCATTGTTTGTCCAGGATAAAAACAGTTTTCCTGCTCTGCACAAAGGTTGTTCAGGAGGCACACTGTAATATCTACAAAGGTCCCCTCAGGACAACACACGAATAATGGAGCAGAAAGTAAAGTTAGTCACCTTCCTGTCTGCATGAATCTATAAAAAGTACTTCAGTATGATAGATGATGGTGATGGTGGACTGAACGTTGAACTACGTCTCTGCATTCAAGCACACAGATGCCTTAAATAAATTATGTATCAAAAGAGAGCCTCTTAATTCTAAAAAAAGGCTGCACCAAAACATATTCATGGCTTGAGCTGCCTTCTCCTGTTATTCTACTGTTTAGAAATCAATAATATCAATAGTTTCTGAAAGGTCAAACAAGATGATGTGTTCATTGGTATGAGTAGTATTTCAATGTTATCTGTTCTGCAGCCTAAAAATATAAGAACAAAGCACTGAAATACCCATTGCATGTAAGGTAAAATGTTGCAATGCTGGTTGTGCACGCGAGTTGAAAATGAATTTTTAATCTAATCTCTTTGTTTGTAATTTGACTCTCACTAATAAAACCAAAGGTCCAAGCAATGCAAGTATCTCCTACGTGACATCTCTCCTTCCTTGAAAAGGATAGCAAACCCCAAAATTTGGGGAATTTTGCCTGCACCTAGAAACAAAGTTTCAGGGATTGCAACCAGCACTGCACCTCCTGAAGCACAACGTAACTGCTGCTTGTAATGACACTATCTATTTCATCACCTTATTGCAAGACAAGACAGAAAACTCACGTTAGAGTTTAATGTGAAGAAGCAAGATGCTCTCCTCTTTCGAGGTCTGTTGCCTTTTTTTCAATGCTCCCTGCCATTTGCTATCTTTTCTCCATCTGCATTTTATTCCTGTATTATTTTTCAGCTGTTTTTGTGTGCACTGATAATAACATCATGCAACAATGAAATGCTGCTTTTCAGAAGATGACATTTTAGTTACTTTTGCTTTGCTTTTGCTACCACACATAGAAAGGGGCAAGAGAATGACAATGGAGGAACTGGAGAGTAAATAATCTCGTTTGTAAAGGTTCACCAAGCAGCACAGCACAAAGGAATTAACAAGATGTTCATGGCAGCTCTTTAGCTCTAATCACTTCTCTAACATGTGGGAGAGTTTCACTGCAAAGGAAAAGGTATCTCAAGAAAGGAGTTCACTTTTACTAGACATATTTTTGCCCTTCATGACAGCACTATTAAAAATAACAGCAGTCCTTGGATTTTATTTCCATTTAACAATTAATGTCTCTTATACACTCCCAGAGACCACACCTCTAGCTGTTTCAAGCATCTCCATGCCGACTGCCCTGAGCAAATCTACCATATACTCCTTGAGAGGCCCTCCAGCACTAAAAATGTGCCACCAGGGTTTGTGGCATCCATAACAAGTCCCTGCTGACCTTGGCCCTAACTCATACTTCCCCCATCACACCCTGAGATGCCACCATACAGCTCTAGGGAAAGGAGCTGCTCCTTCTGCAGTCTCGCAGCATCCACATTGATCTCAGTGGTCCCCATGTGACAAACCCATGACACTGAGAAAAGGGAGAGAGGAGATCTGGGTGCTTCAAACACCTCCAGGCACTGGACAAAGCACCATCTGTCATTCTGCAACACCAGATGCATAGAATAACAGAGGAGTCATGCCACCAAAACTGACACCAGTTACAATTTTAGGGTCAGGCGTTTCCCAATGCTTTGGGAGCATGGCCAAGGGTTATCCAAGGCTAGGATAGTTGCTACTAGGCGAAGGGTAGAGGCAGGGAATTTATTCTTTAGGGAAGCAGCATAAGCAGTGTAACAAGACTGCGGACACAGCCCATGAGGCTTTAATGTTTTTGCATCAATCAGCAGCAGTTGGTCACACAGCAAGAAGAGCTCACACTGTACCTATTTAAAGGGTAGCAGAGCTGTGACTGCAGCATGACGTCCCTAAGGACCTCCAGGATTCAAGGTAGCTTTGCTACATCTGACCTCTCCCCACAGGACTGTGTTGGCCGGAAAAAATCCAGCCACCCAGGGACTGCTTGCTGTCTTGCTTTTCAACACAGGCACTATTGAACCTAAAGCATCGGAGGCATTTGGATTATGAACAATATCAAGAGACAAGATGAAACTAAACTGTATGCAGGCAGTGATTTTAAAACTAGCATATATAGGTGGACCAATATACAATTTAAGTGCAGAAGAGTTATTGCACACTGCACTTATCAGTATCTGTTGTGATGGCAAAAAGCATTAACGCCATAAATCTTATAAATCACCCACATACAATCATTCAGAATGCAACTCTCTTTTCACCCTAACAGCTACTGAGGGGATTATGTCAAGGTAAAGTGCTCTTTGTCAGCCCATGCAAATGTTTTCTGATGCTTCTTTTTATTACAAAGTATTTATTCAAAGGCAGAGTCCTTCAGCTTCACCTTTGGGTGTTGGGTGATCCTTGATGAGATATACTTTCCCAGATGAATAGGATGAGGTGGGACCAGGGCTCTTCAGCTGTGAGAGTCTATCAGAAATCTGAAAGGGATACAGACCCAAAAGTGTGGCTCTTGATGGCACAAGGCAGAAGTGTTTTAACTGAAATATCTGTGGCATTTCTGCTACCGTTTCCTCTCATTGAATCAGTTGTGCACCTTGGATAAGAAAATGGTGAAATAAGGAAATGTCCTTCTATTGCTGACTACCGTAAAATTGGCACTCAGCCCTCAAATCAGCTCCGGTCAGCATGAGAGAATTGTTATTCCAGCACAGGAATATCCAAACACAGAAGCTGAGATCACGCATTGAACAAATCTCCATTATTTCATATCTATGGAAGAGTTGGTAGTCTTGTTTGTGGTTATAAAACTCCTCTGCTCTGATATCCTGGGGTCTTTTAATACCACTTCTGTAAATCAGCTTTGGGCATGTAGAGAAGATGGCAAAGAGTCAAGGTCCATTACCTGAGAAGTTCAGCTCCAGCTCTGCGAGTGCTGGATTTGTTGGAACAGTTTTACTGATTCTTCTTCACACACCAAGTCAGATCATCTCATCAGCGTACAGCTGCAGCAGATGGGCTGTGCCATCAGAAAAACATGCCTGGAGGAATAGCTTTGGCCAAGGTGCTTCCCTGCACCACGTCTCCACTTCTCCGTGCTGAAATGCAGTTTCCCTTTCTTGCATCCACCCTAGGCTGGTGCTAAGCCAGGTTTTTCTGCAGGGCTGCCTCTCAGCCATATCACTATCGTGGTTCAGCTCACTGAATAACTGGAGAAAAACCAGCATCACTGCAAGGGAGAGTTCAGGAATCACTAACCGGTGGTGGGAGAAAGCGTGGTGACACTTTTAGTGGCTGACAATATTTAAATCAGCTTAAACAGGTCATGAGATCACAGGTGGAGACTCAGATAACGCTCCTTGGAGCTGCACTAACAGAATTTTCATTATTTGCTTTACTATTTGCAAGTTAAGTGAGAAAGGAGGTCCACAGAGAAAGGCCTCTCTTCCCCTCAAACCAATGCTAACAAATAGCTTAAAAAGCATGAAGAAAAAAGGAGATACATTTAATATGAAAATAACTAAAAAACATTTTTCTCCTACGTGTTACTCTTCATCTGTAGATCCGAAAGCCATTACTAAGGACTTTTTTAACACAAAATCTTTTTTTTTTTAATTCAAGTATTCCTATGCTATATCACAATTAAAACTGAGTATTCATACAAGATCCCTGGAAACAGACTGAAAAAAGTTGTTTGCTTTCATCATGGAAACCTAGTGAAATGCAAATAGTAAATAAGCAGCCACGTGTAAATAAGGTTCCTTTCAGTATTAACATTTTAAGATTCTATTAGTAACACAGTAAGCAGGAAGTTTTTATAAAGTGTGAGGTTTTATTGACAATGTCTGTTTGAAAGCAGATATGTATTATAGAATGTATTTTTCATAATTACATAATTACATTATCTAATGAACAGACAGCTAACAGAATCTTCCAAAAGACAGGAGGGCTTCTACTAAAGCACAAATCATTGAATGGACAGTTCAGCTCAGAAGCCTTAAACAAAAAGATTTTCAGATAAGTTTCATAAAGCATATTGGCTTCCTTTCAAAACATCCCAGAAAGCTGCATCTTATGACATTATTTTTATGTGTTAATTCAGTAAGTGTGTGGAAGCTTTTGTTTTTCCTTAGAGATACATTCAGCTTCTGAGAAGTCATGGAATTATTTGTGAAGCCACCATGAGCAAGCAGTTAATTTTCTCTTAACTTATTAAACTTTTAATCAAGGCAATTTAAAAAAATTCATTTCCAAACCCACGTCCTCAGTTCTTGTGGGTGGGCAGACCAAATTCTTTAGAAAAGTGGACTCAGAACTGGGTCAGGATGTTTTGTGAGCCAGCATCTTGGTAGCTCAAAGAAATATTGCTCATGGTTTCAGAAAGCAGAAATCAAGAAGAAATAAAATGGGGGAAAAGTATTTGTGTCATTATTAGCATTTCCACATATACTTAAACTATAAATATGCTTGAAGTTATAGTGTCCCCAGTGAACAGTTTATAATCTAACATAAAAGGACTTTTAGTCTTAGTATTCTGGGATATAAAAAAAACCCCACACTGGTAAATTTAGCTATCTAGGGTTCAGCTTTGAACTATCTAGACTTTCTGGCACCACTGATTGAAATCCCTTTAGAATTGACTCATCCCTGATTTTCCTGAGAGCGCTAAATTGAGCATATTTATATTTGGACCTTTTAGACCCAGACCTTGCTCTCAGGATACATAAAATGCCAGATTTTTATAATGCCAAGACCCTCAAACCACATATGAAATGTATTTATCTAAGTTTCTCCTGCAATTAGGAAGACTTATGAATGGCACAGAGCAGTATATCTCTTAATTACTGATCCGCTGAAAGCATCATACCTATTTCACAGGTTTTCAGTGCCCAGAAATATTTTGTTGCATGACATGTTTGTGTGCTGTCTTCAGTTTTAAAAAGCAAGTATTTTGTGTACAGAACACCTATATTCGTATTTTCAATCTCAGCTCTGAAACATCCTGTCCTGGTTTCAGCTGGGATAGAGTTAATTTCCTTCCCAGTAGCTGGTACAGTGCTGTGTTTTGGATTTAGGGTGAGAACAATGTTGATAACACACCGATGTTTTAGTTGTTGCTAGGTAGTGCTTACACTAGTCAAGGACTTTTCATCTTCCCGTGCTCTACAGACTGAGAAGGCTGGAGGTGCACAAGAAGCTGGGAGGGGGCACAGCCAAACTGGCCAAAGGGACATTCCATACCATGTGACGTCATGCTCAGTACATAAACTGGGGAAAGCTGGCCGGGGGGGGCCGCTGCTCGGGGACTGGCTGGGCATCAGTCGGCGGGTGGTGAGCAATTGTACTGTGCATCACTTGCTTTGTGTATTATTATTGTTATTATTTTATTCTATTTAAATATTAAACTGCTTTTATCTCAACCCATGAGTTTTCTCACTTTCATTCTTCCGATTCTCTCATTTTTTTGATGGACTAGTTTTCTATCGGGGTGGTGAATTAAATGAGCTTTAATTCACAGAGTGCAGAGTTCAGTGAGTACCAGAGCTAGCATAAGGTTAAGTAACAGAAATGTGCAACCAGGAGCCTGGAGAGGAGAAAAATGAGGGACAAGGGAGAATCTTCTTCCTTTTGGCAGCAGCAAACCATTAGATCAGTTCACCCTGAATGTAAAACCAAATGTCAGACTCCAGTGAATTCTGCTTCTTAATCCTTTGACACAGGGACTAGATAAACTTGCAAACACTTTTGATGACTCTACTGCAATCAGGCATCTCAGGAAACCCCAGAATTGGCTTCAAATTTCTACTAGAGATGGTAAATTATATTGATTCATTGTCAAATGGACTTCATTACAAGGGGGTACAAATAACCAGTTCTTGAAAGAATACAATAACACAAAACCAATAGATCAAAAATTGTAATAATATAATTACTTCTGACAGCAGAAGCATTTGTCCTTATCATTACAACAGAGGGCATAAATTTGGGATTAAATTATATGTTTGATTAGGAGTTTATCATACTTTAAGTACTGTATAAAGTTATGTATTAATTCTGCACTCCCTCATATTGCTGAATATCTGAAATGATACTTCCAAAATTGATGGAATTACTCTGAATTTTCAGTCATAAAAATTACATCTTAACCTGTATTTAAATACTCGCTTCTTAAGGACTTAGCTCTGGACAAAAAACTAAATTAAACAAAATTCCTTGTGTTAAAGATTCGGACTCTTCCTTCCCCACGCCTATTTTCATCAGGCAGACAGACACTAAAGTAGTAGTCACTTGAAAAGAGGACGACAGCGGACAGCAATGGAAACCCTATATGCTGCTGAGCAAACTCCCACTAAAATTAAACCCAAAATGAGCATTAGGACTTCTAAAGCCTGGAAATGTGTACCAGGGGAATTCTGCCAAACAAGTCCTTACTAGAAAGGGGGCAATTCAGCTGTCTAAACATAGGTGTCTAGCACCATTTGAGAAGTCTAGGTACGGTCTCTGGGAGAGCAGGCGTCTTCACAGGTTCCCACCCATATCTGCCAACCCCATGGAGATGTCTTAGCTGCCCCAGGGCTTCTCAAAAGGGCACCAGACGTTTGTGCTGAGGCAGCTGAATCCCACCCAGAGTGTCTACTGTGCAGTTAAGTTACTGCTTAAAATTCTTCTTTAAGGAGGCTCTGGAATGAAAAAAGTAACTATTGTTAAGTATTGATTTTATCCCATAAACAAAACTTGTTTAAAGGAAGCTACCCTACCTCGTTTAAAAAAAAAAAAAAATCACTTTTAATCTATCTAAACATGCTCATGAGTTTTTAGGTTTGTATTTTCTGTCAATAGCCCTAAAAACTGTGACTCCTATGACAAAGATTGTATTGCATAAGAAAACAGAGCCTTTGATAATAACCACTTTCAATTTAGGATGGTGACACACTAAGCATTTATGGGAAATGAGCATAGCAACAAAAAGCATGAGATTATTACAGCCCTGTGCATCGTATGGTGACTTCAGGTATAGAATTAAATGACATCAGAAAGGCAGCCTAGAAACTTCTGCTGCACGTTTGGATCCAAAGGAAGAAGAAATGGGAATTTGTGACAATTTCTAAGTCTGGAGGTCCAGGAAGCGTGTGCAGTCCTGCCTATCTTTACCTGTTCATAAAGGTTAAAACACTGCCTGTTGATTAGTACTGCTTCATCCTTGCACTTAGAATCACTAGCACACACTTAGCAAAGGTGACATTCACTGCTATCTGTTTTATACTGAAAGATATTGTGTAAGGAGATAATTCCTTACACCAGAGGGATGCAGAGGAACAGGACGCAGTAAGACGGAGGGGCTGTAGAATTACTTCTCCACCCACATAAACGAGAAACAAAGGCTACAGCAGTCACTGAAGCAGACTGTATTAGGCCTTCACCTTCCTTCTAGCCCAGAGGACTCCAGAGTGCAAAGGAGAACCTGGTGCTCTGTGTTACTGATCACCACCACCACAGTTAGAGAAAAAGGCTGAAAATACACAGGGCTGTGCTTGCGCATGTGTACATGCACGTGCCCATGATGCACGCAACCAACATATTTCAAAGAAATCGGGGTTTAGGGCTGAAGTCTGCCCGCTTTATGCTACTGTTCCAACTTTTGCCTGTTTGTCCAACTGATTTATTGTGAAAAGTGTTTTGCTCTGAGGTGAAAAGCCCCTCCTGCTTATTGCTTCACTATTCAGTATATTGGCAAACTAGTTTCATCATTCATAATAAATAGAAAAAAATGTAAGCAATGGGATAGTTGCTTAAGTCACCTGGACTATAGGGGTCTAATTATATCTGTCTTCTTTCTATAATTTCTAGAAATGTGATGATGTTTCAGGCAGCAAAGGGAACTAGTTTTACATGAGCAGCACACACATACAGTTACCTTCTCGGCCACTCTTCCTCAAGTCACCCATACCTCAGCATGTCACCTCAGTCCTATATTTTCTACTAAGATCACTAATTCATTAAAAAAGGTCTCACCTCCCACTTTGGAGAAACTCAGTTTCGACGGATGTAACACCTATGAAAATCAAGCAGTATATGCTGTGAAATGTAAGAGAGGTCTCTTATTTGCTATTTGACTCACTATGCAGTAATATCCAGCCAGCCCTCGCACTACTGAGACAGCAGAGCATTTGATAAGAGACATAGTAACAGTCAGAGATAGCGGCTGTTCCTACGAGTTTCAAAGAGCCCACGTGTTAACACACACTAGGCTTATTGCCACTCTTGACATAGTCTCCAGGTGAATATGAGAAGTCTTAGTTCTAAAATTAGGGTCTCTCTTGTCGCCAAAATCTTAACAAGTAAAAACATGCTATATTTTTGTGTCATTATCTTGGTCATGCTGCTACACACAAATCCAAGCAAGCAGACTAAAGTTAAATTCCCGTATGTCTTGTTCAAGGCACAGCAATGCCATTCACCAGTGCAGACCAGGGAAGCAGCATACAGATGAAACTGGTGTAGTACATATTTAGCGAGTAACATCTTCTTCCTTATGCTTTGTGCAATGTTCTAATGTGGGGAATATAATTTCAGTGCTTGGTCTAGTATTGTAATTCCTGTTAAACAACTATAATTACTTCATTAAGGCTTATTTCCCAATCAGCTATGACCCTATTCACAACTGCTTTGAATCAAATCATGCTATTAGAGAAGTTGCTTGTGCAGTGTCACAGAACATCACCTTTTTGCATCCCCTTTGCACTGGTAAAAATGACAAAGAAAGGCAAGAAGCCACAGAGAACTGCATTGCACGCTCGAGTCCTTTAGAGGGGACAAACAATTACAGTTTTATTTATTTAAACTTCAGCAACCAATTTCTACCTTTTGGTTCCCCCGCCAGAAAAATCAGTGTAATTAGATGCAAGTGCATAGCAAGCAGAGTTTGTGGAAGGCATCTGAAGGGTGTGTAGGCATCTGAAGGATGGTGAACGCAAGTACCTCAAGACAGTGCCTCCCTCCATGAACCGATGAAGGCCATTATCAAAATGCATTTCCTCTATTATTCCCCAAAAGATGAATCTCCATGTGGCATGTTTTGCAGGTGGTGTTTTGAAGTCATCAAACATACCCCCCCTACTCACTTCTGACAGATGCTGAAGTCAGCTCCACCATCACCTCCCATCCAATCTGTCCACACTAACAGAACTAACAGAAACAGGCAGAGGTCAATTCACAAATCTGATGAGTTAGTAGTTGTCAAAGTCCTGCCTGAAATCTCACTGGTGGAATAAGACACTTCTGGACTAAAGACTCCGCAAAGGAAATGCAAATTTTTAACAGGTAAGATCTGTGCCAGTCACTGGAAACAACTGAGACTGTATTTAAGAATGTCATTTCCATGCATTTCCATGATCCTGGCCTTCACAATTTTCTTGGATTGTTCTAAATTAAAAGAAATGGACAAGCTCTGCCTAGTGTAAAATAATGTAATTTTAGATATTTACACTTCACTTAAAAATAGTTCTCAATGTCAGGAGAGAAAGGAAGTGTCAGTTCTTAGCAATAACAACTTCCTCTTTTATCTCTCTGCTAATGTAGCATTTGTTAACGTAGGAAAAGGAGTTTGCAAAATCACATATTTGACAGAACTTGTCACAACTGAGCAAAAAGACTTGACCTTTGAGTGTTACCAAAGTGTCAGTAAATGTAATGCAACAGCTGAAGAGCACTTGTACTCTGTATGCTTTGAAAAAGCAGGGAAGAGTCAAGCTGAAAGGTGCTTAATGCCTTCTCCCTGTCATCATATCAAACCATTTGAATTTGATAATTTTGAAATTTTCTCAAGGTTTCCCTTGTCCTTCATCGTCGGAAGGCCATTAAATGAAGAAGTGGGAAGAAGCAGAAAAGTTGGTGGCTTCCAGTCATGTTAGCTGCTGTGGGAGTTGCTCTCTCTTCCAAAAGACACTGTAACAATATTCTGTTCTTAGGTGTACCAAAATGCCCAAACCAGGAAAACTATTTGTTATTAATTTCATCAAACTAATAAATTATTGATTGAAACTCTGAATGATTTTTCCAGACATTCGTTTCAAGCATGTTTCCTTGTTTCCTTGGAAACTGAGAAACAAAGAGGAACCCAAACTGCCATAGCGCATCACTCTCTTTTTGTCAGTGTACAAAATTCCTTCCCATTAAAAGTTGTGCTATAAAATTTCTGTTATGTGTGGCTTCCGAATATGTTAAGTCATCCAAATAGGCATTTTTAAAGCCAAAAGATGCAGAGATAAAATGTTAAAAACCCTCAACTTCCTACTCTAAAATATACTGAGCTTTACGGAGAGCTTCCAGACAAATTGTGTCATCTTTAAAAGTGTGCAGGCCACTTTATTAAATGACAGCCCAGCTCCCAGCCCTTCAGCCAGCATGCACACCTTGTGAGTAATCTTTTCAGGCTGGAAATTCAACCTTCAGCATCCTTATAAGAACACAGGTATTCTAATTTGCTTGCAAGGGACTTAAGTATCATTACTTACTACTACAAAAAGCTGCCACTGTCATTAGATAAATAATAGAAAATAAGGCCAAAAGAGTTCAGATACTCCATTCCCTTCCTCTTCCATGCAGTGACCTTTCTCGCACAGATTCCAGTTCAATATTTCCTCCGCATCAGCTTGTCTCCTTCACAATGTCCTTCAACTTTCCACTTCCTACCCTTTTGTCCTGGTCCCCACATTCAGCCACCCAGTACTTTTTCCCAGTATCCCCCCATAATACCTTCTTCTTTACCTTCCTTCCTTGTTTCTCCTTCAACACTTTTATACTCCTTTTCTTCCCCCGTACACTCTTTTTCTCAGCCCACCTGTCTCCCTTCATCCTCCCTATCATTCCAATCTCTTTCTAAACCAGCCTCATGTTCCACTCAGTTTGTTTCAGTGCCCTGTTTCCTCACTTCTAACAGACTGTTCCTGCTTTTCAACAGTCTCTTAATTTCACTCACTTTCTTTCATGAAGTGTATACGCCAACACCCTATAGTCCTTTATCACTCTCATTGACATCACATTCCTGTTAATTCACTTTTTCTCCTTCAGCTTAGATTGCTCTTGCCTCCTAGCAGCTTGTTCTAGCAAGGTTTTGATCCACAGTTTAAGAAATTATTGAATAGATTACCTGATAGCTGAAATGCTAAAATAATCACCTCTCACTCTTTAATTATAACATATTTTTTGTGTTCATAAAAAGAGCCGATCGTGTTTTATGGGCAGGATGGGAAAAAAAAAATCCTGGATGATGCCCATCTGCATTTGAGGAATGAGATTTCCTAATTAAGTAAACAATGAAAATAACAATACCTGAAATAAGATCATCCTAACCCCATCTGAAATTGTTCTAACACACTAAAAAGAGCTAAACTCATGAACATCCAGCTATATCCTTCTGAAATCTTTTAAAACATTCTTGGTGTGAAAATCTCATGGCGGTAGGGGCACTTGAGTGACACACAGTTAATGCTGACCCTTTTCCAGTCACTAACACATTGCAACTTGATAGCCAACTCTCTATTTGTGTCTACTTCTAGTATTTGTCAAATATGGGACACAGGGACATAGGGCATAATGGGTTTCAGTCTCTTTTTAATAAAGTCAAGTATTTCAAAGAGATAAATAAAGATTACAATAGATGAATAATGCATTACATTGGTATAGCCCCCTCCTTCCACACCCGAAGGACAGGTGGGATAGAGTTGCCTTTTACAGGAAGCCACTGGTTCTCAAAACTGATTTCTACAAACATTAGAAAAACAGATTTAGTCTAACCTGTGGCTTTAAGAGCAATCCTAGTTAAATGTAATTACAAATCTAGCTGCCCTGAGGACGAGGGGGCTCACCCAATCCTTTCTAAGTCACAATTTCCCCTCTGCTCCTCTTTTTTCCCCAAAGGGTAGAAATTTTGTCCCAGCATGCACAATCACAATCTGTTCCATAGTGGCTCAGCTGCATTGGGTAGTGTACTCTAGGGAATCAGCCAAGATTTAACTTCTTGCCCACACTACTCACTCTCAGAGATGAATATTGTGTGTATAACCTTTAAATTCTTGGATCCCAGTCGCTTTTGAAAGTTGTATGTGTAGAGATTTAATTGGGGTTCTCATGCAACCTTACAACCCTACAAAATTCCAAGATGCTTTTCAAGAGCTCAGTCTCAACTTACAAGATGGCACAGCTTGCAAAGACATCGTAGGTGCTAGAGGTAATGACAATGCTTTTCCTATATATCCTCAGAATATCCTTCCCTTTCTGCTAATTATACCTTATCTTCATTAATTAATCATTATAAAGCTCAAAGTCTAAAATGAAGATGCTGATTTTTCTCATAAACTAATCCCCAAGATACAGGGCTAGGGAGATGAGATGGCTCCAGACCAAAACAAACAATTGACTTCCCATGCAGAGTAGAGGGATGCAATGAGGAACACCATAAAGCTGGTTAATCGGGAAAAGGGAACACAAAACACAAACCCACAGGAAGGGGAATACTGGTTCTCGGGTGTATTTATCACACAGTTTTCCTACAGAATGTCAAAGATGAGATTTTAGGGAAGGCTGAAGCACTGAATTAGCTGACGGTGTAGAAAACACTGTCTCTTACCTCCTCACTCTGAACGCTCTGACATTGACCCACAATTTTTAAAAGCTTGTATTGCAGAACGCCAAGCAGCACTAAAAGGCACGCAGAGGTCCATTACCCCACTCTCCCCTAACGGGTCTGTGCTGCCTGGCAGTAACGTGCAGCACAGATGGTGTATGGATGATGTATAGAAAACAATACCTACTTTTTCATCAGCCTATGACACCCTGTTAGATACATCCTTGCTGGATAAAGAATTCCCATTCATAATTACTCCCTGAGATTCAAGAGTTTTAATTTCAAAACTAATTGCTGTGAGTTATATGAATATATATTTTATGTCACACAATAATTTAGTTGCCACAGAGGTGTCTAACTGTAATACAGCATATGGTTTATAATGGATGACAAACTAACAAAAGTCATATATGGTCCGGTTTTAGCCTGGAATCAATCCTAAATGATGTGGGGCTTACGTGATTATTTTGTTATTCTGTCGTTTTGTCTGTCAGTGCATGCCCCTAACAAATTTTGAAGCCTTTGCCAGTTTGACAGGTCAAGTGGAGAACTGGGATACAAGTCTCAAAGACATTATATTCTTTGAAATTTCATGAGAGTTCAGAGAGAAGTAGAAAAGACACCCCTATTAGTCTCTCCACTAATTAATGTTGCCACTAATTTCACGGTTTTACTTGAGCCTCTTATTAATTTGGAAAGATTAATGACATGTCTCTTGACCGGCGGCTCTGCATATGGATGCCAGCCTAGCATACACGCAGAAGGAAAAAACTACAGGTGACTTTGGCAGGAGGGAGAGATGCAGAAGACTCAGTGGAAGCATACGGGGAGTAAAAACATCCCTCCCTAGAAAACCAGGCCTCATCAGCTATGCTGTTTAAAGAACAGTGTGTTTCTCATAGGAAAAAGACACCAAGCTGCTTTTACAAGCCTATTTTCCTAAAGCTCAGTAGAAGTTGGCATGTATCTTACAGCTGACAAACTTTTTACTTCCCAAGCCAACACATTCACCCTTAGAACAACCTTCTCACAATTTGTCTGTATTCCTAGCAGTATTCCTCAGTACTTTTAAAAATGATCTAAAACAGTATGAATGGGTTTAAGTCTTTGCTGGTTGACTCCTTTCATACATACCGTCACCTTGCAAGTTACCTGACACCGCAAACTTAAAACCCCATCTTTTACCAGTTCCTTGCTGGCTCACACAGTGAGCAGCTCATGGAGCGCTGGCTCACCGGGATGCCTCTCAGCAGCAAAACCATGTTCCTGCTCCTTTCCAAACAAAGAGCGGAGCACTCATTGCAGCTTCTTTTTCTGCTTTGTGACTTCGCTTAACCCTTCTGACTCATTTTGGACCCACACCCCAAGTAGGATTTCAGTTTAAGACCTCCTTGCTGTGAGGTACTACGGGCACTGCACGTTTCCCTGAAAATCCCGTTTTATGCCCTTCGATACTCTCCAGTTCTCTGTTTCGCACAGCGAGCGAACCCTCTCCCGAGCGGGGTTATCTGACCCGGGACGCTTGCTGTTGCTGCCTGTCCTCGCGAAGAGCGGCGCT
>NW_008825109.1:3219188-3253084 GCF_000699105.1 Pygoscelis adeliae | reverse complement strand
CCGCCCCCTTCCCCTCAGCCGCCCGCCCGCGCCCCTTCGCCTCCTCCACAGAGCTCGGTCGCCAACAGGCGGTCGCCCACCCAGCCGCCGCCTTCGCTCAACGCCCGATCGGAGACAAAGCCGCCGCCCCACCTGCCGCCCCGGCCCCTCTCCCCGCCGCGCGGCCGCCTCCAGCGGGGAGAGGGATCGGGGCCGGCTGTCCTGTCAGTGACGGGCGTGTGGAGAGACAGTGGCCCGCTGAGCGCCAAGCAAACTTATTTTTAGATGTGCCTCCTATCTCAACGCCTCTTAAAAATAGCACAGTCCTTATTTAAGGAGTGGGAAAGAAAGTGCTTCTGGAGGCCTCGTGGTGTTTTTTCTTTTTTTAAAGCCATTTTTAGAGAAAAAAAAAATTGTTTCAGTGGTATAGGCAACTGTGGGACAGTTAATATCCACAGGTACACCCTGGATGCTTTTACTGTATCTTCATTAAGGGTCACCTCTTAAGCACGTGAACAAAGGTACTCCTGGCTTTGTCCTCTGCAGTGTGTCTTCAGTGTGAGATGCAAAGTCTAATGGATGTGCACACCTGATTCATGCAATACTTTTTATAGGGTGACTCAAGCTTTTTTGATCTGTCGTTTTCTTCGTTTCCTGTCCTGTCACTTCTCTCTGGAACACCTGCAACATGTGGGTGATGCAGGTTGAAGGAGTGATAACAGGCAACAAGAATCAGTACTGTTTATTATTTTTTAAATTAACCTTGTGCTTTTGTTTTAGCTACTGTACCTCAGCTGATTCTAGTGACAGAACTACCATAAAATAAACTAGTCTTATTGTGCCAAATGTATTATATTCTATCATTTGTATCAATGATTTGGTCACGATCGCTCAACAAAGGAGAATTCTGATTTTTATTTTATAATCACTACAAATATATGGGAGACTTGTGTAAATTAAAAAGGAAAAGTATATTTCCAGTTTTTTTTAGGGAAAGGAATTTTAAGAAAAAAGCTTCGAATCGTAGAGTATTTTAGACTGGAAAGGACCTCTGGATGTCATCTAGTCCTGCCCCTGTGCTCAAAGCAGGTCCAGTTGGATAAAGTTGCTCAGACCTTGTCCAGGTGAGTTTTGAGCATCTCCAAGGATGGAGATTCCACAGTCCCTGTGGTTGTGGTGGTGCCAGTGTCTGATCACCTTTGTGGTGAATTAATTTCTTTTTCTTAATCTAATGACAAATTCCTGTGTTGCAATTTGTTTGTGTTTCCTCTTGTCCTGCCACTGTGCACCTCACATCCATCCGTGGGTGACCGTAGTCATGTGCATCTGTAGTTCTAGAAGCTAGTAGAAACCATGCTAGTGTTTTGGACCAAAGGGCTGATTGTTTCATTACATCGTTCTAAGTATAACTGCTAGATTTTATCCTCATAAATTGGAAATTTATTCTTCCCAAGCATTTGCTTAACATTTCCTATTTATTTGAATGTGGTTAATAGCAGATTAGCATATTAATTTAAAATGCGTAAACACCTTATGAAGACTGTTTGTTGTTTTTTTAATCAAATAAATGTCTCAAAGAATTTACCCATCTCTGTTTGTCCATTGGCCTTGTGTTCCTTAACCTGTATTTGAGAGAGTTTGCTCCAAACTTTTGCTAGAGTTCTTTCACCATTAACAGTGTCATATAGTCTCTTGAAGTGATAAAGAGACATTTTAATAGAAGGAATACTTTTTGGCTTTAATCTTGAAATAGATTTTCCTTGGGAAGGGATGTGCCTTGAACAATACAGTACAACCTGTTATTACTGGGAAGTTGCCTTTGTACTATATAGGCATTGTTTAATGCTCTGGAGAAGCCTTGGCTGATATTTATGATGCTGTTGATGTCATAAATTGTGTGGGCACCTTTTTTAGTTTGGCAGGAAAAAAAAATGTTTCTAGGCTGTGCAGAATAAAAATCTGCATGTTCGCCTTCATGACACATGACTGCCAAAATTACTTGTTTCTTAATTTGCGTAAATTCTTGGATGTTGCTGATAATATTTCAAAAGCAGGACAATATATTTGTAATGTGATTCATAGTATGTCACTTCTGGACATGTCTGGGTAGAATTTCAAAACATTGGTATGATGCTGCTTAATAGCAAATGCTTCTGAATAACTCATGCTTTCCATTAGAGCCATGTCAAATAACTCATGCTTTCCATTAGAGCCATGTCAAATAATTTATTGGAAGCTGTTTGAATGGCTGGCTGCACTGAATTTGATGATATTTGGAATCATTTGATAAATAATTTAACTTACTTTTCCAGATAGCATCTGCCATTTTATAATGATGGGAACACCTGACAGTTATGCTCATTGGCTTGTATTAATTGTAGTGAGCTTCCACTCAGGAAGAAATCAAATGTATGGAGCTTTCTGTTGTTGTTTTTTATTATTTTATTTAGTCCTGTAATGTCTATGTGAGTCTTAGATATTCTTGACATGTATAAACCTCTTCTGCAGGCTCACTGAACTCTAGATTATATATTTGAGACTTTAAATTTTACCACTGCTAGTATTTTAGGGCTTTTTAAATGATATTTTCTGTTTCAAAAGTGGACTACTTAGTTTGTTTATGTTTTTCCCAGTCTGTATTAATCTCCTGTTAGCACATCATTATGGTAAAATAAATAAACTAATGACACATTACATTTCCATAAAATAAAACTTTTGGGGGGAGGTATAAAGGCTTTATTTGATTTGACAGTATTTGAGAATGATTTGCATAGTTGCTGAAACAGTTTATCTTGGACTGTTAAGATCAAAATATTGGAAGGGGAGATCATCATATGTCTGCAAGCAGACCAGGATAGCAGTGATTCATATAATAAATTTCAGTCTGAATTTGGACAAGAACATACAGCTGGGAATGTACTTGTTAGACTCATGAATGGTTTGCTTATCGTAGTGTGTACAGAAAGGCTGTCACTAGCTTTAACGTTATTGTTATAGGACAGAATTTCGTAATGCAGCTCATACACCCTGAGTTTTATGGCCCGGAGGACTGAATGTTGGAACGACTGTGCTAAATTAAACCTGGGGTCTGTGACAATGGCTAATACCAGATGCTTCAGAGGGAATTGTAAGAACAAATGTGAGATAATTTGCATCCCATGTTCAAGGTGAATCCGATGCTTTGTAGTTTGGAATTGGCTTAAAATCCAAATAATGTTTAATAGCCTCTTCAGATGTTATTAAGCATAATTATGATAATTTTGGATATACTTGTTGCTGATGTAAGTAGCCAGTCTAGATCTGTGGCTAATCTGGGGGACAGCTAGTTTATGCAGGGGTTTTGTTGACTTGCTTGATGCCAGACTGTTTACATCAGGCCAAATTCACTGAATATTTTCCACCAGATTCAATGATTAGGGCTAATGGGAAAAAATTACGTTTGGGAAAAAGAGGTGCTTCTGCCCACATGCTTATACTTTGAACTGCAGCAGTGACAACACTCATCTAGGTGTGAAACCTGCCCAGCTGCAGATTCCTTTTCTGTTGTTGGAGCAAGGTCTGGAACAGAAGCTGCTTCTCAGAGAATCCTATTATCATCAGTTTGTAGGATGGTCTGGGATGTGTATCTCTCAGCTTCTCCTGTGGAACTGAAATAGAGACCGTGCCCATGCTTGCTAGTTAGGTCTTTTATTTTGGACTTGGGAAACTTTTGAAGTTTGTGTTCCAACAGCTGCCTAGTGAGCATTCAAGTATTTTATATATAAACAGCATCAACAAACAACAAAGAAGTCTGAAATGACCCTCTAGCCTGATACTTACTTGAGTCTCTTGAGCTACGGGCTTGACTTAAAAGTGGGGGAAAAAAAAGAAGGCATTGTTATAGTACAGTCTATTTCTGAATATTGCTCAATTCCAGGATCAGTATCATCTTGAATGTGGGATGCTTATCATCTTACATTTATTCTTAGAGTCCATTTCTGAATACTGTTAGATTCCTGATGTTGATGGCTTCTGGTAAAAATAAGTTGTGTGCTGTGTGAATATGTATTTATGAACATGTCAAAATAACATGTGGTAGAATGTTACCAGTCAGTATTATTCAGTGAATAGCTGTGAACCTAAGCATAGATTTCATTATGGTATTGCTTAGGAATTTTTTGCTGTTTTTTCTGAACTTTATAGTCTTTGCACGCAGCCCTATGGAGGGTTTTGAAAGGTTTACAGTTTGCTAGTGAAATTCTGCAGTACCTTCCACGAGCTCCTGACAGGCTCCATGCTATATTTGAGGGCTTAAGTGTTTGAACTTTGATTGAAATTGCACAGAGTGCTGTTCCAAATCCGTGTTCCTTCAACTTCTCTGTGCGGTGGATGGCTTTACGTTTCTTTTTTTCTAGAAGGAAATCCATGACTTACATGCATATACCAAACTGGCCCTGAAAGGAGTGCCATGGCTCCTGCTTGAGGGTTACCTCTCCTAGACTACAAATCAGTAGGCTGCTGTGCTAATCCCATGGCAGCTCCACCAGTTTAAGTGATTGGTCACTAATATTTGTACTAATGCATCATCCAAACTGGTTTTCCACAGAACACTTTGTATTCGCAACACGACCGCTCGTTCTGTTCTCTACTAGCGGCATCATTGCTGCAAGCATCTGTAGCAGGAGACTGCTATAGATGGCAGTGTCAGGCTGGAGAAACGGTGGGAGAATTTTTGGTGACTACAGTCACAGGAGGTGAGAACTAAATTTAAAACCTGGATTTCTGTCCCTGGTAATTGTTTTCTTTCCCAATATAGCCTTGGTAAAAATCATAGCTTTTGTTGACTTTTTGTTACATTATCCATGTCAACCAAGAAATCTCCTTAGATGTTTTAGGCAAATGTCTAAAAGCATAGAGGTAAAAACGTAGTACATGTTCACTCTCATACTTAAGACTCAATTCTTGAAAATTTGTACTTTAGGAAAAAAGGTTTCTCATAAATCCTTCATCATATTTTTAAATGAGCTGGAACAAAGCATGTGATAATACAAATAGTGTTACTAATGTCTATAAAATATTAGCCCATGCTTCACGGTAGGCCTTTTGTTTTATTTCAGTTACGTAAGAGCACAGATAATTAGAGTACTTTGAAAGGAGTTTAAATACAAGCGTCAGTCATCATTGTAAATGAGTGATTGTTAGGATGTAGATTTATTTTATTCTTTGCATCATAGTACGTGGTTTGTCTTGGAGCAGAAATTGCAAGGGCTCCAGACCAGGCCGTGACAGGGCGTACAAACTTGGCATAGGATTCCATGCCAGAGCACCTCTCTGGAATGAGATTGGAATTTTTCTGTAGGCTAGATATGTAAGGGAGCGGAAGACGTTCAGCAGTGCTATAGGATATTGCTGTCTTCTAAATTGAATACTAGGTGTATTCTTATTTAGATAGGAATTGGTTTTCAAAGTTAGGCTCTTTCCACAATAGATCTCTGAAAAAGAATCTTTATCTCAACTTGTGGAAGGCTTTACGTGGGAACAGAGCACCTATATTCATTCATTGCAGGACGTTCACTGTGATCATCATACGTGTACCTGACAAGTTGTATAAAAACAACACAGTGGAGTTTTGGGGTTTTTTTAGGGATGAAATCAGCTACTACGTCCTTTTTATTACTCCATATTTTCTTTCAGATGTCTTTCCTAAAAATCTAATTCTAGGCAAAAGCAAAAATAATTTGAATAGATGCTATTGTTCTTTGGAAAAAATGCTACGTACTTTTGTACTTAGTATAAAGAAAATACAAACAGATGCTTCCATAAAGCAAGGGGGTTTTCTCTTACGGTAGAAGCAGGCTTACTTGTTGAGAGTGACAACCTTACTGCTGTTGGGCAAGAGCATGACTTTAACCTCTCTGCATGTGATGAAATACCACAAATGGTCTTGCAGTTAGTGTTGGCACTGAGGGTGAAACGACAGACAAGTAACATAACAATTGTTTTTAATTGTACTTTAGCAGCGTAGACTGTTCTTAAGTGGGTAATTCTATACTTTGCTGTTTAACAAGGAATTTTAACAGACTTCACAGAATTCATCACTTTCCTTTTTTTTTTTCCCCAATGTGATGAGTTTTGAAATGAGTTAGAAGGAAAGCTGTATGCGCTAACTTAATCAGAATTTGTTCTTAAATTGTTTAATGGATCCTGATTAGTCTATAGATGCACTTTCAACCTGGTTATTATTAAATGGACATTTTCGGTACCTTAAAATTCTACATTTTAAATACATAAAAATTGTATGCATTGCTCCTTTGAGATATTTGTAGCAATACATATTCTGAGAGAGAGGTTGTTTCGGCTGTTGAAAGCTTCGTTAGACAATCTTTGTTGGAAGATTTAAAATTAAAAATAAAATAACATGATCTGCATCTTTCATATTATATTTTCCTATTTCTTCTGTCTCCTGATTAACTGTGATCATCATTAACAGCAAGCCTGTCCTCCCGTGAAGTCTGGAGCTAGTAGAGCTCATTTTCTTACAAGTTTTTATCTTATGGTTCATCTGATGATTATGATCAATGGTTTTACTATGTTGAAGGCATGGTAAAGTTTCTCTCCATGTGTGCTCCGCTAATGTGTAGTATGATGTGAATCCATACTCTAGCCTTTATCTCATTCAGGGCATTTATTGGAGCTGTTCATCAGAAGCTTGTTCTTCACTTGGCCATCTGTTTCCGTAAAGCATGTAGCAATTTAACTACCTTTGAGGTCGCTATCCTTTCAAAAATCAGTAATATCTGCCAAGCAGTTGAAAACTATTGGGAGGGGAAGAGAGAGATGTTCGCAAACCTCGTGATCACATAAGCTTCTTAACTTTAGCAAAGCAGACCTGAAATCTGTATTTTAATTATTCTGCAGCACTTGGGATTCTGATGCTCTCCTAAAGAGATATATTTCAAAAAAGAAAATTGTTTGTGTATGAGAAGTTTAAAACATGTGCCAAAACCAGATAATATTTCTTGGAATGCCTACTATCAATAGGAGACTCCTAAAAATACTGATTTATTTTTAATAAAATATCAGACCCACATTTTTTAATTTTTTTTTTCATAAATTCTAAGTTTTCATTGATATTTTGAAAGCAGTAATAGCTACAATTTATTCAGGCAAGACATTTTGGTTAGTATGTATCGTACAGCTTAATATCCTAAATATCTTTTCAAGAGTTTATACAAGGAGTGCAGAGTCACATGTGGGATCGGGGCACCTATCAGAAAGAATAGCTTTAACATATACAGCAAATATAAAGCTCCTGCTCCTCCTATTAAAAATACTTGTGGAGTCACATACACCAACACAATGTTTGACTCAGTTTAAGTAGGGATGGTTTTTATGATATGTTGTTTCAGTTCTGGCCTGTTGCAGTGTCATTTAGCAATCTTGTCTGGAAGTCATATTACAGAAGTCCTCTTGAAATTAATCCGTACCATGCTGTCCTGGTTTCCGCTGGGGTAGAGTTAATTTTCTTCCTAGTAGCTGGTACAGTGCTGTGTTTTGGATTTAGGATGAGAATAATGTTGATAACACACCGATGTTTTAGTTGTTGCTGAGCAGTGCTTACACTAGTCAAGGACTTTTCAGCTTCCCATGTTCTACCAACTGAGAAGGCTGGAGGTGCACAAGAAGCTGGGAGGGGGCACAGCCAGGACAGCTGACCCAAACTGGCCAAAGGGACATTCCATGCCATGTGACGTCATGCTCAGTACATAAACTGGGGAAAGTTGGCCGGGGGGGCTGCTGCTTGGGGTCTGGCTGGGCATCTGTCGGCAGGTGGTGAGCAATTGCATTTTGCATCACTTGCTTTGTATATGCTATTATTATTATTATTACTATTTTACTTTATTTTATTTCAACTATTAAACTGTTTTTATCTCAACCCACGAGTTTTCTCACTTCTACTCTTCTGATTCTCTCCCCCATCCCACCGGGGCCGGGGGGAGTGGGCGAATGGCTGTATGGTGCCAGTTGCTGGCTGAGGTTCAATCATGACACATGCAAATAGGAAATCATCCCATAATGAATGAAAATCAATATCCTGTTTCTTTTAATTGCAGAAAGAAGAATAGAAAACTGTTTTCTGTCAATAATGATTAATCACAATTAAACCTTGCAGCACTCAGAAGTGTGCTATTGGTATTGACATGTTGTATGTTCTCAACAGTTTAGTCTTACTGTATAAACAGGAGATGAGAAGTGAAATCCCGAAGAGAGAGAGAAAAGGAAAAGCAAAGATTGCAAAAATAAACATAATTTCTAAAGTAAGGAAAATCGATAGATTGGTGTGGAAGCATTGGAGGAGGTGAGATTTGGATAGAGATGGGGTGAATGAAGAGCATAATGAAGGATGAAGGGGGAGAAATTACCATTTACTGAAGAAGAGAAATGAGGGCAGGTAAAGCCTTTTGAAAATGAGCAGTGTCCCAGTTGAAGTACAGCATGTAACTCTGCATCTACTAATTTGAATACATTCTTCAAAAGAGTCTGCGCTGTTCTCTTTCATGTCAAGCTGACTTTTTGAATAGCTCCTTATATTTCATTGCATGATTTGTTAGCTGTAGCTAATTTGCTAGTCGTAAATCACCTTGGACTGATTCTTCACTCTTCTCAAAGTTTGTCTATTGAGAAGAAAAAGTAGAAAGCATTGTAAGTCTGGGCAGTCAGTGTCAGAACCATGTGAGAATTTTGCAGGGCTGATCTTCCCTGGGGAGGGGCAACACTGGAAGGTGTAATGAGGACTTTCTGTCACCACATAGTCTTAGGAAGGTCATGCTGCAGTGATATTTCTTACCCAGTCTAAGCATGGCAAGCAAATGGACTATGGCCATTTACAGTAGTCTCATGAGAACACAAGCAGGTGCCCTTCAGAACAAAAATAATGGTTTTATGTTGCTCTTGCAGTTTATAAAATGCTTCCTAATGTCGTCTCGGGTGGTAAAAATACATAATTTGTTTCCATTTTTTGTATACATATAGTGTCTTGTATACTAGATGGAAAACGCTGCCATCATAAAAGGAAGAGAGAACAGTTGCCCTGACTGTTGTCTTTTGGGTCAGATTGAATGTTTCTAAATGTTTCTAAAAGGAGGAGGGAAGCACAGTTACCCTCAAGGAAGGTATGATCCAACTGGAGCAGCTTCTGAGGTGTAAAGAAGAGGAGGAAGTGGGGAGAGAGCCAGAAGCTGCAGCGCGGGTAAAGGTTGAGAGATGGAGAAGCGTGGGTCTGCCTGCAGCAGAAGTCAGTCCTTGCTGGCTACTTCTGTACCACTATGTCTGCAGGTCAGGACCTGGGATGATGCTAAGCTGACCTCAGTCTGGAGCAGCTCTGTCATAGAGAGAATGAAATCAGATCCAAGGGCAAGCTGACTGGTGAGCAGTACGAACAGTTGGGGTTTGGTGCTCGGGCTTGCTTCTTGTCCTTCCTTTTCTTCTTCAGCATAGACATGGCTCAGAAGTAATGGGGAAATAAAAGGTTGGTTTTTAGGGAGCTAAAGCTGTACAAGGTTATGCAAATACCAATTTGTTAGTGATGTTATTTAGAAGTTGTTGTTCTAAATGATTTATTAGTCCTTGGAGGAGTCTGTGTGGTATTTTTCTCTCTAGGAAGTGTCTGAAGATTGGTGGGTTGGCAATAAGGTCCAGAGGAAAGAACAGTTCCCGCATGGAGATAGTTATGGGTTAGATTTGGTTTTGAGCTTTTTAAATAGTGTCAACTGGCAACAAACCAGCTTGGATTCTTCTTGTGCACAGTTATATTGCTTAAGGTTCCTATTTTTGTATTTTAATAAAATACAACTTCAGAGACCAAAAGCTGTCATTTGGGGGGTTCTTTTCTTCTTCTTTCTCTCTTTTATTTTTTTTTAACAGTCTTACATAAAAATGGGATGGAGAAACAAGACTGTTCCATCTGAAGTCTGCATTGGGTTTCAGCTGCAAATGCTAATACAATTTACACAAATACGAGGCCAAAAGGAACAGTCAAGAACATGTTCTTATGTCTGACAGATTGAACAGTGCACAAAGTTGTCTGTAAATACAGGTATTTAATATGATGACATGATTGGCTTTTGCCAGCTTTCCACTGATTTTTTTGAATGAATTTACAATTTAAATTTATAAGTGTATTTAAAGAGGTCGGGGGGGGGTTTAAATGCATTGTTAATTATAAAAATTGAAAAGACTAAGATTCCCTTAGTTCCTATGGTCAAAATTATTAGTGGAAGCAAACACACTGTGAGAAGGGAAGGTTGCTACAGCTGCCTTTTTTTCATTGTCTTTAAAGTAATTTCTATGCTGTCTTTTTCCTATCGCTACTTTCTTTCTTCTGCCTTGTAAGCACTGCTGTGGAGTCTTTTTTCCCTTAATAATTCTGGCCTAGCAATTCACATGCTAATACCTAGCTTTGAGGTATATGGTAGCAGTATCTAAGGTCCCGCTATTCACAAATGAGTCTCTATTCTTTGAACAATCTGATTATGTTCCCCATCCCTTGAGAGGATCCACGTGCTGCCTCCAGGACTCTAGAACAATTTGTGAGTGATGAAAGTCTGATGGTACTTAGGCCACTGAATCCATCTCAGAAACAGCAGTATTCGAATGATATCTGAAGCAATCTGTGATATTATGACTCTGCTTCTCATTTTTGCTACTATTAAAAGGTGAAAGAAAGGAGGAAATGGCTGAGCTGGTTTTCTGTTGTTTTCAAAGATTTAAATAAATTGCATAGGTTGTTTGGTTTGTTGTTTTTTTTTTTCCCCTGGGAGATGGGGAAGAATATATCCTTAATATGCCATGCAAGCCATATTCGAGCATTGCTGTATCAGGTAGTTCTTTATATACAGTTTGTGGGACTGTGGAATTATTACAGTAACAGTTATAGTAGGTTAAAATTATAGATTAGGGTTTTATTATATCATAAAAACTGTTTGAAAAAGAGTGAAAAGGCAATAGTTAAACTGCTACCTATTGATAGAGTACTGTGATACTGTGCTGGGTGAGAAGTTAACATCAGTACACTTGCAGATAGCAGGTTACTTTGCTTACTGGAAATTACAGAAGATTCTGAGTAAGTTTGTGTTGTGTGAAATTCAGTGTTGACATATATTAGGATCTACTTCTTCAACAAAAGGAATAAAATAAAATTCATATACACTGTTGAGACATCAGACTAAATAGTCCTGTTTGTTGATGGCTTAATTAGATAAGATAGGCCCCGAAATTTTTTTTACTGACCCAACCATATGAATTAGTTGTCAGCAAAGACATGAAGATCTCTGTTTACGTACAGCCATTTGCTGTCCAGAAAGAGCAGAAATAGAAGTCAGAGACTGGCAACAATGATAAATAGGCTTTGGATAACATTCCATATAAAGCAAGATTGAGAAGATTGGCACTTTTCAACTTTTTCCACTTAGAACTATATGCAGAATGCTAGCCTTTATGAGGAAAGGGAATTGTGTGTTCTGTTTACCCTTTTTGATGGAAGAGGAAAGACTGTGTAATAAAGTCAAAAAACCTCAAGTATGCAAGAAGTTCTTTTTAGATAGTGTGTCATTAGTTTATGTAATTAACTGACAAAAATATCTGAGCAATGAGAAGATGCTGAAACTTCTACAACAAAAGATTAGATGCTTAAATGTACTATATGCATGCAATATATAAATTACTGCAGTATTTTTGAAGTCCTTTCTGGTATAAATCCTTGTGCTTCAAAATATAAGCAAACTAGATGGAACAACTAAAAAGACAGTTTCCCAATCCAGAATTGTCCACTGACGGATTTCTTGCACCTTCTGTCAAGCCATCTGCTACAGGCTAATGAACAGACAGCATGCTGGATTAGATGAAGCGTTTGTATGAACTATTTTGATAGCTCCCGTGTTCCTTTCAGTGGGAACTCTGTAATTAATGAAGACTGGAGTTAAATTTTTGAGCGCGGGGGCGGGCAAAGTGTTCTGCTATGAGCTTCCGTACTGCAGGATGCTGTTGACAGAGAGGGGTGACGAACCCACATCGCTGTTTTTGAAGCATGTTTCAATGTTTTCTTACAAGCCTTCATTTAGCAGAAGAACATCTCCATAACCTCTGTTACGTACCCATGGGAAGTAATGACTGAATCAAGAGGAGTGCAGAGTTGTGCCCATTTTGGGCTGGGGGGATCTGCATAATTCCGGACATCATACATCACTCTGTAGTACAGAGCAGATATCAGTGCTGGAGCTACAGCCTAGCTAGAACAAATACCAGCTTCATTTTGGGATGTACCTGAGATCTCTGTCTCTGAGGAGGCACCACCATCACTTCTTAGAGTTTCTTCCTGCTGTGACTCCGGACATGATACCACACAAATATTTTTTTCTGCCGGTGGCAGATGCAGATGTTGTGTTTGAAGCTGTATACAGACTAGCAGAGAAAGTATTTATTTAATTAATTCCAACTATGCCCTTTCGAAGTATTCTTAAGTATGCTTCATAGGAGTATTTGTGAGGGATCCAATTTTACTTTGTAACTTAATCATTCTTGCATTTGTCAGGATTAAAAAAGGTTAACGATGCCATTTGGTCACTGTTCAGTGATTTCTATGATTACTGTTGAAGTATGAGCGGCTTGTAAGCATCAGAGGTCCAGTACCAACAACAGTAGGTGGAAGTGACTGGTGTCCAAGTGTGTTACTGTCAGAGGTGTCAGCACTGCTGGTGGCTTTCCGGTCTCTAGACCTGCTCGTGATCAAAGCAGAAGCACGTCACTGAATGCTGGTGGGCTGGTCTAAGGACAGAAGAGTTAGAAGCAGTTGGACTGAATCTGTGTTGGCCTATCAAGACTCCTTGCTGAAATCTTTTGCTAAATTACATTTTTTCTCTTTTAGACAATAATATTTGGCTTATCATTATTGGCATTTTGTATGTAGATCAACAATGCAATTCTTTTTTTTTTGTTTGACTATTGTTTTTTATACAGGGTTGGAGAGTGAGTGTGCCCAGGTGTTCCTCAACACCGCAGATACACTGTGTGCTTCTTTGCTAGCAGAAATTCTGATGGCTTAAAAATTTTTGCTAAATCAAGCATGTCCTGTCAATTATGCCACTGCGAGAAGATCCATAAAGTGAAAAACCATTATGGTCATATTGGAACAGTCTGTGCATTATGCCCACGTGCATGCGTTAATAACCAAACTTTGGAGCTAATTAGTTTTTCACACAATCTGATATTCAGCCTGTTATCTTTGATGTATTTAGTGAACTTTCCTCATACAGTAAGTTGTATGTAAATAGCACACAAACTAAAAAAAGAGCTACGGGTATTACTGATGGATCAACCTATTTCAGTCCATGTTTTCTGTCCTAGCATAACTTGAGTGACTTCATGTTTTCAATGTGCCTACTTTCAATAAACTGACCAACTTAGTTTACACAACTCTCAAAGAGGGCAAGAGCTGTTGCAGGTCATTTGTCATTCCTCATCTCCCATAGCTGTGCGTAAATCCATGGAAGTTAAAAGTAGATTGGGGAACTTCTTGTACTTAATCTTACTGGGTTATGATCTCCATTTCATAACTGAAAAGGCTCTGACATCTCTGTGTAAATACTTATTTTTACTCTGTTATTTATGGGGATGTCAATTAAACCCAGAAGCTAAAGTTGCTAATCATAAGCATTCTGGTGACTAACTAGTGTGTAATATTGTATAATGCCATTCTGTAGGGAGTATCCTTAATTTTTACACAAAATGTAACTAAATGATCTAAGACTGATCTGTTCAAATTTGGTTTTTTTTTCCCCCTCTCTCTGCCTCTCTATTTACCAGCTTAGATGCTTTAAAAACATTTCAGTTTCCTGAAGCTTGTCCAAATTCCTTTAGTGTTTGGGGGGAGGGGAACAGATTTAAGGGTCTTAAGTAGGTTTTCTGTCCCAAGCAAGACCATGTAAAGGGTAACTGTAGTTTCACCCATGTAAGACCTGTATCCTCCTCAGCTGACACCTGGGGACCAGGATTTGCTGCAGCATCTCAAGCAGCACTAGATGCTTGTGTGTGGGCAACTGAATCAAGCCCCTGCTGCCATAGTAGAGGCTGTAAAACTGTTACAGTATCTCAGAGCTACAAAATCCTATTTATTTCTGAAATAAGTCCTCAGAAATATCTTGAGGAAAAATATTAAGGTCACAAATTTTATGGCATTAGATGCTTTTAATGAGACTAGGAGCGTCATTAAATGAACTTTTAAGATACAGGCTGCTGTACTGTAATTCTTTTAAATTTGTCTGTATCCTCACTGCTGCTGGAAGGAGCAATCCCACTCAACATCACTGAGTGCATTAAGCTTTAAGAGCAATTTGGGCCAGATCCAGTCTATCATGACGAGTAATCTTCAGATCAAAAACATCTTAAAATTTGGAGTGTAGTCATATCTATCTTTGAATAGATAGTGTTGCTATTTTTAATTAAGTTTGAACTATTTTATTTTGATTTAACTTCCATTTAATCTTAGCAGTCAGAACCAGGAGGTACTGCATCCAGTAACCATCTGGCCTTTTCTTTCTTGTTTTCAATTTAAAAGATTTGAAAACTGTTTGTATGTTAATGTGTATAGCGCAGATTGTGGCGGGACAGAAAGGTGGGTGGGTTGTTAATCTAGACTTTTTTTATAAAGATTGAAAATAAATCCACTCTAGCTTGCTTTATTTGACCTCACACTTCTGAATATCAGCTGTAGAATATTGCTCTACAATTTGAACAAAAGAATGCCAATAGTGAGTCTTCATCATCCTACATATGATTCAGAAAGCTCTATGGATTTTGTTGCTGGTCAGAGGGAAAAATACGTTGGATGGGAAAACATCCCTTTCCAGCATAGTCTTGCTTCATATTCATCATAGGAGTTTGACCACTTAAAGAGATTGTTGAGACTTAGCTGGTGGTCAAAGTGAAAGGTAACAAACATAGCATTTTTTACATAACAATGTCAAAATAACCAAGTTTGTTCAAGGAAGGATTTTCAAGTAGCAGTTTATTTTATTTGCTGTTACTCTAAATAAACATTTTCTTCTCTAAAGAAGTATTCTTTGTTTTTTTTTAATTAACTCAATTTAAGTTTTATGACAAGGCTTAGCAATAAGGTCTCATTTCAGGATGCTGATAGTTTTCAGTATTTCCAGCAAAAATTTGTTGTATTATCAGTTCCTGTGGTTAGGCTTTTATAAAAAAAATCTTGCTTATTTGCTTGAATAATTACTTTGCCATTATAATTTAATTAGGAAGTATAATTTGTGTAGGTAGGCTTATACTGTTCTCCTTTTGGATCAAAGTTAGAACGGGAGTCTAAACAATTGCAAGTTCAAGCTCTGAAACCTTATTATCTTAATTTTATGCCATAAAAAGTCAATTAATGCAAGATGTATTTTAGTCATGCCCTATTTATGGAATTGTTCATAGCTTGTATTTAGGAAAGTGACTGAAGTTTGAGGAAGAAAACTTTCTTCTCTGTGTAGTATCCATCTTATGATTGGTACCAAATGTCGAGAGCAGATGTGAACATAGGGGTTGCCCATTGTATTCGTGCAAAGAGGACAGCATGCGCAGAAGTGCTAATTTAGTTCTATTGATAAACTTCCAGCAGTGTTTGTACAAAAGTGTCATAGCAGACATTCTCACATTAGTATATGATGCTTTTTCTCCTCTGATATCACTTGTGAAGCCTCTCTGATGGGCGCTGTAATGGCTGCAATGCCATGGGGTTAATGTAGTAGCCTCTAGAGCAGATTGCAGTACTCCCCTGTCGCAGTGATTAGCTCTGTGTAGTCTGTTTGCCAGGTGAGCTTGGCTGGCTCTGAGATCATCTCTTCAAACTATTGTAGTCATAGCAAAGGACTGGTTTTTTTTTTCTTGTTGAAATAATTGCAAATTGTACTGCGATATAAGACTACGACACTTCATGACTGGGGTTGTAATCTATGTTTCTGCATAGTGCAAATTGCATGGTTTATACGTGAGGGGTCAGAATTGGCTCCTGAGGTCATTTGGTGTACGTGCCATCTAGAATATTAATGAAGAAATTGAATCAAGAGCATGTTTTGCCTTGTGTGTGGAAGGCAGTCAGGATTGTGCAGTTCCTCAGCGAGCTCAGAGGAGATCACTGAAGATTAGTGACTTAGCCAGTGTTTGAGCAGGAGCAAAGAAGCTGAAGCAGAAGGAGTTGCAGTGTGTTCAGCTGAACTGAATTGTAAGTGTAATCCTAGTGCCCTCTGTTGCTGGTGGAGCAGCTTCTGTTGTCTGAAAGAAGTGCAATGTACTAAAGGCTGGTAGTTTTATATCTACATATGGAGAAGTTTGGTTAACCGTGTATACTGTGAGCGTGTGCATCACTGGGGCAGACTCAAAATACAATTTGGAGGTGTGGTGACCTTGTCACTGATGGATGGGAAGAAAAGTATTTTAAAAAGTGTAACTGTATGCATTTTTCAGTGGTATTTGAGGCTGGGGCTTTCTTAGGCAGGACATTAACATCATTCCTTATTGGGAGCTTAACATTTTTCTGTGTTTGAGCCCGATTGTCAGGGAGTAGCAGGAAGAGGTTGCTCTGCAAGGGAGACTGCCAGCAGCCAAGAGTGACAACAAAGAGTGTAGTCCCACACTACCCGAACAAGAAGAGTGGAGCAGTCCGATGACAGTATCCAGGGACAGCCAACAGCCCCGTTTGCCAGACAGGCGTGTAGTCATGAAGCGAGTCCAAGGTCAAGTCAGCTGGTCAGGGCACGTGGCCAGGTGCAAGCATACCTGGAGCATGGCTCAGGCAGGGACCAAGGGCAAGACTCTGAGCTTCAGTGTAGCTCCCAAGCAAAAGAGGGAAACCCCCAACAAGGCTTTTCATAGCTCTTTCCGACACGGCTCTTCTCACAGCTCTCTGGCTGCACTGCAGTGGAGCTAGCCTTAAGCACAGCCAGCTGACCCCGTAGGAAGGGGTGAGGAGATAGTGCACGGGGCCTTGACACTGACCTTTGAGTATCACCTCTTTGCCTGGAGGAGGTAGCTTCAGTCAGCTATGCTTTCTTCTCTTGTGTTCTTGGACATATTCGTTGACAACTGTGAGGCTGTGAAAATATTAATAAACTTCTGATCCAATTTGCTTCACAGTTTACCCTATTATCTTCATGTATATTGAGCTGGGTAGGAAGAAGGTGGATCCCTGTGGGACTCCACACGTGAAGATTTTGGAGCAGAGAGCAGCACAAGGAAACCACTGTGACTTGCTCAGCTCTGTCACAGGACAACTGACACCCGCTCACTACAAGGCTGATAATTTCTACTTTCAAGAGGCAGTAGGAGTCCAGTGATGATCATACCAGACCTGAAGGGAGTGCTCACCAAGGCTTGCAGATCTCTAAAGGACAGCGGGGTCTCAGCCAAGCATAAACCACTCAACAGTTTTTCTCTCTAGGTAATATACATCCTACTGCAAGACTCTGAAATGTCTGATTTTTTTGAGTTTTTGTGGTATGATAGCTCCTTCAGAAAAGTGAATTCTGCCTTTTTTTCCTTTTAACTGTGGTGAAGATAATTAGTGTTTAAGGGAAATACTATGCAGCTCATCATTTTAACAAAGAACGATGAGGGAACAATATTAAGGACTTACTGGGAAGGGCCACGAGCTCTCTGTGTATATCACTGTTTCTGTGCTGGTAATACTATAGTTAGTTTTTTACATATTAAAGAAACCTTAGAAATTGTTGCCAGCATGATAATTAATTATATGCTCAAAAGCACAACTTGAATCAGTGTTCCCTAGAGACCACAGCAGAGATATCACACCGTTGTGAAAAAGCAAGTGTAAGAGTGGGGCAAACAGGAAATGTTTGCTGTTCTGCTTTACAAGTTGAGGGAAGGAACAGTGCAGCGTTAAGGCGTTAAAGATGTCTTTTGGATTAACAAGATACATAAACAATCCTCACAAACCAGAGGGGAAAAGGTAGTATGATTGTGTGATGGAATAGCAAAAGGAAGGCGAGAATTAACAGGATCAAGACTATTGGAAAAATACAGGAAAAAGGGGTGAAGAAAAAGCGAATTGAACAGAAAGAAGAAACTCACTGGAAAGGACAAATAGCTGGGCCAAAAGCTACTAGAAGAAGATGCATTTATTTTGAGAAGATGGAAAATGATATGTATAACAATCCTGGAAAACATGAAGAAGGGGAAAGAAAACATTGAAATAGAAATTGTATCTTCTGTAAATTGTATAATACCAGGAAGACTGTCAGATATGAAGACATTTTTTAATTAAGGTACTTGCTGAAAACAAGTGATTTAGTTCTAAAGCTTAATAGTGATTTTAAAATGTATACTTTTTGAAAGGTGGACCATTTCCCAATTTGTATAAGGACCATAGGACAGATACTGCATCTGGGCATTAAATTCCATTCTGAATTTTGCTGGTGGTAATTCAAAGCTACATATTTATACTTAGCAGTAAAAGAGGAACTAGCTAGTTCTTAGAAAAGTTACTGTCTCGATATTGCTAACCAAATGAAAGTTTATTGATATCCTGGAAACTGTGTATGGTTCATGATGTAACAAGAGAGACATGTCTATGTTCATGGTGTAATAGGTAGAATATCAAGCAACAGCTAAATCTAATGTTAGTTTACAGATTCACTGATTAAGGCTAGGAAGTGAAGAACAGTGTTGCCATGGTGAAGTCTATATGATAAAGCACAAGAAGAACGAGTTAGTGAATAATTGATACATGTCTAAGATTAGAAACGATCATTTACAGTGTGCTCTTTGATATTCATGCATGCTTTTTACTTTAAAAAACCTCAGAGAAACACATTAGCATAGACTGTGACAGGTTTTTGCATAAACTTTTAAGCAAAGTACCAATGACTTATGAGTGCAGGGACACGCAAATATACAGTTATTGCAGCGCTAAGATTGAGAATTCAGGCATAAACCAAAAAGTTCAAAAATGGAAGGCTTTTAGCATGGGATGTATTTGGCCAGGCTGCATGTATTACTATATTTCTTAAAAATATAACAGAAATAACTAAGAATGTGTGTCATAAGATTCAGTAAGACAAGTTGTAAGTTTGTGCCTGTGTGCTTACCTCCTTCTGGTTTTAGTCATATAAAATAGCTTTTAATTTAATTTTTAAAGCTTTAGTTTAGAATTAAGGTGTCCTAGGCTATCTTGAATTAAGGAACAGTACTTAAAAGTGTCCTGATAAAGCTTTTTCAAAACAGATAAAAATCTGACTGCTGTTGCAAAGGTATCTCTGAGTAAAGTAATGGAAATCTATTTTCTGGGATAAACATTGTAGATCTGCTGGAGCAAAGAACTGCAGGCATCGTGCCTTTTATAAACCGTTTTGCTTAATAAATGTGTCATTTGTTTTTATGAATGTATGACGGAAATCAGTGAACATACACAATAGTTCTAAATACAGTCCAGCTGCCCGGTAACAAACTTTACTTGTCATAAATTCCTTTTTAGCAATCCCAGTAGCAAGTGCTATTTTTCATTATTAATTAGCCCCATTAAAATAAATAAAATACATGCAGCTGGCTCGCATACAACAATCCCGAGGTTGGAGGTGTTGTTTATTCTGCTTGCAAGCTGAATGAAATTATTTAGGGAAAAAAATTGACTGATATGAAGTAATCTCTGTTATCAATATTGTGTGCTTAATGTCAAATATTTTTTTTCACTCTTTTAATGCCTCAAGTTTGCAAGCCATCTTATAGTAAATGCCCCATTAAAGCAAACATCTCTTCATGTTCTCTAGGGTAACCAGGTTATGACTGTATATTTAGAACTTAAAAAAGGATGAATTGGAAGGAATCAAAACTAATTCAATAGTTCCTGTGAAGTAGTGATGGCAAATATCAAGGGATAGAATTGAGAGATGCCTTAAAGAAGGATGGCAAATACCAGCATTAGGTCAATTTTAGTTAATTTACTGCCTAGAATAAGTAGGGAGTAGCATACAGCACGTAACAAAAAGTTCAGATTTGTATTACATGATGAGGCACTTGATTTCCTTCATTAACTTCTCAAGCTGCACAGGCTTCCTGCGCATTTTTCTGCTTAAAAATAGGCAAACTGCCACTAATGATTATAAATGAATCAAGACATGCAAGCTGAGAGGAAAAGGAGAGGGGTTGTCTTTCTTAAACATAGTAGGGATAGAGGATCATAAAGGTACTAGGTATGTATAAAACTGATCAGCAAAAGTGATCAGCATTTTTGTTAGCTGGTTTGTAGTATGCTTAATATTCCTGTTTCCCACAGATAGATATATTTAAAGATTGGGTTTTCAGACTTGATTTTTGTTGTCTGTCCCAGAACTAAGTCAAATGTAAAACTTGCATTGGTGTTTTATACATTGATGGTTTTATACGGACCAACCATGGTCTGTGTAGAAGAAACTGTATTCAAAACCTGTATGTTTTTCATACTTGTATTATATGCACAATGCTTTAACAATGGATTCATACTGAACAGGAAAGAGGCTTCGTGTTGTGTCTGAAGCAATGATCCGTGTATATGTAATAGTAATACTTTGTGGTGTCCTCTTCAAAAAGATCTTGATGTAGCTGCTTGGTGGAGTGGTTGCATTTCTTCCTGCATTCTTCAGTCAACATTACATTAGATATTAGAAAACAGCCTTATTCATTGCAAAAAAGGCTAGGATTTTCCAGCACATTGAAGGTCTCGGATATACATGTCACTGGGGAACGTGAACTTGATAAATGTACCTTTGAGAAAAGATTTGTTTTTGAGAGAGGGGGGTTCTAGCTGGGCAGTTAAAATATAAAACGAAAACGATACAGATCAAAAGCTAATAACTCTAATTAACCTCAAAATTGAAAAGCACTTATCTTTTAGCATGGCCCCATCATTAATGGGAGACTCTTCAGTGAATGGTAGCTGTTGTCTGGTCCTTACCTTCCTATTTGTCCCATTGAAATGAAAATTAGAGGGCTGCGAAGGTTTCCCTCTGGACGTTGGACTCGGCAGTTCCTCGGGTGCCGCACCAAGCGGGGTCATGGCGTCCGCAGCAGAGGTGCACTTTCTGTGAGCGGCCCTGCACTATGTTGTGAAGTTCTGCTGAGTGGAGCTGATGTGGGCTGGGTTTTGAGGTCTACTGGTCAGTTAAAATTGTGTTACAGAATTAAACATAGCGAAGGAAAGCTGTGTCATTGCATAAACACTACAGACACAGTTATTTTCCTTAATTAGCTTTTCAGAAGTCTTGAAGTATGGCAGCATCAAAGCCTGTCTGTTTATATGCACACGCCTCCAACACAGGCAAAGGGGGTATCTTCTTTTTAATAGATTAGTGAAGGGTTAAGCCTGTATTTCAGCTACCTGGTATTTGCTGTTTTTCTATTATATTTCTATGGAATTGAGATTATTTTTTTTTATGCCTTATTTCCCATATAGATTGCTAAGCATCAGTAAATGAATTCCATATATGTTACTATCTATGATTTGCATACAGGAGAACATTAACATTGAAGTTGCATGCATTTGTTAGTATTTGTTTACATTCTTTCTTTATAAGTGGTTTCGTGCAGAAAAGCAGATAGTGCTGAGTATTGCAAAGCACAGATATTCTCAAGTTTCTCTCTCAAAACTTGAAAGTGTATTATGTAGTTTTTCCACCTGTTTTTTAATAGAATGATAGACAGTTGTCAGAGGCTTCAGTGTCAGACATGAACAGATCTGGATCTTCCTCTGAGCACAGTGGAGAACAAGAACACATCAAGGGCCCTGCTCACTATTAATACTTTTGAGAAAAGGATGTTTAGTCAAGATAGATGTTCATCTTGTTTTCTTTTTCAAGTTTTGAATAAAGTGTTCTCTGCTTAATTCTGAAGCAGTTTGCTGGCAGCATGATTAACAGTGGTTCATTGTACGACTGAGGAAAGCATTATTGATTGCGAGTATAAAGGCATCCTTACAGTTGCTTTCTGAATTGTTTAGTTTTCCTAAATTAAGTCATCTTTTAAAGAATTTTGCAACTGAAGGTCTTTTTTTCAAATTTATCTATTGTTTTGGAAATCTTCATGATTCTGATTCCAATTTTGGTTTTGAGATTGTCATATACATGACAGCTAGAAAGTGCAATTGCTAAAGGTATTATTCAGAACACTATTATTATCAAGTTTGGGCACCTGGAGTTTGGTTTTGTATTTTTTTGGCAGATTACTCATATTTAGAAACTTCGGCTCTAATAGTTCAAATTTTTCACTTCACATTGGGATTGGTATTTCTTTTTTGTCTTTTTTTTGGCATTAAATATTTTAATAAGTAAGTGGGCAGCAAACTGATTGGTATTCCAAACTAAAAAAGTTACTTACATGCTAATTCTGTTAGTCTGTCTTAATTATTCACTCTGAAGGCCTCTATCTATAAAGGCATAATGGATAAGTCAACTGTAAGTCAAGGGGAGGCTTTGCTTTGTTGTTATTTAGATTTATTATTGAATTTCTACTCTTTTTTATGTAAAATAATAAAGAATTACTTGAGATGGAAAAAGAAGAAAGCAATGCTGTACTACAGAATTTGCCTCTTAATTAGACAAAGGAAATTTTAAAAAAATTAAAGAGATGGCTAATTTTATAACATGAAGGGAAAGTACTGGCTGCAGTGGGTGTTTTGTTTGTTTTTTTCCTTAAGCTACTTACCTGGGGAAGAAATTTATGCAGATCATGATAGGAAAAGGGTCTGTGGAAAATAGATTTCTGTTCTACCATTTTTGATACCCGTTTTTCAAATTGTTCTCCCTGCTCGAGCCTGCAAGAAAAGCTGGAAAAGTTCAGGTCTAAATCTTGTTTGCGATGCTTTGTACAAATCGCGTAAGAGTTTCATCCAGAGTTAGTTTATTGAAGATTGCAGTGTCTGGGTCACTAAAGCTGTTTGCATACCTGATTAATCAAAACAGAGTGCAGAGGGAGATCAGAAAAGGGAAAACTATTTAATGAAATGTCAGTTTAGAGATCAAATTTAATTAAAACTAGCAAAACAAAAGTAGTAGTTCCTATCTGAAAACTATTGCAGCCAGCCACATCACAGAAGCCTACTAAAATAAATATCAGATTTTTGTCCCCAATTAAAATCCGAGATTTTTATAAGAGGATTATTTTTCATATTTTTGTTAAAATGGACCTCCACTCTTGCTGTGGTCACCAAACCAACACTTGCTGCACCATTAGAGATGCTTGCAGTAGGACAGCAAGCCACAGAACTCTTCTGAGAATGCAGCGCTGTCCTGCTGATGGCAAGGGAAATACCCCACCACCATTTACCTTCCTTTTTAGTCATGTATAGAAAACTCCTTACCTTTTAAGCAATAAAGTGTTTTCCCCTTGTTACTTTGACTCCCAACGAGGCCACAGTTATGTGATCACTTTCACCAGGAGGAAATCAAGTGCTGATGCTGGAAAATGAGATCCCTTCATCCTACATCCTGGTCTGTCCCACCAGGTCTCTTGTGTTGGCCATGCTCAGGTCTTCCCAACAAAAGTTAATGTGAAGTAGAAGGGGGTTTGGGGTTTTTTATTTGTGGTTTGTTTGGGTTTTTTTAATCCTCTATGTCAGATGTTAGGACCTTTTTAAAATACCATCTCATTCTGTCCTCTTCACTTTTGAAATCCTTGATAAATACAAGTTATTCAAGACTGATGTGCAGTTTTGAGGTGAAATATACGTAGAAGTGTTGTGTTTTGCCAAGTTCTCTTATAAAATAGCCAGATACACAAGAGTTTAAAACTAGAATGGCATGGCATTTATTGATATTAATTTTCAAAGTTTTCATCAATGTGGAGCTCTCCAGAGAGCCAGCATGGAGCAATCAGTGACCATGGTGGGAGGCAATAATCCATGTACTGCCACCCTGCTGGCAAACAAGGTTGATCCCAGCCTTTGCTTCCCAATTTTTAATAGTTGAGGTGTTTATTTTGTATCACTTCATCTTCTTTTCTGCTAGTGAATTAAGTAAATGTTTTTAGGACCACAGAATGTTTATTAGCGAATTGCCTTTGCTAATAGTATCAGGTCGTATGGGTATAGTGTCAGTTGGTAAGGTGAACATTTTGTCACAAATTAGGTAAATGAAACACATGACCTTATGTATGTTTGGTAAGAAACGACCTGCCAAGTTGAGCTCTAGGGATTGTATAATAACACATCAGAGAATAGTGCCTGCCGAGTAGTGGTATGTTTTACAATCTGTTTCAGAGCATGAAAGATGCATCTCAGACTCTTCATTTAGTAAATGCATTTAGTGCATTTACTTGCTGTGCAAAGCAACATAGTTACCAGAAAAGGCTCCTGTATAAGAGATCAGTATGTTGGTATAAGAGTTGAAGTGTAAACGAAGACTAATACCAGTTGTCTTTCAGAGCATGAGGAGAAAGCATGAGGACCGGAGGTGTATGTACAGTGTGAGCTGTATCGTTGTGCAGAAATGCTCACGCTGCCTTTCTGAGCTGTTTGCACCAATTCGGACCTGCAGACTGCTCAGGCCTGGCCAGGCAAAACCAAATGAGAAGTGCAGTTAGTTGAGTAGATGCAGGCAACTGGTAGAGCTCTGCTACTTCCAGCACCCAAACCAAAAGCTTTACATTGTGCTGCACAGCAATAGCTGGTCTGAAGCAAGCGCAGATGTTCCTGGTATGGCATGGCATTCCATGGACTGGCTGAGTGCATCCCTGCTGCCTGGGAGGTAGTTTCTCCCCTCTGCATTAAATACTTTAAAAAATGAAAAATACAACTTCTCTATGAATATAAATGGATAAGTTCCCCAGCTAAGCTTGTTCTCACTGTGGAGCTTATTCTCACTGTGGTACTTCATCAGTTTCTGGGCAAGCATAGGAAGGGAAAGACTTTCAACTTGGCAAGCGTGGGGAAATCATTAAATGGAATATTTTTTATGAACAATAAAGTGATACACGGCCAAATAGTTTTGGGTTTTTTTTTTCTCATTCACTAATGTTTGAAGTACTGGTTTCCTTGATTCTTTCACAGACTATTTATTTACAAATATCCAAAATAATGTATTTTATCTTGTAATTTTGCCTACTTTTAACCAGCACAAACTTAGTAAATGAATTAATGAAGTTAATTTTATTCCTAAAACTCAGTCAACAGTAATTTTAATGTTTGCCTTTACTTTTATTTCAATTTAACATCTCGACATAAAGATACTAATACTGAACCTTACTCTGTAAGTATTCAAAATATCCAGATATTTTACCAGTAACTTTTTTTAACAAGAATTCTTTATAAGTGAAGATTGTTTCAGTGTTCAATGGAAGGGGGAGATTAGTGCCAGAACAACAAAGTATTTACATGATCCTCTGCAGGGATTAATGTGTTCTCTGCACGAATTATTTCTCTTAATAATCATTATCATATTACGATCTCAGAATTAATTATAACTTTGAGTGGGAAATATTTTAGCTGCCTTTGATTCATTCTCCTATGTTGTTTGTCACGTTCTTTTCTTGGTAAGCTACATTTCTCATGAAGGAAAGCAAGTCCATTGCACTCCCCCTTCCAGCATCTCTTTGTTTTTTCCCTCACTTTTAGTTGCAAATGTGACTGGTGCAGTTGCTGTTTTGAACCCCACCCTTAGGGTTGCTAGGCAGAGGAACTTCATTGCGTAAGTAACCTGTTACTGAACAGGCTACTGCAGCCCTAACCAGCCATCTAATGAACAGCCAAGTGTTAAAGGAAATAACTTCTGCTGTTTACTGTTTGGAACCAGACTTTTTAAACAGGAAAAAACGAAGCGGTAAATTTGTTTTAAAATAACAAAACAGCTAAAGAGAAAGAAATCTTTGCCAGCAGAAACCAGTATAAAACAAGAATATAAATGCCTGAAAATAACTGACAAAATAGTAAATCCTGAAAATGGATGATAACATCATACATTGCAAATGCTCGATTGCTTTTTTTCAGTTTTGAGGTTTAGGGATGTGGATTCAGTTTGGGTCCACCTCTGGCTTCTGGACTGATTAGTGAGTGACCTCAAATGAACTGCACAGATTTTGTGAGATAGTTTCTGGTTTGTTCTGTGCAATAAATATTTGACTCTAATAATTCAGATCTTGACATTCCATATCAAACTGATTTCTCCATCCCTGTTAAGTGGTAAAATATAAATCATCCAAAGTAGAAGCATGTGTGTAAATATTTGAAATAGGGTAGTAATGCTTTCTGACAAATAGTACTACAAATTTGGTTGGCAAAAGTTTGTGTGCATTTCAGCATGTTCTGGAGATTATTATCTGACCATCAGTTTTTATTAGTGCCGTCTTAAAGTTGATAAACACAGAAATATTAGGAGAGGATCATATGAAGCTGCATGTGGGAGAGAAGCAGTGAGCAGAGCCTGGAAGGGTGGTGAGATAGTGGATATGAATTTCAGGTGAGTAGGCAGGGTGCTGTGAAAACAAAACTAAGCAGGTACAAAACTGTACAGGCCTTCAACGTGCAAAGTTAAGAGACAGTGTTAGGAACAGGTTTGCAATAGCTGGTGACATTTCTGAGACTAAATTTTTCCCTGTTGTTAAACTTAAGGTCAGCTAAGAAGAGCTCTTTTGTTGGTTCTTTGGATTCTGGTCACTGTTGGCTTTAGGGTTTAGCTGTAGGTAGATAAAATAGGCAGTTACTCGACCATTCGGCTGGTGGAAGCAGCCAGACAGCTCAGTAAGACCTACTTTGCTCCTGCCTTTCCTTTGCCTGTGACTTTTCTGGAGTGATGGTTCAAGGACTGCAAGGTGGCCAGGAGCAGGTCTTTGCCTTCTGCTGCACAGCCGGGCATAGGCTGCTTTCTGCTTTTCTCATTCGCCATGGGGCCAGAAAGGACAAGGCAGCCCTGATAACCCCCTGGGTGGCTTTCCTCAGAAGCAGCCTGTACCACCCTTACCTCCCCCAGCGCCATGAGAGCATGCCTGCTTCTTCATCTCAGCCCTACCACTTCTCCCTCCTTCTTCCTCTCCACTCCCCACAGCAACTTCGCATCTGCTGTTGCAAAATTGTGAGCCAGCTTTGCGAAGCAGCTGCCGGTCTCACTGGGCTAAGGGCCTTTGCTTCTGGAAATTACACCATCTGGCCGTACACCAGAACGCAGTATATGGAATTTATATTTAGATCACCTTGTATCTGGCATCTGGGCTTTATTTATCTGTGTGCTTGATGAGACGTGGTTTGAGCACTGTCTTCTGTGGATGATATTCTACGTAATGTATCTATTGTCAGTTCTCAGTTGCCACGGTAAAAGATGTTCCATAAAAATAGTTGTTCTTTCTGTAGAGCTGTCGTTTCTATTGGTGGGAGCTGCACGTGAGATGCCATTTATTATTGGTGTCTGTTAAATTATCAGACACAGAGAGGGCTAGTAAAGAACATTTTGCCCTTGTAATTAGACAGATCAATTCTGACCATCTGCAAAGATGGGCTAATGCATGATGGGTCCAGCAGTACTGAGTATTCTGATATTAAGCTACGTTGTGCTATATATCTCAAGTTTCTATCACTAGGGCTGGGTTGTGGGGTGTGGGGTTTTTTTTTTTTTTTTTGCTTTTCATGTGTGCTTTTGTATAAAGGAATCTTTGTCATAGCTTAAGGACAAAACAAATTACGCTCTTAAATGAGTACACAAAGTCATGCTGCAGGAAGGCCAACAGAGGGTGCTGAAGTGATGCAGCTCTTCACTTTTTTGTTTTCTGGAGAACAATGTGTATTTGACAAACCTTATTTTGGGATGACACTGTACAGCTGTGGAGTTACGGCATTGTTTCTGCGTTTAATGCCATAATTTTCATACTTTTAAATATTATTTTGTGTTATGAAGATTATTTCAGAAATGCCCGTTAAGCAATAATATTTACAAGAACAATGTGTACCTACTTAGGGCATTTATTAATTTTCTTTACCTCTAAAAAGAGATACAAATGAAAATCCTACTTTTTGAGAAGAAAAAGTTGGGTAGAGTGGAAGTGCCAACTATCTCTGTGACATATATGTTGTATTGCATGTATTTTGAGACTGATATAACAAAGCACTGATCTATGAAAGTCATGGTTTGGTGTGAATACTACTGGTGTAGAAATAACATACTTACCAAGAAATGTCTCAAGGAGGATGAATAAAAAGTTAGACAGCATATGACAAATCATTGTGCAACACTGCAGTTAATCTAATCATATCCATACTGTACTTTATTTCAGGTTCCTTGTTTTTATCCTTGTTCAGGATCTGGTTTCTACTCTGGTTGTAGAGGAGACTGTGCCCTTTATATACTGAACTGAAAAGGTGGTGTGTCTGCACATGGTTGTACCATTTGACTGGAGACTGCTTGATTCAGCTTGCCCCTGTTCTTTGAAGTAAAGTATGTCCATGAAAGTCAGTATTTGCAGGGTTGTCCGAGAGTCTGTTATGGAAAGCACTCCCTTCCTCTCCTCCTGACCCTCCTCCTCCCCCCTAAGCGAAGGGTAAGGACTTCAGGCTACCAGAGATTGGAAAGTGCAATTTATCACATGGATATGCAAAACCAGGCGATTGCTTTTAAGATGCAGTCTCTCGTAGCTGCACAGATGTGATGTATGACGGACTAAATCCACTCGGTTGTATTGATGATGATACCCTGAAGTATTCCATGTTATTAGGATTTTCTTTGATGAGTTTAAAACTTGATAACCCATTTTTGTCCAAAAATCTTGTACGTCTTTGACAGCATCTCGCAGACATGAACGGACTTCTCAGCAGGGAGATGAGGAACTAGCATAGTTTCAGGAACCTGTCAGATCTACCGTCTGTCACTTCTCATTTTCCAAAATCAAAAAGCATCTAAACAATAGGGCCTTATCTTGAAAATGCATCTGGAGTATAGCATACAAAAAGATACCCGAATTTGCAGAAAGTTTGAAGGAACAGATCTGAGCCATGACTGCCCTGTCGATCTCAGTGACTTTTGACTCAGATGCCACAGTTTGACAGTTCTCTTCAACGTTCAGGAAACCTGAACTCTTGCATAAACATGCAAGAAGAGAATTAGCCAGACTTACAGTAGTGCTTCTTAAAGTGTGGGCAGAACTACTATTGTGTTTTTATGGAAAACAGCTGCAAAGGGCTATCCAGAAGGAAAAAGGCATTGAAGAGAGAGAAATAAAAATGTATAAGCCCTTTAATAATACATGGTGAAGTGGTGAGGGTGGTTCCAGTTCTTAAGGGAAGGGTGGTGAGAGGAGACAGGGTTGTAAAACACCACTTTATGAGATAGCAGAAAACTGAGTATCATTTGCTAATATCGACTCAGTAGATCTTTTAATTAAGTGTCCTGTCAAACATTTCATGGGGCTGAACAGGTCAAGTAACGTCGTTGGAGTTCGACTGTCCTATTTGCTGCCGTGGGTCTGGAGTATTCAGATTGAGATACGGTGTTCAAGAGGCTGCTCTGACGGCACTGTGGTTGTCCAGATGGGGTGTGACTCTGTCCTTGGAGGAATTCAGTGCTTTGGTTGGACAAGGCCCTGAGCAACTGCATCTCATATTCAAGTTAGCAAACAAGGTGTCTTACTCATACCACAGATCTATGTAGCATTCATCACTCCCCAAGCTCACAGAGAACATTCAAACTGTCCTCATAGCAAAAAAATTCAAGTTGGATTTGATAATCCAGCATTATGGGCCTCTGGGCAGATCCATCATGGGACAGCGCTCTCCCTCCAAAGTGCGGTACCCGCATCTGCTGACAGTGGTTTTGAACATAGACATGGTGCGGGTGGAAGTCTTGGCTTCAGAGCCTTTGTGCATGTTGGGATCTGCTCAAAACTCTCAGCTTCCTTTCCATCACCACCTTTTGAAACGGCATTAAAACCTAGGACGCACTGACAGTAACATGGCATCATATGATGAGCGTGTTGCTCAGAGGAGGAGCACCAGACACAACTTCATGCTCCTTTGGTACCATGACCGGGGAATCCAGGACATAAATCTGATGTACAATAAGAACAGTCCTGCAGTCCAAAAGCCATCTCTGTGTCAGGATTTTTGGGAGCTGAGAAGATTTCAGCCAGTCTAGGTGAGGAAATGTTGCAATGCTAGCTTTGTGCTGCTTCCATATAGCATAAGAGCAAAGGTATATAGCCTGTCTTGAAGAATGGTTATGGGTGAATAACTTTTGTTTCTGAGCCTGCAGCTGTTATTAGACTGAATTAAAAAATTGGCTGCCAGATGCCTGTAGGTGCACCAAATAGAAATATAATGTTTCCTGTTCTAATAGGAACCTTGCAGTTATACCCGAGTAGTAAAAGTAGATTCCTACTCTCAGCATTTTTATTTTCTAGAGCCACCACTCTGTTTACTTCTGCTTAAGGAATTACAGCATAACTCAGTTTCCGCTGTTGCTTATAGTTTCTGACCAGAAATCTACAAAAAAACCCCATCTAGTTCATATCGTCAGTGTAAAGACAAGTTGTAATTTAAAAAATTTACATTTGTATATAAAATTTTCCCACTTGTTTTATGTCTCTATCCAAGAGCATGAATTCCTGGTAAGAAAGTATGCAATAATTCTTTTAACAGCATCTATTATGAAATGTTTGGTAGATAAATACAATTTTTAAGGTCATGTTTTAAGACTGGAATTTTGTTTAATCTTTTGTTTAATCCGGGAGCAGTAATATATCGTGTTGTCCAGGTGACTGAAGGTTAAGATGACTGTTATTTTCCCTAGGTAGTTGTGATGGCTCACAATGCAAAACAGTGATCTCCAGGAAGCAAGCAAGATAGCGTCCAGACTGCTTGCAGTTAACCCATCTCTGCCTGAACTAGAAAACTATTTATGAAAATTACATTGCAAAATAAAAGCATTAAGAGAGCTCACTACTGGAAACTGTTGCTTCAGGCAAAGGTAAGACTTTGTATTGATTTTCTAGTCATTACGGATTTACATGAGATTTTTCTGTTAGAATGATAGTGAATTTTATGTACAAATGCATTTCATTATTGAATAAAGGTGTCAACTATTATCCTTTTTTTAGTAAATAGTTAAAAGTCTTTTGCATAGGTGAAAAATACAAAACATACATATTGGGATTTGGAAGCTCATGTATATGTAGTTCTTACTGAAAAGGATTGTGTGCATGAATTTAAATATTTGGCAATGACAGGTTTGGTTTCTTATGGCCTCACTTCAAATATGAATTACAAAGCTATATTGGGACCATCACATGTGCATGAGATTGTGCACATACTTTACTACTACTCTTTGTCTTAATGTTAGTGAAAGCTGGCAAACCATTACCAGGAGCTGAAGAAACTTGTGGGTTTTAACTAACCTGATAAAGTGCAAGTGTTCAGTTAAAGCCTTCCTGGGACTGACATTCCTTACAGAAAACAGTTGGCTATATTTGGTTTTGTAAATGCTGATACATGTTTGAAAACAGATGAATAAGCATTTTGTATGTGTACTAAATAAGTACCTGAAATAGCTGCAATTGCTACTGTGCATTTACATCTCAAGGAACCAGGGGAAAAATAGAGAGCAACGTGAGAAGAAATTCATCAGTGTCCTTCTCTTGAACAAAACAAAATATTTTTTCCTACTAAAAAAGGTTGGATGGGTTTTAATCTATCATTATTAAGCTGTAGTTAGTCCTTCTGTCATATAAAAATAAGATTTCTTGGAGTTAATTAATTTTGCCCAGTAATTGGCTGTAAGTCACAGCAAATTATATTGTCAGCAGTATTTCTTCTGGAGTACTGGCTTCCATAGTGCTCCCAGTTCTACTCCACTGAAGAGTGAAATATTTTCTTTTGCTTTTAAAGAGCAGTACTATAACGGTTCTTGACAGGGCCACATACTTTTCAATCTGAGTAGTTATTTTTATGCTCTTTGTTGATTGCTTAAATACAGATTTGTCTGTTTCAGCTTTTCTAGATTTTTGGATTATGGTTTTCAGTACATTGGGACAATTATTATAATAACATTTATTATTCAGTGCGTATTTTATTTTGATGTAGTCTTTTTTTATCCCAGACAGTGCAGATCAACACAAGTAGAAGTATGTATTTAAGCTGTAGAGCACAGAGATCTGTAAACGTGTGATTCTAGACCTGTATGACCATTATGAAGATGGTGATTTTCATTGCCAAGAGATAAACTGTTCTGTGCTGCAGGGCTGTGTATGTGCATGCTGACATGAAAAGGGCTCCATATAGCTGAGTCTGTAAGTTCAGTTTGACTTGTGGTAGGGCTCTAGGACACATCTCCGCAGCAGCATGTGCAATTTCAACCTGGTGTACCATTGGAACATGCTGAAATTCCCGTGTTAGTCACTGAAGGGTGTAAGGGAGATGTCTAACCTGTATAAAATAATGCAGCCACAGGAGTCTAGAGCACGGTCACTAGTGCTCTAGACACAAAATTGAGCACGTATCGTTGTGCCACGTGAGCCAGGAGGGAATGTGTGATGACTGGTCTGGAAAAGTACAGGTATATGTAATTACAGGCTCCAAGCTGGGAAATGAGAGCGCCGTTTCCTAGACTACCTTGCAACTGTAATTCTAGGATCTCCTATGTCCCAGTTAAGCAAACTCAGAAAATACTAGATTTGACCACTTCTGGACTAGTTTACTTGTTTTACTGTGCCTTGAAACAACTGATTATACTAATGCTTCTCCTTCACAAAGCAGTTTAAGAAGATACAACCTCTCAGCAGTTAAGCTAATGGCTTCTGAGTGAAAACGGTATCTCATGGCAGCAGGCTTCCCACTCCAATGAATACAAATTTGGCATATTAGCAGGTGTCTTGTAAATGTCCTTGAACTCAGAGTTGGAATTACATGAATATGCAAACATATTCATGGGCTTTTATTTTCTAAAAGGGAGATGAGACCAACTGACATGATGTGCTCTTGTGAAATCTCTTGTCTTTTAGAGTTTAGAAAAAAATCCCAGGGCATGGAGGGAATTATTTAGTTCCATTTAACTAGAACAGTGTTGTTTTTTAATTACACTGGTGGCGTATCAGAAAAATTAGCAGTACTAAAGTCTGATGAATGTGGGACCTATTATCTTTTCATAGGTTCTCTCAGGTTTTGGAAGATGATGTTGCTGGCATCAGCGAGAGAATGCTAGGGGAGGTCGTATCCGTTGCTACTCATAACTGCCTTATTTCCTCTTATTTATTTTAATGCTGCACTATAAATGTATGCTCTTTAATTTATTTGATCTGATGATATTTTAATAGTATATTTGTCCAGTTCTAAATTGAACTCGATCAGTTCTGTGCCTTTGGCTTTTGGAAGTAACGAATGAAAACTGTCTATTTAGACCCACCAAGGCGTGTGACAAGCTATCTGGCAGTAATCTAGGAATGCAATTAATCTTGTTTAATTATGCACTTTGTTTGCTAGGTTAGAGTTTAAAATTTTGCAAGGTGGAGGCCTCACAGGACATAAAAACTCAACCATTTTATTTTGTTTTAGTGCTTTGACTTCATTTTTCAAAGTTTGAGAAATTCCATTATTTCTTCACTCAGTTAATTGTGAAGCCTGTGTTACCTATGAAGGTCCTAATTTTTACTTAAGTTCTGATAGCAAGCATTGGTTTATTGAGTGTCAAAGAAAAGTGCAGATCCCAGCAGCTATAGGTTCAGGAAGTTGTTCTCCATTTCGATCTCCTTTTTGGGGAGACTTAAGCCTGGCTAAACTATGCACATATATACATGGATTGTAATGCTTCACAAGCTGATGGATGAGATATTTAAACAGATTGGACTGATACAGGGGAATAAATGAGAGCTAGGTGTCCAAGAATTGAGATGGAGCATGAATAGACCAGTAGTTTAAAAAATAAAACGGGGGGGGGGGA
>NW_008825109.1:3215868-3219120 GCF_000699105.1 Pygoscelis adeliae | reverse complement strand
TGGTTGCATAAAAATCACTGAACTTAAAAGGTCAGACTACCAATGCTCAGTACCTTTCAAACATTCATTTTAATCTAATGCAGAGATCCAAATGAAGACTGACACTTGGAATTTGGGGGAGGTAATACCATTTTTTCCTAATTAAAAATATCAGTGTTCTAGCCTGAAATCTGTTCTGGGAAACAGATCAGCATCATTCATCATGTTGTAGCCAACAGTATTGATATTGACTTGAATAAGGTAATAACGTTTTAGGGCTGATAAGCATCATTTAATATTGCCTAAGAGTGGTTTTTGTTTTTCTTTTCATGTTAAGGTACTGTAATAGTTCATGAAAGGATTTTGTCAATATTAATCCCAGAAGCGTTCTTCAGAATCTTTATACCTATAAGATGTGTGTTTAAATAATTTGGTTTTTGCCTGCATCTGGTATTAAGGAAAATATTTTTTGTTTAGGAGTGTGCATAGCATGAAAGATATCACAAAATAGGCAGCAATTCTTACTGAAACAGCAAATACTTTTAAAAAAAATCACAAGATGAACAACAAAATCACAGAAAGTATGCCGTTATTTCCAAAGTAAATATTTTACCAAATAGGTTTTTGATACAAGGAACAAGATGTACAAGGAACAGGATGTGATACATATCCAGTACAACACTTTAAACACATTTTAAACTTCCTGGCTTTTCCCTTGCTTATATTTATATAAAGCTTACATGGTTCTACTCAATGCTATTTTGCTTTGATTAAAACAGATAACATTTTCCCCATGTAGGTGGCTGATTTCAGGGCTTTTTTAAGTAGGAGCAATTTTTTCTTGCACGTGTTCCTCCATATAGTAGAATAAGGGAAAGGCTTTCATTCTCCATTCCCCCCTATAGAGAAATGAGCTGAACAGTCCAAAGATACGGATATACTACTACTTTTTCTTTCAGTGCTGATGTGCTATTTGGGGATATGTGCTGACCTACTTTCTATGTTTCCAGAAAGAAAGCTGAAAAATTTTAGCTCAGGTTGCAGAAAGATTTGGATTTATTTTTCAGTGGATTTTTGTACATCCTTTCACATAGATATGCACACACACACACATTGGTTAATGTGGGGGTTGATGTACAGTAGCAAATCAAGATTGCCAATTTTGGTACAATTTCAACAATAATAGCAGCAGAGATCTGCTGCTAGACACCTGCCTTCAGAGGATTTGAAAGGAAGATGTTTCTAGTCTAGTGGATTCAGAGTTATTCAGAGTTACATGGTAAGATAGAAAGCTTTCAGTTCCCAATATTGAATAAATTTCATATCTAAGTAGAAACATCAAAAATTGCTGTAAGAATCTCGTTATTATATTTTTTTCCAGTTTCTTCAGCATTGTCTTAGAGATTGGAAGATAAAACCCCTTTGAATCATTTACTTTGACTCTGTGCATCTCTTTATTCAGCACTCTGACTGTCAAAGAATGTTCAGCCCATTAGTTTGCCATTCCCAATTAAAATAATGATACGTAGAGCTTGGGAATTGTATGAACAAATTATAAGAGAACAAATAATGAGTGATGAAGACCTGCTCCTGCCCTCTGCTTAGGGCAGAAAAAATTCATCAGCCCCGGCAATACTGTGCTCACGTGTGGGCTCTTCCCTGTAGAGCAGCTCTGCTGGTAGAAGAAATCCTTTCTAGTTTATTGTGCTTCACTCAGGATGAGTGTAGTGCAGAAGGTCTTGGTGTGACATTCCTCTCATCTAACCCGTATGAGTATACAAAGGTTAAGCATCTGTAAGTCTAGGTAAAAGTCTGCAGTTAAGGGGAGAAGACAATTTTCCCTATCCTCAGTTAGGGGAGCTTAATTTTGCCTTGCAGAGGTACGTCTCTCTCTCTCTCTGTGTTAACTATAGATGGAGCTTAGACTTTGGCAACTTAACCTTTGAATGTCTGCAGCTTGGTGAGAGAAATCCAATGCCTTTTCTTTGTATGTACCACGGCTAGAGTAGGGAGTTTTGTTGATTTATCAGTACTGATGTAGTTCTGCTGGAAAAGGCTGGACAGTGTAAATGAGGCCTCAAAATACCGTGAATGACAGGCCTGAATCTTCCTATGACTGGCAGACGGCTTCTTACTTCTCTGGAAAGTATTATGACCTACTTAAGCTAACCTGTGGATATGTTATATGTATATTTTTCTAAGGCATTTGATTCAATACTTCTCTTTTTTAAATTTACATTGTATAACATAAAGACTATATACAGTACTTTTAAAAAATCTGTCTCTCTAATCTTCATTTATAGTTGATAATTGACGTTTTAGCTCTGTTTGAGAGTTAAGAATCGTATAGATTCAAACCTTTTTAGTAGTTTTTTTTAAGCATTTGGATGATGTAAAATTTTCACTTACTAAGTATCCTCTGCAGTCCTACTACTTTCCAGGGTGTCCAGAATTGGTGGGATATTAGTAAATAATGAACCTGAATCAGTATTACAGCATGACAGTCATATGCGAATTGCCTGGTTAAGCGCTCGTGGTACAACAAAACATGTTTTTAGCGCTGCTACATGGAAGGTAATAGGAGCACAGATTGTAGAGTTACAAACTCTTCAGGGTAGTAACTTGAAGTAAAGCCAAGGGGCAATTTAAGAAGCTTGTTCAGCTTGGCTGTCAGTGTGATGCTAAAATACTGTGGTACTAAAATACTGTATCCAGTTCCTTGATATTTCCACTTAGCAATGAGGTCTAAATAAAGGAGAGAGTTCAAAAAAGAGGCCTGTGGAATTTTTCAAGGTCTGGAGGGGAAAAAAACAACAAAACTTTTATACTGTGAGGCCTCAAGAGTTCAGTCATGTAAATGTATAGAACAGAAATTTGCAAGATGAGTTGATCATCATCTACAAATTCTTGCCTTTTAAAAAGAAGTCTCAAAGCAAGGAATTTCTCAGCTTTATAAATAAAGGTGCCTGGAAGTTGAAGCAGAACTAGCTCCATCCAAACCCAAATTTTCCCACAAGAAGGAAATATTAACATTGAAATAGATGAGTTGTAGCATCTCCTACCAAAGAAGGAGGAATATTCCTATCATTGTGGAATAGGCACTCCCAAAAGCTAACTTTAACCTTGCCACTGTTCTTAGTGGAGAGGCAGAGGTTATCCCCAGCCCTGAATCAATGGCTCTGTCAATTGGCAGTAAAAGAGGTATGGGAGACCAGGCTCCCAGGCTGAAATTAGGCTTTGTGATTTAATTCCTGTGAGTCTCCAATACTTTCC
>NW_008825109.1:3180501-3215840 GCF_000699105.1 Pygoscelis adeliae | reverse complement strand
CAGTTGGTCCAGGTGACCCTCACTTACACTTATCTCTTGTTTTTTTATGTTCCTGTGCTGTATTCTTTTCCATGCAAGCAGATGTGTCCTGCTTGTTATACTTGAGAAACATATCTGGGAATCTCATTTCTGTTGAAATGTGAGCTGAACTTCAGCCATTTCTCTGTGTGCTTCCAACCTGTGTAGGAACCAAGGGGATCTCAGGTTATTTAGGTCCACTTGGGACCCCGTTAGTTTCCATGCTCCCCAAAAATACTTACTACATTTGCACACTCTGCGGAAAGAGCTGTTTCCCCAATACTCTGCTGTTTGGAGTCAAGACTTGGAAAGATAGCCCCAAGTAATTTTCTCCATGTAAGAAAGAGAATTTATATGACCAGCGGTGTAAAGCGCCATGAGTAGGTCTGATCCTTGCTATCGTACTTTTTCACTTCCATAGCTGAAAGTTGTTCTCAGATGCAGAGTCGCTTTATCAGCTAAATTTATAGTGCTAACATGACAGTAGTGCTTAACTACAAAAAATGTAAGGGTAATGATTCATAATGCAAATTGATTGAAGGACTTATCTTACTGATATATGTCTTCCTAAAAATAATTCGTTTCTATAGTATTACCACTTTTTCTTGGACGTTTGCATGATTACGGGAGTGTTCAGGAATGTATTTTTCATCTTTGCCTGTCCTAGAGGCTGGTAACAACTTGACTTCCCAGAGATAAGCCAGATCATGGTATTCGGTGCTATCACAGGCATTAGTTCTTCAAAATCCTCTTGAAACTAATCTGAAGTGTCAGGAAAATATAGTTTATCCAAGCTATGTGAGCATACTGCAACAGAGCTGCACAGTCTGTGTTTGAGTATCTTTGAATCTAGATTAATTTCAGGATTATTATCCTGAGTCATAAAAGCCGTAAATGGCCTACAGTCCAGCTGAAAAACTTATTGCTCCTCAATATTTTGCCAGTCATCTTAATTTGGGGGTTATAAAGCCTGGATCTGAACTTGCAAGAAGCAGGAGGACGATCGTGTTCATGCACCTCCCTGGACTGTGGAATGAATTACTGGAAGTGTTCAGTGGGAGTCTCGCTGTGTTTTGGGCGCGTTGCAGGATTTATCTCCCTTGGCAAGTTTTTTTCTCTCTGATTAAGCTCTTAATTGACTTTGTGTGAAGTAAATTCCCCAGTTCTGAAGCTCTGTATAGAGATAACAATAGAAGACAGTAAGGAATGGAAGGGTGTTTCCTTTTCTTGAGGGAGGTGATACAGGTGTTGATTAACGTTAGCAGTTAGTGGGCAAACAGGCGTCTTAAAATGTGTACTTGCTACACCGAGTGTCTGACTTAAACTAGGTTATTGTAGTTTCATTTAACACTAACACTATGTTTTTCTCAGCTGTTTTCTTATGTGTTACTAATCAGAATAAGGTTGTGTTGTCTTTAAAATTTACCAGTTGCACAGCTGACACTCAGAAAAGTAACTCTCCTTTTCTGTTCTGTTGTTGCAAGAGTGATCTTTATTTCTTATTTTCATTGTGTACAATAGTGTGTGTGTGTATATATATGGTGTTTATCTGGTGAGCCTTGGGCCACCGCAGCTGTGTGCAGGGACACACTTTCAGCAACACAATCCCTAAAGGGAACATCTGCTAAACACATGATCTCTTTTGTCATTTTGCCTGTATTACAGCGCTTGCAAATGGGACGCAACTACTCTCTTCTGCTAATACTGTTTTGAATGCATCTACTGTCATTCTTGCGAATTAACTATTGTCGAATTAGTCTAAATTGTAGTTAACTCAGGCCATTACATAGTCACAAAGAATCTCATCCAAATTTTTATGTTTTTCTAATTTGTTCTTGTTCTGCTTGTGTTAATAATAGCTGTGACCACTGAGGGTCCTAATCTGAATAATCATAGGAAAATTGAATAATCAGTATACATCTGTACAGTTGTATTAGCCACATTAAAAATATATATAAATATATATCTATATAAAAAATGCACAGACACACTCCCTTAAAACTAACATTGGTATGCAGGCTATAGAAATTGCGTCGGGTTTGTAGCAGTGTAATACAGCATGATGTTTTTCCAGTCCTGTCCAGGAACAATGTTTCAGGCATGATTTGGATGCCATCTTGTCATGCAGCTGGTGCTTTAAAAAGTCAGAGGAAAATAATCAGTAAAATTGGGAGCTTTTAATGGCATTGTTTAAAAAGGTGCTGCTTTTTAATTAGTTAGGTTCTCATACATCTTCAGGAAACGAGGTGGAGGAAAGAGAACAATATATCTCTGACTTCAAGTAAGTCTGTACAGGGAATCTTATTCTTCCTTTCATGTTTTGTGGGGGTTTCCCCTTTTTCAGTCTTTAAGCACTTGGAATTTTTCACTTACCTTAAAGCTTGCTTTAGGGGTCAGCCACTGCTTGTGCTTGCCAAGCAGTGCTTACTGTTGCTCGAGGCAGCACTGTGTGTCGGTTACTTGCCATTGGCCACTGCTTCCTGTGGTTTGGAGACCCTGAGTTTCCTCATGTCCTTTCCTTTTCCCCATTTTTTACACACATAACAGCTGTCATCTTTTATCTCGGAGTATGGAAAAAAAAGAAAAAAAGAAAATGTAGATTTAATATTCAGGTAGCTGTTCCTTTCCTTGCTTTCTGTCGTTCTTCCCATGACAATGTAAGAGGAGCTCCAGGCCGCTTCTAAATCCACATTTATGAATTTGTGTAGAGAAACTTTGCCTCAGCCCCTCTCATTTTACCCAGGCAATGCTTTGCTTACTGCAGATGAGAGGGGTGGAGAGAGGGGCGCAGAGAGAGAGAGGTTTTATTTGCAGTGTGGAATTCAAATTCAGGAGCACTGGCAAAGCATGAGTAATCAGATCATCTAATTCAGATGCAGTTGGTAAGAGAGGTGGCGGAACTCTGTTGTAAGTCTGTACACAGAAAAATGCTTATTTTATGAAAGAAGTATACTACTGTATTGCAGTGTTAGATGCAATAAGTGGATCTTATTAATAGTGTTCAAATGCAAAAAAAGTATTTATAATAAAACTACAGAAGTTTAATATTGTACAATTAAACACGTACAAATCAGGTGTGGGCTATTTGTATCTGTACCTGGAGGTTTTAAAGATAATTTACACATCTGTGCTTTACGATGCTGTGGCAATGTCATGTTGGTTCTTGTATACCGCTGACTTCTGTAGCAGGGCGTCTGAGCTGAAACTCATGTCCTCGGGGTTGTACCTCAATCAGGCATTCAAAGTAGCTGGTAAGGATGTGTTCTTGGTGTTTCTAGAGCTCTGGCCTCAGGTGGAAAACCTTCATTTTCCTATTGATTGGTCTCGCACTTGGGACAGTTTTATAAGTAGTTCTGTGGAAGCTGACATACAGCCAAGTATATAGAGAGCAAATTGAGTATTTCCCTAATACTATAGAGACAATAAAATTAAGTTAAAGTGTATATGAATCTGTATGTTACACTTCCCATGAAAGGGGTTGCGCTGAAAGCATGCCAGACAAATAACTTTAAACCTATTTCTGTGTGCCAAACGTCAAGAATACGCATGTGGTTCTGACTCCCCTGCGAGTGTGACAGCTAGGAAGGAGGATGGTTTGCTGACTGATGGAGATGGAATGCATTTGTCATCTTAGACAAAAATTTAAGATGCTTTTGTAAAGACTGCGTTTGTCTCTGGAGAAAACTGAAGGATAGGCCCACACCTTGCAGTTTGTGTGCTCCTTTGGCCAATACTGTTGGTTTAATAGATACCTTTATGATCGCTAGATGAAACGGAGAGCACTAATTTAGAGAATCAGTTGAATAAAACTAGGTTTTGTTTCTATCACTGTTAGGGATCCATCTACATTTATTGTATTGTTACTAAAACTGTGGAATTATCATAGCTAAATGCCGCTTTCCTATTCAGGGCACCACACCATGGGTGAAAGTGAAGTGGGCTTTTGGGGAGAATATGGAGAAGCTGGAAAGCTACAGGCTCAGCATATAATCAAGCATCCTCTGAGCTGATCCTGAACAATAAAAATTTCTGTGCTCCAATTCCTTCAGTAGTAGTTATGAATACACTTATTTCTGAAAACTAACAGTATGATTTGTGCATCTGAATTTTGGTGTGGCCTGAGTACACATATGAGATCCATCTGTCTGGGGACTCAGGCAAAATATAGATACTTTACATATTTGGCTTGAATGGAAAACAAAGATAAAAGCTACACCTGGCTGCTCAGACCACTGCACTTCTGAAAATGAGCAGGTGTCAGTGTTAAGGATATAGGGAACAGTTTGCCCCAACATGAGGATGAGGGTACAGATGAAGCTTAGACCAGTAGGAGCCTGGGGAGTAGTGCTTTCTGCTGTTCTGGAACCCAGTCCCGCCCCCCCCCCCTTTTTTTTTTTTTAATCCCAAAAGCACAAATATTTCGAGAGCAAGTACAGCTCCTGGCCGGATGACATGTCGGATCATGACGGCTTTGATTCAGAGCTTAAGTGGTGCTGGAGAGAAGGCAGTATGGATTCCTAAGATTTGGGCAGATTTCACTCAGATCCAAACGGAAGTGGAAGTCAAATGGTCTGAATCTCACCCTTAATTAGAAATAGATGATACAAAATGTGTTTCATTATGTGGATGTAGAAGTAGTATCTAGACGCAGAACAGGAAAAAGCTATTAAAAAGCTAACTACTATTAGTGGATTCAAATACTGGTGATAGTTGTTACCTTCTTTTTATGTGTGTGTGCAGTGACATAATACTTACCATGTACTAGCTCAGGGATTTTAGATCACATCCTTCCATCAGGTTGTAACACACAGCCTGTTAAGACCTAAGGCATGGATATTCAGGGAGGCTATGATGGAATTTAAGTGACCATGCATTAAGTAGAGTCTGATATTATAGGAAGATGTGGCAGGGGGGAAAAGACGAGAAATGAAATCTTCACAAGGGCTCAGGAGGACTGCATAGCAGAATTTTCTCTCCTCCCTTCTTTTCAGTCTGGTACTTATTTCAAAGTGTTCTCTGATACAGTGTTCCTGTGTTTGTTTTCTTGCAATGTAGGAAAGACATGTGAAACCTGATTTAGGTCTGTCCCATTACATTGCATAGGACAGGTTTACTGAAGGGTGAGATAAGTTTTGGCCGCCTTTCTTGTTTCCTCTTCATTAACAGAATTTCATTTAACATAAGCAATCCAGAGTCTTGGGCAAGGGACTATTTCTGCCACAGGGCAGCCCCATCTATCTATGCCGCATCTCATCCAGTACTGAATCAATGCAACTTTAATATGTTGGAATTTTTTTAAGTCTATATGTTATTAATAGGCCACATACATATTTGACTGCCTGTCCATGAAAAGCAGAAATTTCATTATGCTTTAGTTTTCCTGACAAGGAAAGGAAGAAGACCAGATTTCCTAAATCTCTGGGATCACTTTGGACAGTGACCTCACTTAACAGCAAGTGTAGAACAAACTCTTTGTAATTGATGGAAACTTTCATTAAAACAATCCTCTCTAAAAAGTACTTTCAAGTTCCAAACGTTTGGAATTTTTTTCCTCTATATCTGTAACACTTTTTTTACAGAAGCTGAAATGCTTTGTTATTATTCACAGATATGTGCTAACAAAATTTAGTTTATGTAAAATACTGAACACTCAGAAGTGGTTTTAAATAGAAAATCATCTCTGAAATCCGTAACCTTCATATTCATAGCTTGCTTGCAGTGTTCACTTTCTACACAGACCCAACAGGAAAAACAGGGACATCTGCCATGTTTTATTCAGGACTCATACTACACCCTACTAAATAAAATTCCTGCGTAGCCTCTAGGTCTTTCTGTTAGCACTGTATCCAGAGCATTGGCCTAATGTCACAGATTGCAGTGGTATAATAGCAAGCATGATTTTGTAATTGCGAGTGTTACTGTCGTGCGGATTCCGGCAAGTTCCACCCTCAGCCTTTGATCTTTGTAAGATGCCCAGCCTCTGGGCTGCCACTCGGGCAAAGCCACGTGTCCTGACAGCTCTGAGGCTGTCTGTGAGGAGCCCCATCGGCTGGCTGGGCTCCTGTGCTGTGCCTCTTCACACTGTACCCTGCCAGAAAATGCCTGTTTCTAGGGTTTGTGCTGCTTTTCTGTTGGGGAAAGATCAGCTTTCAAGTCCTCGTGAAGATAAGGCTGCGACAGCTATCATGTAATGGGAACACCAGCGTGAAGTGAAATTACTACAAATGTATATTAGCATATGAATTGTTCTGCTTATGAAATGCTGTGACATGAGTCAGCTTCCTCTCTTAATATGGGAAGCGCACATTATGGATCAAACCGTAAGGGACTAATATTATCTTAGAACCAGATTACAGCTTTAACCATGTATTTTGTTTGTTGTTAGCAAACAAGAATATGACTACAAATTAAAGGTGCGTATCTTCTTTCAGCTGAAAGACAATGCAGTTGAAACACTTGGCCAAATCTCCTGTCAATATGCATCTATAAAAATCAGCATGCCAGCATAGAAAGCAACTCTGGAAAAGCTGTATTCTCTTCTTCATGTTTTATCTGTTTGTGTTTGAGGGAGGCAAGGAATTGTTTGGGCTGAAAGCTTATTCCTTTTTTTCTGTGATTGTAATTCAATATTATCTATCGCAAATTAAAACTGTAAATGTAGTGCATGATATGACTAGCATCTAATACTCTGATTTAGCTTGCTCTAAGGTCAGGTGTAGCCTGGCAACTAAGTCCTAATTGCACTATTCTATAAGTCAAGCGTTTGCTACAAGGGTAGAAATTAATGTGAACCTAAAATGATCTCTCTGCTGTCTTTAAGAGTATGACCGTGACTGGTTATTTGTTGACCTTTTCCTCTTACACCCACTATTGAAAAATGATGCTTGACTAAAGACAGGTTTTTCGGATGCTAAGGCTGTATCAAATGCAGGCTCTTTGCTTACAACAGCATTAGACTGGAAGAAATGGGTTAATTCAAGCAGAGAACATGTCAGATGTTCACATCCTATGGATTAAGACAACCAGGTTATTCCAGAAAATTAAACAAATAATTTTTGAGTAACACTTGGAGGGTTTGAACAGCTGTATATTTTCCTCCCTTTTTGATTCCCCATTTTCTCTTTTTGCATTGTTTAACTTTCCTATTTGAAATGCAAAACAAAAGAGATTAGAGACTTCATAGCACAGATCTGTTTGCAGATCTGTGACTGTTCTCCTATGTATAGGGGATGAGACATAGGTAGTAAGTGCTTATGGGAAAAAAAGAAGAAAAAGTTTTCTAAATGGGATGTACTGTTAAACAGTCTCCTCTGAGCAAGCAGGTACCCAGGAATACTCAACTTGTTGTTATCAACTTGATTTCTTTAAACGCTTCTGACACCTGTAGAACCCACGCAAAATGCAGTAAGTAGCCTGAACATCGCCTTTATAACCTTAGTTTTACAAATATTTTGACTAGGGGTAACCTGGGACAGTCACTAAAAGAAACTATTCATATATCCCTGTCCTGGATGCTTACTCCTGTTTTTTTGTCCCTTGTGGCAGCATGGCTAAAAATAAATAAATAAACGAAAGGTAATCTAGGTTTGTGCCATGGTTTGCTGTGTAGCCTCACAAAATGGGTGCTAATGCAACAAGGAGGGAGGCTCCATGGGCCACAGGTAAGAAGAAGGATGAGGCTTGATTGATTGATTGCGTTGCGCTGGTTTAAAATGTTAGTAAAGCTCAAACTTTCCTTCAACATACATGGCTAAAAGGCCTCATCCTCCTTTGGAGGTATTTCCCTACCATTCTACTCTGGTATGTATAGCATGGTGGGAAGGTCTATGAATCAATGTACACTGATATGGAAGTTACTTTACCAAACCAGACAGGAACTCATTGTGGTGGTGGTTTTTTTCTTCCATAATACAGATTTTCTGAGCCAGCCTGCGCTGGCTGACACACTGAGAACACTTCTTAGGAAACCTTTTCTTATTTCTACTGTTGAGAATCACAATTATTTCCTCAGCTGAAAATGAGAATGACAGTTCTAAGGCAGTCATAATAACACATGGCTTACTGCACATGAACTACAACAAGATTTGCTGCTGTATTATTAAACAAAAAGCTAATGATAATTCCTCCTGTGAGAAAAATTATTTTTCTGTGACCTGCACCATGCTAATTTTGTAGCCTCAAATCTGTATTTCTGCAGTACAGAGTATTGTCCAAACACAAATCAGTTATCAAACATCAGTTTCCTTTAGCTTTTATTTACCAAACTTTAATCTAAAGAAATAATAATAAAAACTGCAGACACTACAACTGGGTAGTCTGCTGGAGGCAAGGGGTATGACGTTCTGATTTAGCCTTCGACCATAATGGATAAACACAATGATTATTATACTGAGCTTTCAAAATTGCAAGAAAGTACTGAACTACACAGAACCTACCAGAGAGGCCTGAAGCCTTATAAACCTTTGCCAGTCTGAAAATGTAGCCAAATTATAATTCCCATGCTTTGTTTTTCATCATTTGAGCACTTTCATGATTCAGTTCTGAATGTAACACAATGATTGCTTTCTTGTAGTAATCTCTTCTGAAGGATCTTGTGTAAACCTTTGATGGGATAAATAAATAATTAGTCTTCTTTTATCTTCTATGCTCAAACAACTGTAATAGATTAATGACACTTCTTTTTTTCCCACAACCGTGTTGATTAGTCCTATTGTGTTGTAATCTTGGTGTTTTACTCAATTCTTAATTATCATTTTAATCACACTTCCGCATAAAAGGCTCAGTGAAGTGTAATTCCTTAAACTATGCTATATCCTTCTAAAAAAAAAAAAAGAAATATTTCATTCTCCAGTCTCTATTGTAATTTTCAATGATTCATTTATTTTTGCAAAATACTTCAACCATTTGATTCTTGGTTTCCTTATGGATTCCTGGATGTATATGATAGGAACCTTGTGATTAATTGCATGTAAGTTAACAAGTTTATTTCCACACATCATGCTTGCATTTTTTGTTGTTTTTTTTAATTCTGGTTTTATTTCCATTTATAAAGGTGCAAAGCTTCTGTCTCTAAGTAGAAAACAGGAGGTCTGAGAGGGATGTTGTCACTGCAACCTCGGTGGAGAAGAATCTCAAATTTTACCAGGAGTGCTCTTTTCCTTTCTTCCTGTGCTGAATCTTAAAATCTTTTTTGAATGCTTAGTGCATCTGCTTTATTTCTTTGTTCTTATAATTAATAATCAGCTCTTCCTCCCCCATTCCCGGTTTTGTTCTTTGTATTGTGCTGTAACTTACTCTGTGGTGGTCTCACTTGGGAGTAGACTGTCAAGTTTTTACACATATGTCTCAAAGGTGAGAAAATGACCAACAGGAGATACATAAACTAAATCACTAAAAGAGTTAGGCTACTAAAATGGCACTTAGGCACCTCACTCCAACAACTTTCAGACACCACCAGGACCCTCAGCTTCTGTTCTACTGCTGCATATTCCTTTACCAATTTTCAGAACAAGTATTTGCCTGTCTTGATTTTTAGGTCTGAATGAATTTTCAAAGTATGTGTTCTAGAGTGGATCCTACAAAAGGCAATTTAGTGATGAGATGTTTGGGGTTTTCCTCTGTCCTCTTCTGGATTTCCACCTGAAGGCCACTCAAGGGTAAACTGTTCTTAGATTCCTGTGTACTGCTGGTGGATCAGGGGCTTGCGCCCTTGACAGGTCTCCCCCCATCTGAAAGAGGGTGATCGCTATTGCCTCTTTGAGTATCCCAGCGGCGATTTCTCCTGTTGGAAATGTTCCACTTGGCATGAATATTCATTGGGCTGGAGAAGGTAAGATTGTATAGAGAAGCAATTGTATCACTCAGCTAGAATATGGGACAGTCACTTTCAAGACACTCTTCTAATGAATATTTAATTATTTATACGTGTTGGAGTAGTTTCAGCAAGCAGGAAAAGTTGAGAGCTGTTTCCAGAATATCCTGTAGCCTGGTGGTTAGGTCACTTACTGAAGATGTTGAAATTTTATTTAAAGCTTCTGTCAAATTTCAGTTTAAAGCTCTTCAAATGTCAATTCCTGCATTTGGTATTTGTTATTTCTCCATCTTCACACACCGTTCAAATATATTTGTATTTGCTCAGATTTAAGCACTTTCTGTTGTTTTGAAAAGCTTTTGCTTCAGTTACTTTAGTTTAGTTGGACTATCAGGAATGGACTGAATATTTTTATGTTGGTTCAGTCAAAGCTGAAAAAGCAAGTGGATTTGGAAGAGAAGGGAAGTAAGGAAAGCTGCTCTGTTTATCAGCTGGGAAAAAAGGAGGGTGAGATCCACAGATTCTACAGATTTGAAGGACATGAAAGAAGTATTTTGGCCTCTAATGATGAAGACCAGTGCCCAGAGGAATTTTTTAAAAGTACCTGAGCAATTTAGACATACAATTCCCTTTGGTTATAACCTAATTCCCACTACCTAACCTATTTTGGAGTCCAGTGGGATTTTCAAAAGCTTATTTCTGCATATAAACAGAGCTCACGATCCTTTGAATAATCAGCAAGACCAGAAATAATCAGTTTGCTATCTACAGGTAGTGTTCACCTGGTTTAAATCACTTCGGTTTAAATAATCAGCTTGTTCTGAATGCAAGGTATGATTTCTGGGTCCAATGTGTTTAAGATTGGATTCTTATGTTCATAATTTCAACTTCCAGCCATATGCAATTTAATTTCCAGAGGAAGAAGAGAAAATCTAGCAGACTATTTGCATCCTTCTGCATCCTAACACAGTAAAATATTTAAAAAGCTACATGGATATATATTAAGATATATAATTTCCCCTCTTCCCTTCCAAAAGCGTGTAGGTGAACAGTTTCTGTCTTGTCAGCAATCATGAAAGTGGTACTGAATTTCATACAAAAACTATATTTGGAGCAGCCAACCTCTTGATTATTACACCAGTCATACAGTGTACTCTGTCTTTAGGAAAGTAATGAAAGCATTCATGGTTTAAGTGTTTTAGATGATTTGGAGAAGTCAAGTTCGATCTTCAGGTGTTAAAATCAGTTTGCCCTAGGTACCCATGGTTGAAACATTAGTTAGTCTCACTTTGAATTACCACTCTGCTTATTCACTTTGTCATATTAAAAGTTATTGTTATTTAACAGCAAAATGTATGTAGTTGGAAGATTTGTTAGTTTTAATTTACTAATTCATTTTGTCTCATTTATGATAGAATTCAAGTAAGAAAATTAGCAGGTTCATAGAAAATGTTAGGATTTGTCCTTTCTTCTTTCTGAACATTTGAGAAAGGAAGATCATATCCTTGGGAGGCTCAAAAGATTTCACTGGGATAACTGGAATAAAACAAGAAAAGTACCTTGGCTTTTAGTTAAATGGAGAATTTACAGACCGTCTTTGGCATACACATATTTAAATGGCTTATTTTTATTAGTCAACAGTTACATAGAGAGAAAATCAGTCACACTGGCGGATCTTTGATTGACTCCACTAGGAAATAACCTTATTGCTTCTTGAGGAAAGAAACCCCAAACTGATAGTTATGGCCATAAAAACCTTTGTGCTTTGGACTGTTTATCAGTCTTTAAAATGTAACATTGTCAAAGGGCTTGACTAAAAACCCGAACATACTGTTCAGGTTGTACCTTTCCCCAGACAGGTCCCTAGGCTGGGGACTGGGTTGGTTTTTTGTTTTGGGTTTCTTTTTTTTCCCCCTCTCTATTTTCTTTTTTTAAGGTGTAGCAACACTTGTTTAGCTTGCTAAGTTAGTGAACTATTAATGAACTGATCTGAGAAATGCTGTTGGTATAATATGAACCATACTAGCCCTAGACAGCGCCTCATATTAAATTGTATTTTCCCCTTTGCACAGGTTGTGTTGCTGAGCTCGGGTTGTTGAACTTCCTAATTACTTCAAAACTTTCAAACGAATCATTTCAGCCTGTCTCCTCCCTGTGCTGTTTCACTGATGCAAGGAGGGGCAATGCAGTAACTCTACACCTGTTCCAGCACACGCCTATCAACTTGCTCAACTTCCCTAACGAGTGCAGAGTTGCGCATGAGAACATCTGAGATTGCTTGGGTCTGTAACCACTAGTCCAAATACTTCTGGATGTTCGGATTGGCTTTGTGCTGGGGTGGCTTTAACAGTTAGTGCTGTATAATGGCAGTTGATGACAGCAACTTGTACTCTAGGACTGAGAGTAAACTGAATTCCTATCAGACTCGTTATAAATCAACAAGACGGAGAAGCCTACCACCAGACATCCTGCTAGAAAATGATTTTAAAGGAAAGTTTCAAAGAAATATTAGGAATATAGAGCCTATACATCCAAGGCGCCCTAAGAAAAGACCTTCTATATTTTCAGGTAGGAAATGCTATGTTAATAGTATGTTGGAGCGATATCTTTTAAACCTTTTTGGTAATATTTGAAGGATTCAGTAGCTGGTTCCAGTCAGAATTTATTTGCTTTAAAACCTAGACAGTCTTCACGGCTAGATTTAATCAAGTACCATTTATGTTAAATTATGTCAGCCATTAGAGTTAAAGTGATGGAACCAAAAAGAGAGACTTTCTTCATATTTTTTATTTCATGCTGCTTGCTTGTGTGGATTTTTTTTTTTTTTAATACTTAGAATTTAAAGAAAGCCAGTTGTTTCTCTAGAGCTTTAAACTGCATTTTGCTTAATGCCACTTATAAGCAATGCAGTCAATAGCTGCAGTGTAGGTATCTCTCTTGCTGCACTAATACTGTATCATGGCTTTTCTGGAGGAGAGTGCTTTGGGGATACCCAGACTTCCTCAGTCTAGCTGATTTTTTTTGTGTAGCCAGAAATTAACATCACTAAATAGTCAAATGCATGCTTTGAATTCCTGGCTTGCACTGGAGCCTGTAATGTCTGTAGTTAATAGTTCAGTTTAAATCTCTAGTTGTTAAGAAGTAGGAACAAGGTGTAAGAGTGGATTTCAGTCAAGCTAATGACAAGTATGGGTAATTTTGTTTGGGTTTTTTTATTATTTGAAATATGCCTAAAAATAGGCAACAGATTAGCATGAGGACAAAGGATTTGCTGCAAAACAATCAGGTCATCTTTACTAGGAGGACTTAAAAGGTTTTAGAGGGGAAAAAATCAATACCAGCTTATCCCTATTGAAACTGAAGATGTGCTTCTGTGAGGCAATCAGAGGAAATTAAATCCTTTATAGAAACAAAAATATACTGTTTTTTAAATTTAGGTATCAATTTCCAGATGAAAATGAGGATTTTTAAATTGCTAGGGTGAAATAGTACAATCATACAGATCTTTGAAGAACTATGAAGTATATTAAAAAGTGTTATTGATTATTTAAATATTAATATTCCTTAATAACAGCTAAACTTGCATGGGTACCTTCTCATGAGCTGAAACACTGCTGAAGGAATGGGAATACAATGTTAAAAGATGACACAGGGCAGCACCATTTGTGTGGGATTTAGAGCCTCCATTGTATCTTTGTTAAGGTATTTGAAATATTTCAACACCTTAGGAAATAAAGCTTTTTTCCTCCTTCCTATTCTACTTCCCCAGCTTAAAAAAATGCAAAAAGCCTTATCGGATCTTAAGTCAGGTGACTCAGACATGCCCAAGGCTCCTGTGCTTCCCAGTGCCTGAACAGGCTCTTCCTGAGGTGATGTGGTCTGTTGGTGACTTTCAAAGCACATTATATTGGGCAGGATAGACCCTCTGTATCTTACTCTTTCTCAGTTGCTGCTTTTTGTCTTCTAGCTACCTTGTCTGCTCCTTAATTACCTCTGTGTTTGGGGTTTTTTTTCCTCCTGTAACTTTTCACTTTTTTCCCCTGTACATCAACAGTTTTGTTAGAAAAAACATATTAAATAGCCTTGTGTTAGGTCTCCAATACCCATACTCTGTTGTGCCCACCCAGATTTCTCCTTTATCCTGTGATCTTTCTTTTTTTTTAAAAAATACAATTCTTTCTCTCTGTTCCCTTTCCACCTTCCCAAATTACCACACTAGCAGTAATACTCCATCATCTGTGCTGTGTCAGGTATGACCACTTTAATGTAGTTTGTGTTGTCTGGAATGCTGCCATTATGCTTATGAAATCCACTGCAGCTGTGTTACTGTACACTCAAGGGCACTTAACTCAAAGGTAATGCAAATTGCTTGCTATAAGCAATTGATGGAGCGTGATGGAAAGATGGGTGTAGTCTTTCATTTGGTAGGTCAGCAGTATACATGGGAGAAGCTTTACTTGATTTGCTTTTGAAAACAGGTTAACAAAGTAAGCTTGAAGTCCTCTAGACCATTGTCTTTTGTGCTGTAAATGTAGGTTAGAATGCAAACAGAGCTGTGTCATAGAGTCATGGAATGGTTAGGGTTGGAAGGGACCTCTAAAGATCATCTAGTCCGACCCGCCCTGCTGTGGGCTGAGACATCTTCCATTAGGTCAGGTTGCTCAAAGGCCCATCCAACCTGACCTTGAACACTTGAGATAGATAGATAGATAGATAGATAGATAGATATTAAATATATATAAAAAACATAATATATTTATATACTTGCTCTGCAGTCTTCTGGTTCACTGCTGAAGCCCTCTGAAGAATGTGGTAATTCATACTTCCTTGTTTCAGCCTAGTCATATTTTAATATAAATATTTTAAATCTGTATCATTTTGACTCTTCTACCTTCTTCTAATCCCCATATCTCTGCTTAGTCTTTTATATCACCATGAACCTGTCCTAGTTTTAGGACATGCTTGCAATTTAGTCTGAAGTCACGTACATCTTTTCTTTCCTTTTATTCTATCTTAAAGAGCTTAACTAATAAAACAGTGAGTAGTGACACATCAAGGCATCTAGGTGCAAGGATATAGGTCAGTTCATACATTGGGACTCTTGTTTCAGACTTCGTGCAGACTCAAGGAGGCATCTTGCATGCGATAGGCTTGTTCTACAATTTTTTTCTTAACTGTGATAGCTAGAAGCTCACTCTTGAAAAATGAAAGCTGAAACCTGCAAGAGTGACATGTCTGTCTGTCCTGTCATCATGAAGTTAGTCATTCACGTATGCCTAGGCAGGACTATCTAAACAACAGTATCACTGGATTATTGTGTTCATTCCCACATGGCAAGGGGAGAACAGAAACTATGACTGTGAGGAGAAACCATAGCATTGCCAAAGGGATGCACTGCACAGAGATACCTTTTTCTTCTTTCAACAAAGCACTTCATTTCTTCCTGTTCTTTAAATTCAAAATGTTTAGAGCTATTGCATACTTAAGGGCTTGGTTAATACCAACTGCCGATATCTGAATTTTTGTTTTTACTATTTCGTGGTTACGCTTTTTTTTTTTGAAACAACGACACAGACACAAATGATAATAATCAACATTATAGGGCCATTTATTGTCAATAGAGAGTTTCATCACCTTAATTAGCTGAGTTTGTACAGATCTCTGACATGCGCTCAGCTCAGCATACTATCATAGCCATGACTGAACCTTACCCTGGCAGGACCATAAAAAAATAAATGGTGTCTTGTCTTAACCTGAAGATAAACCTGTGACTTGTTAATGAGAAAATAAAGAATTGTAAAAAGACAGTGGGCAATGAAGGGGCCTTAGGAGGCTATGTCTTTACAGAGGTACCTAGGAAAGGTAAATTGAACTAACTGAAGGGGCATAGAATTAAAACAGATTAGCTAAACTTCATTAAATGTCTCTGCTGACTCATATTCAAAAGCACAACAGCCTGAAGAAAATTAGTCTGTATTTATTAATTTTAATCTAGGGAAGTGTAGGGTGAGTTTTTACTCTTATTTCTTTTTGGAAGAAGGCTGCTATTGTTGTTGTTTGAGTTTACTCTTTATACATGGCAAAGACGTGAGATTTTTTTGGCTGGGATTGTTTATTTTCTGAAGAAAGCAGAATAAACAATACAGAAATTACAGAGGTTGAAATAAAAAAAAAATAGTTAAGTTCTACTTGAAAGCCATTCGTATTGTGAGCTGGGGATGTTTGTTTAAATACCATTGAAAATCCTTCTAGTACTGGTACTAGTATCTTGTGGGCTTTTTTCTTCTCCTTCATTTTCATATGCAGGTAGCCTGTGTTATTGTTGAATAATGCTTGTTGACTGATGTGTCAGTTTTGAAGGACAGCAGGTGAGAAAAATACTTTGGATTTTCTGCCTCTCCCAGGACCAGGCACACCTCCATTTCATGGCCATACGCCTGTGACTCAGGCGTTGTCTTCACAGCCAAAATAAGCTCTATGTATTCTGTGGGACAACACATTATCTCTACTTTTGTAAAAGCATCGTGGTGTTGCTGTGAGTTAATGTAACGAAGGTCAGTGGTTAACTGTACTTTATATAGCTACTTAGAGTAAGAATGTAGATTGCTGGTCTGTGATTTTACAACAGAATAGCTAGTATTCTGTAACAAATTCGCTGCTTTTTTTTTCAGTGAAAATATTGTCGCAGTTAGAAGTATTGAGGCACTCTCTCAAAGCATTTCTGGAGTTCAGACCAGCATTCAGTCTAGCAAAGTCACTTTCTAAAATAAGTAAGTTGATTTGACACCATATTTGTATGTAAATTAAAATACTGAAAATAATAAAAGAAAGAAGGGTTTTATATATAAGAAAAACATTTAAAAGTTATTCAACAGTGATATAAATAAATTATTTATTTTTTCATGAGACTTGGGAATAAAACAGCCGGTATGTATGATTTTTTTTTTCTTTTGACTGGCTATGTTAATTGGGAGAGACTTGCCAAAATCTAATTACTTTAAATAAGGATGCTTAAAATCATGGGTACAGTATGTGTCTTGATTCAAATGAGTTATAATGATCTGTGTTCAGTATTTTAATTTAGTAAAGATTTGAATATCCTACCTCTGAATAAATTGTACTGCATGGTAATAACGTATGCTTGTAATCTGCATAGGATAATTGCTGTTCACTTATGGTACCCTTAGTGTCACCCTGCACATTGAAGTTTGGTAGAATGGGTTGTGTTGGTGCTGCATTTTACAAGTATCATCCACCGACAGTAGAAGGGAAAGCAAGACTGGCTTGTCCCAAAGTTCTTCTCTTCCCTTCCTGGCTTGAAAAAAATTGGCTTGGTTTCCCCTTAATTCTGTTAGCAAGACCTTCTGCTGATTGAAAATGGGGGGGGGGGGGGGTGGCTGTTGCATTTTTTTATTTGCTGTTCATATTGTAAACTGGCATTAATTCTGTATGTTACTGTGTTTTAATGAGCCTTCTGTTAAGGTATGCCACTAGGCTATAAAATTGGTACATTGCTGATTGAGTGTGTGTCCACCCATTGATCTGGATGAGTGACCACTGCTTTATTAATAGAAATTATCAAATTGATAATGTCTTGTTTTTCTCTTGTCCTTCTGTATTTTTATGCTCACTTAATATTTCTACATATTTTACTTAATATTCTGTTCATCATTTTAGTTGTTGAATGTTTTTTTTAAGTGTCATTTTCTTCAGAAAGGATGGGTCTGTGATTCAGAGGAAGGCTGTGGATTCTGCATTTTGAAGTCTGATGTAATATATGCATGTTGTCAAACTTGTTTTCTTCTTGGGTTCACTGGTATTTTATGGTCTGTGGAGATTGATTTCCTAAGGTACTTGTAGGCAAGTGATGAAAATGCTGCTTCTCCTTTAAGTTGTATTTGGGACATAAAGGAAGTGCTCTATGTCCATTGGAGAGTGACTTGAACGTGAAGATGAGGGAGAAGATAGGGAGGAAAGTGAGGTTAAGATAGGGAAGGCTCCTTCTGCTATTGTTGCTTGGATTTTTGTTTTCTGATTTGTTGTTTGTTTGTTAGTTTGTTTAAAAAACTGTTTAGTTGTCTCCTTGATTTAGATTGCCACCATCGCTTGTTATAGATTTTAAGACTCCACTTTAAAGCAAAGACTCCAGTGTTCAAGTGAACAAAACCCATTGTACACACAGTAATATACCTCAAATCTTATGATGTGTAAGGGTTTATAGACTTCACTGCGCTGAAAGGCCTTGTGAAGCAATTACAACACTTGCTTCCTGATTTCAGCACAACTTTCTCTGCATGCTGCCGTAGAAATAGCATGTGAAAAAGAATCTGGTTTAGTAACATAGTTTGCCAGTTTGACCCTTTGGCTCTCTGCTATGTCCTATCTAGAGGATAATGATTAAAGTGTAGAGTGAAATCTTGAAACTTGTGCTGAATGCTTGCCTTCTGGGAAACATAACAGGCTCTTTCTTTTGTACATTTATATACTTTTCAAGAAGGAGCATTGAATTAGTATTCAACACTGGTTGTATCGCCAAAAAAGTATGTTAATATAAAACATATTGAATTTTATAATAGAAAATGAGAGTCCTAAGAAACGTTAGCAAAATAGGAAACACGAAAAAATGTTTTAAAAGATTTAAGAACAAGGCCATCACTCTTTACATCAAATGGTAGTAGCCTTAACTACGTTTCATGTGCAGTAAATCCATGAGGGTTTGTTGACATTATTTTTAAGTAAATCTTTCTTTGGCTGTCATGAGACAATAGAATCTTTTATTCTCTTTAACTGATTGAAGATGCACCTTGAAGGGCAGACTCACCATAAAAATATGCCAATCTGTGGCCCATAAAGAATTATTTTTGTGCTAATGGATTGGAAAGATTGTCTACAATAATCTTTTTCATAGAGTTGAGAAATACATATAATTTCATTACATGAAAGACAGACATTACTTTTAAAGTCTTACAGTAGTGCATCTGCTGTAATCAAAAGCTTGTCAGCCAAGTAAAATGTTTTAAAAGAATTAGACTTAAAGGTTATTATAATGGCTTTGATTTAACCTTCTTCCTGATGTATATTTTGTTCCTCTTCTGAAGTGCAATCTTCACATAAGCTAATGTAGTTAATGACATTGAAGTATGTTCTCTTGACAGTCAGATGGGTCTATGGACTGCATATAAATCACTCCAAATATATTTCTTATATAGTGCTTGTATACTTGTAGGTACTTTTGTAGACTTGTTGGGTGCATTTGGTAGGTAACTATTTTCCTTTCAGCTATTTATACTTTACTTAGCCTTACATATTTAATAGGAGCATACTGTATCCAAGTTAAATCACCTGATAATCTTGGAATCTATGAAATAAAAATTCTCAATGTTTTCTTCAATTTCATTTCTTTGCTATCTTACTGTACCTGAATTTAAACAACAACAACAAAATGTTTAGGGGTTTCTGAAAATACTTACTTAATTTCAGTAAGAATTTAAAAAAACAATATTTATTAATCTGTTTTGGTTCAGAGACTGGGTTTTTTTGCCTGAAGATGGGCTAGATAATAAAATTCATCTTAATTACAAAAGACTACCTAATGAAAACTCTTAGAACACAACTAGAGTTAGCTGGAAGATTTGTTTGTACTGCTTCTCATGATGTCCTGATAGTGAAATGAAATCCTTATTGTACTTCTGGTAAACCAGCTGTAAGCAGGTAGATACTGAGTTCATATATTTAGGTTTTCATAAAGAACAAATTTCATCAACTGTATCTCTCATATTAATTTTCCTTACCACTACTAATTAAGAGTGGTTAATTTGGAATGTGATTTTTATGAATTTTGGGGATTGGATCTTAAATTAGGAACTTGACTTGATGAGCTCAGGACATTCTTTATTATATTTGGGTTTTCTGGGAAGTTGAAATTGCACAGTGCTTCACAAGATGAGATCATTTTAAATTCTTCTTGCACAGGATATACTAATGTCTAGCTACTACACAATGTTGGAATGCAGTTTTATAATTGGATACAATTTTGAAGACCCAACAAATGTCTGTTTATTCTTTTTAATCATATACTTAAGTTGCACTTAAATTCAAAATCTCTTAAAATAAGAAATCTTTCCCATCCATTACTGGAAGACGTTACTGTTTCCAGGAAAATTTTTCTGTAGATGTGATGTATATTGTGCGTGATACAATCTAGTGGCTCCTCTTCCAAGGACTTGGCTGTGTAGTGGGGTTTTTGTTTATTTGTTTGTTTTAGAACTGCCTGAGGGCATTGCTGTGACTTCCTATGGGGTTTTGCTTCTGTGTCTTTGGAGTTATTGTTTCTGCAATTTCATGGTGGCTGTAATGGCAACGTGCTTTAGTTGTAGAGCGCTTTACTGTGCATCCCTATGCTCACTTTGTTGTGAATTATCTGCTCTTCCTAATAAACCTTTTCTGGGATAATTTGTGATGCAAACAATAAAGGGTTGGCAAAATAATTTTTAATCATAATGTTTAGTCTGCATATTGGTAAGGAGAGGGGCAGTCAACAAGTGTCATCTTTCTTATTGTAACCTCAGTTGTCCTGTATTTCCTACTTTGCTTAGGATCTCTAAGCCAGTCAATCTCTTGCCAGCCTGTCTGTTCTCTCCTGTTCCTTGTATGCAAGTCAGAGAAATCCCTCTCTAGCAAAGCTCCTCCACTTCTTCCCCATTTTGCCTGGACCAACCTGCAGCCTCTCCTAACAATTCTCAGGCGCAGTTCAGAAGTTGGCAAGAGCTGAGGAATCAAGAGAGAGTTGGATGTTGCCACTAGCATTTAGATAATGTTTTACTGTATGCTTGTAGGCTGTTTTGTGCCGTCTGGTCTCACGGTATTAATATAGGCATGGCATTTGTGGTCTAATGTAGTTGAATCGCCAGTCTGTCCAGCAAGACATAACTTTAATGACTATAAAGGTCATTAAAACTCGGTACCCGTTTGTTCAATGAGTCACCGTAAAGTACTTCTGAGAGGACTTGTTTAGATTTATCATGGACAGTTATTGACTCCTGCATGGAGAATCACTCAAGCATTAGATTTCCACTAGATGCTGAGGCTCTACTCCGAAGAAAAAAATCTAATCTGCAGTAGAGGTTTTACTATCACACAAAGATGCCAGGGTGAAAGAAGGATGACAAGAAAAGCAGAATACCAGAAACTAAATTAAGCTCACAACATGGAATTTCAGGGTCTGAAATGTATTTCATTTTCTGCCGAGCGGATTGAGGATAAACAAAGCATATGTGTATACATCCAATTCTAAATCCATTCTGGAACTAGAAAATCAGCAGTTCTCTCTTTAGAAGCTAGTAATAATGTAACTCAAGTTTAGATTTGTCATACTAAATGTTATAGGACTCTTAAGTAGAGTAGTGTTACAGTTTGTCCTTTATCTGGTTTCAGGGTTAAGAATACTTCTGCATAATCTATTGTATATTTTGATTCCTCCAACTTGAAAGCCCATTCTGAAAGAGGTCTCAGTGACTGTGTAAACTTCACTCAGCAGCAAGAAGAATGATGGTGATGGAGATGGAAAAGGCAGAGTTAGCCAATGCTGCCTTTGCCTCAGTCTTTACCTTCAGGAGGCCTTCAGGAATCCCAGGTCCCAGAGGCCAGTAGGATGGCCTGACCTAAGGCAGACTTACCCTTGGTACAGAGATAACAGGTTAGGGAACATTTTAAACAAACTGGACATACCTGAGTCCATGGGACCTGATAGGGTGCAACCACAAGTGCTGAGGAAGCTGGCTGACGTCACTGTCAGGCCAGTCCTGATAGTCTTTGAAAGCTCATGGCAACTGGGGGAGGTTCCTGAGGACTGGAAGAGAGCAAACGTGACTCCTTTCTTCAAGAAGGGCAAGGAGGACCCAGGGAACTACTGGATGGTCACCCTCACCATAATCCCTGGAAAAGTGATGGAGCAAATAATCCTATAACCCATTTCCAAACATAGGAAAAGTAGATGACTGGGAGCAGTCAGCATGTTTGTATGGAGGGGAGATTATGCATTACCAACTCGATAGCCGCCTAAAACAAGATAACTCGCTTGGTGGATGATGGGAGAGCAAAGGATGCTATTTATCTCAGCTTTAGAAAGGCTTTTCACAGTATCTTCTGCAACATCCTCATAGACAAAATGATGAAATACAAACTAGTGGACAGTGAGGTGGGTTGAAAACTGAGCTGCCAGGCTGACCATGTTGTGATTAGCAGCACAAAGCCTAGCTGGAGGTCAGTCACTAAGTGTAGCCCAGAGGTCAATACTGGGGCCAGTACTGTTTAACAGGAGTCTCATGAAGCTCAACAAAAGTCAAGTTAATACAATTTTACTACAGTTTTGTTCAATATTTCCCCTACTACTTCTACAAGTACATTGGTTCATAATCCACTCTGTATTACTGAAAATCATATCAATTCTCTTACTCCACTTTCCAAGATTATTGTTAATGTTTAGGCATTTCCTGATTCTTCTTTTTATTGGCAATCTTCCCCACTAAATATTACCGGAAAACATAATCTACTTTTTTCTGCTTTTTGTGAAAGATAAATGGTAAAACTGTCAAGGAATCCTATAGACCTACATTAAACTTCATTGTGTGTTGCCTATAGGCAATGGCCGTTGTTGCAGGAGTTGCAGACAGCTTTCTTTTCTCATCTCCTTTGCTTTCCTCCACTCCTGATACTTGCAGGAGGAATAGCAGAAGAAACTTCCATGTGCAGTAGCTTTGCTCCATTCTCACAGTAGCAGTCTAGAAGGAACAGGTGCAGTTCCTTCAACAGATTTATCGTCCTTTTTATTAGGTGGTTTGAGATTTTCACTTTGATCCCGATTTTAGGTGTAGGTGGCTAAATTTAGTATTTAAAACAGTTTTTAGGGAAATAGTCTATATTTATAAATAGAAATAAATAGATAGTGGTTCAAGCTGAAGATGGTAAGAAATGGCTTTGTGCTCTCCTAGTGGCTTTGCATCTTAAAAGGCTTGCTAGTCCCAAAAGAGGAACAGCCTGCGGAGAAAGCCAGCATCACTATTCTGGGGGTTTTATCTAGGAGTGTTTTCTGATGTGGGCCACTGGGGTGTCATCTTTCCAAACTCAGACATTTGCTGAATAGATGTCCATACCTAAGTTAGTCACTTCAAGCTCCATTTACAGTCATTGGAGAGAAACAGGTGTTATTAGAGTTGTAGATTTCAGTATTAAAATGGGATGAATCGGCTCTTATTTCTTAATATTGACTAGAAGACATCCAAGCTGAGTAGCTGAAATGGGGTTATATTGTAAAAGAGTTGGGGATTTGTCTGTTTGAAGGCTTTATTGTTTTGTGAAGGGCAAAGTAATATTTCTTTCAGAATTTTTGTGGGTGATATTGATGCAAACAAACCATTGTGAAAAGGGAATAAAATTTGTTATGTGTATTGGCAATATGAATGACACTTATGTTCATTTAACTATCTTCAGTTCAAATTAATATTCTTTAGCATGCTCAGCGCTATTTCTTTGCATCAATCAGGTGCTGAATGGACATTCTTTTCATTTCATGTATTGTAAGTACGCTTTTTTGTAAAGACCTTTGGATTGTTAGGTATTTAAGATGAATTTCAGAAGAGAAGGTTGCTGCATGGAAGCTCCTTTCCATATCCCCAAAGAAACATATTAAAAGGGAATAATATGTATGTTCATATATACTGATAAGTAAAACATATCTGAGATATTTAATTCATGGTTCCATATTTTAAAAAAAAATATTTTTTTTTTTTAAGATCACCATACCTTCTATTCAGCAGTCCAAATTCACTTTAGGTACAGATTGCCAGCTATGTGTCCATGGGCACAACTGCACTGAAGAATTGATTATAGAGGATCTTTTGGCTAGGTATGCTCCTTTTTTCTCTGGAGCTGACCTTCCTCTCTTCTACATTTCATTAGCTGGGTTCTGCCTGCTGGCAGAGCAAATCTGTGTGGGCTGTTCTGCCACCAGTGTTTATCCCAGGGAAGAAAGCTGCACCAAACCCCTGTAAATTTGCACTTGTATTCCCATACCCCAGAACTGTAATGTGGATTTTGTTTTAAGATTCTCTATGTATTTTGTGAATAAAATTTCTTTGTTTTTCTCTTTATGCCATTTTCAATCTGGTTTTCTTTGTGTCGTATATGGAGTATGCAATGTAGGGTTCTGTATCAGCTTGATATTGTAACCTGCTGATGAAACCTCACAGAAACAAATACGAGTTGCAATAGTTACTTTTTAATAATAGTGTACAGCCTGTTGTCCACATAGATAGGTATCTTAATTATTTTGATCTGATTGTATACTATTGAGAATTAATAGTGTTGTGTATGTAAGTATATGTGAAATGTTATGTTTGTGCCTCATAGACTAGAGCTGACTCCATAAGTACCTGTTTTAGCATTTGCAAGTAGTTTAACCTGGATCTAGCATTACCTGTAATAGCTCTGCCAGAAGGTTTTTCAGTTTTGTCTGGCTACTCTGAATTACTCTACATGGACCAAAAATAAAGACATTCTCTGGCCTGACTCATGCAGGAGGTCAGACTGATTATCACTGTCCATTCTGGCTTTTAAAATCTTCAAGCTCATTGGACATGCTTCTTGCAATTAGACCTAGAATGTATCTGTTCCTGCAACAGCCAAAGTTTACTAACAGCTCAGCCAGAAAAGTGGCTTGGAAGAATGTTCTTCCTATAAAATGCAGTGCCTGTTACAGGTGTTTGTAAATACATATGAGCAGTTGGGAAAGCTGTTTAACCCTGTAATACCTATGAAAAGTACATCTTTGATTTTTTGAACATTTTTATTTCAATTTAGAAACACTATTTTCCTTTGCTTCTTTTCCCCACCTGAACACCCATGCAGCCTCCCTTGTGTTGATCGTAGTGATCATGTGCCTCTGTGGGAGACTCATAACCTCATTCATCAACTGAAGGTAACATCGTAGCCCCAACAGTATTCCCAAAAACACACACGCCCCACCCAAATCAAATTTCTGCTCCTAACTAGCGCCACCGTAAGGAGACCTAATGGAAATTATGGGGGAAAGGGAGAGGATGGAGGAACTTTACAGCTTTTCCAACAGTAGCACAATCTTAGATGAGCTTAAGTCAAACATGAAAACACACCCTGGGTCAAATCTGTCATATTATCAGAAGAGGAAGAAGTATCCTTATATTCTTGGAGAAGTTTCTGTTTTATAAAGGATTCTGTCTGTGCTGATGCTATGTTTTTAGTTCACTGAATTAGTCAGTAGCTAGCAATGACCTCACTTGATCTGTGGCAGAGTTCAGGCAAGGTTTGTGTGTTAGTGGCCTGTGTGAGTTGGAAGGATACAGTGTCACTGAGCACCAGTACCTGACCAAACATAAGCTCAAGTTCCACATCCAGAACCGCAGTCCAGTGCTGCTTGTAGCTCCACTGCAAGATTTCAAAGTGGGTGAATCCCAGTTGTTATTTTTTACGATCACCATTTTCTTTTGAATTAGGTTGTTATAAAAGTTAACTGGGTTTTCTCCAGATCTAAGCATCGTATTCAAACACATGAATAAAAGTATTCTGCGTCAGTGGATTGTTTTCAGTTGTATGTCCTTTATTTTAGATTTCCTTTCATGGCTGAGAAGCCAATCCAAAGATGAAAAAGAAAGAACCTATTTTCCTCTTCTGATCTGGTGAAAGGAAAAACATGGGAGAGGATGAGATCTACTCATTTTAATATCTTTTAAAAAAATGAGTTTAGATTTTCAAAGCCTTTAATGATGCAGTGGACAAACAAGTACTAGGAGTTTGATACTTAACCAGATTAGGCACTTAATAATCTACAAAGCAACTGTTAGATATTTCAGGAGCTAAATACCTTTGAAAATCTAGCCTGTGGTGACTCAAAATCATTAATCATTTTAAGTTAGTTAAAGTAACTATAGTTACTACTGTCTTTACTAGGAAATCATTCAATTTTAAATATGACTTATCTTTTTGTGCTTTCTTCCGTGGGTACTAAGCCCAAAATAGTGTTTTTTCTTTTAGTTAATAAAAAGCAGATTGTAAGTTTTGTTTTCATTTTTTCACTAAATTGCAATTTCCATTCAAATGTAGCATGAGAGAAACCTTGAGTAACATTACCCTCTTAAACAGGAAGAAGGTCATTTGCCTTTTTCCAACATAAGCAGGGAGCTGTGTTAGACCTCGTAGCTCTCAGAAAACCAAGATGTTTTTTGGGTTAGCAGGAAGGGACGGACTCTGAAGATGTAAAAGACCCAATTACAAAGACTGCATGTATATTTAACTTGGCCTCTGTGAGGACACTGGTGCTTTTATAGAGAAGCAGCAAGTCAGAGGATGCTGGAGCTCTATTAATGTATTGCCGGTGCCCAGATGGAAGAGTTGCTGTTGCAAAACCTTCACCACAGCAAGCGAGAGCCCTTGCACAATGCTCATCAGTTAAAAAGTACTATGTTGGGGGTGGGGGGGGGAACAGCAAAGAAGAACTCTGTCTCTGAAATTGAGATCTTTCCTGCCACAGGTTACTTCAAAAGGTGAAACAACACATCCTCATAGATAATGTTTTAATTAAAAAAAAAGTTTTGCTTCCCTATACTTCAAAAAAATAAAAGATTTTGCAAGTCGGAACAAGTGTTCTTATGTAAGACCGATTAGATTTTTTTTTTTTTAACCAAAGTGTTACCTCCTATCTAGCCAGCATCTAAGCACACCGTTGTGCAAGTAAGGGTATTACATAGTAAACCCCGTATGCTGTGCCTCACCAGTGCTGGCCTAGGAGGGTTATACAGAAAGGGATTTCAAAACTACGTAAAACAAGACACTTCCCTTCAACAACTGATCAGGATTGAGATGGTTTACTGGCATCAGTTCTTCAAAGAACGGAGAAAATAATTTTGAGTAGTAACAGGAGAGCACTAAGGCAGAAGCTGTAACCAAAGGGTTGTCTGCACATAATGAGGAGGAATGTGAGGGAAAAACAACCATGAGAAACAGAATTTTCACTGTAAAATCATATGGCCTGATTTTTCCTGACACTACTTCACTGCAGTCATTTATATAAAGTTGCCATAAAACAGCCAGTGGTTTGAGTCATGAAGATTTTTGCTGGTAGCTATTTATGTTTACTTTGGATATACAGAAATATTTTCAAAAGGATGAAGGGCATGGTGATTGACAGCCTAGCTATTAAAGGTATCAAGTGAGCTAAGAAGTGTATGTTCATGTGCATGCCCTGTTTATAAACTGCAGTCAGGGAAAGAAAAATACTTTTTTTCGTCTATCACCTGGCATGACTTCTTAGGTAATCCTGATTTTTGAAGGATTACTTCTTCCCACCTTGAAACAAAAAAGTAGTTTTAAAAGTTGTAGATGTTATCCAGCTGAGTCATTAGGTCCCTGGTCTAACTGGAGGTAGCGCTGGTCTGAGCTACCTGAACCTGAACTTTGGATCTTTCTGATAGCACTTCGGAGTAAAATGAGAAGAAAGCTCCTTATCCCATAATGAGCCAGGGCTCCAGCTATGCCAAACACTTCGCTCACAGCAAGGGCCCGAGTCCAACTCTGAAGGATGTACAGTCTTGTTTGAGATGGTATATGGCAGTACGTGTCAGAGAAGTGGGGAAAGTTGATGCAGTGATACATACAATTTGATGCTGCTTCATCATTTGAAACAGTGGTAGAAACTGTTGTTAGTTATCTAAGGTCAGCTAATCCTGACGGTGCTCAGTTTCCCTGTTTCAGCTGGGTAATTCTTACACAGGTGTTGCAAGAGGTAGCATTTTTTTGAATAATTTAGAGTGAACGCTGTATGCATAAGACCCATTTGAGAGAACTGTGGAGGTGTTTACGTTACATGGGCACACGTGTGCCAGCTCAGACCTGATGCCTGACAGGTCTGACAGCCTCTCTCTCTTAGGGGGCAGAGCTCGATACCTGATAGGAAGGTGTAAGAGGCAGCAAATGTAGTACAGTCTGATCCCATGCCCATCTCATCTTGATGTGTAGTAGATGGAAGTTGGTTGAAACCCTTCCAACATGTTTATTCTCATTTTATGAGAGAAGTAAAAAATCAACTTCTCTTCTAAGGTTGTTGTTGCTAGTGGATCAAAGGGACATAAGCAGAAGGATGCTTTTCTACAGAGTAATGAAAATGTTTAGGTGTGAGATTCCAAATAGGTCAGCCAGAAAGGAAGAAGTGTTAATAATTAAAGACAAAACTAGACAATGGAAAGGAAAGTTTAAAAAAAGAACAAGTAAGCAAGTAGCTTATCACCAAAGCATCTTATTTAAAGTCAGGGAAAGCTTTAAGAACTGCTGTGGCAGAATTGAGAGAAAGAAAATATATCTGTAAATGTATTTGAGATTCAGGAAAACATTTGTGTTAAAAACCACACTGCAAGAAGTGCATACACTGAGATAAGAACTGTCTGAGGGGTGGACTAGTATTTGAGAGCAAATTGGAGCTACTGCACTGAAAATTCCTCCTCCTAATTAGATAATCAATGAAAACATCATGCACGTGCAGCATGTTACAGGGAGGTATCTTGTGGAAAATGAGTATTTTGAACTTGTCATTCTACAAGGGAGGCAGAATCAGGAAAACTAAAGCGTGTGATGTGGTTTGTGTTTGGGTCAGGGATGCCTTGGTTTTGGTATCAGCTCGCCACTTCCAGTGGGTACAACCCCCTTCCTTGTCTGCCTCCCTCTGCTTCCCGTCACATCTCTGAAGAGTCAGGAGCTTTTCCTTTTCCAAGGCAGGTTCCCAGCTGGCTGCCTCCTGCATGCCTGGGGAGGGAGGGGAGAGTGAGGTTTGCCCCAGCTCCATGACCCTGGGAGAAGAGGGGGAAATTTGTGCCTGAACCTCAGGGTGTGCCTGCTAAAGGTGAGCACAAGAATGAGTACTATATTGTACTATATACAATATAGTAACATGCAGTAATTGTTAGCCATCCCTAGAGACCCTGTAGAAACAAGCAGGTTGCTTTGAGCAACCTGATCTAGTGAAAGATGTCCCTGCCCACGGCAGGGGGTTGGACTAGATTATCTTCAAAGCTCCCTTCCAAACCAAACCATTTATAATTCTATGAATATCTAGCGATGGGCATGCTCCAACCCTTCCCCTTCCTGGCTTCCACTTCTCTACCCTCCCGCAGAGCTTGCTGTGAGGAGGGTAGAAGAGATACAACTACATTGTAGAAGTGAAGTGGAAGAGGCCCTGATTATGACCTAATTACAGCCCTAAATTTTTTAGTATTTGGGGGCTCAGTCTGTGCATTGAAATTTCATAACTTGAGGAAAAGAGAGACAGCCACAACCTCTGTGTTCCCTCTGTCCTAGGCTCTGTGTGACCTGGTACCAATCTCTTAGGCATGTTACCTAATGCAAATTATACTTCCGAGTGGGTGGGTGGGGTTCAGTTACTAAATCTCGTCTCTGAGGCAAGCATCCAAAATCAGAGGCACCATCAATGGCTGTTTGGAAATTTCCTGCTATGAGGAAGTTCTGACATGTCATGCTGGGACGTTTGGAGAGTAATCTTGTCTCTAAAATACAGATAAGGGTTTGTAACAAAACTGAGAAGGAAATAAGTTTATAGGATTCCAGTAATGGAAAACAGCTTGTTTAGGGATGGTGCCTGGAAACTAAGGTGAAAAGCAGGAAGAAAATACTACTCAAGTTATTCTTCATGCTTGCTGATGCCTGTAGGCTGTGCTTGCGGGACTCAGGCTGCATTTTGACTTGCGCAGCAGTATTTCTTGCATCAGTGTTGCCCGAGTCCGTGCCCCAGTGGTAGCGGTGCAGATTTCAAATTGGCTTATAGGATGGTATATTTTTAGCACGTGTATGGTAGGTCTGGGCAAACAGAATTTGTTCCTGGCTGGCTGATGCTTCCAGAGGATGTTCAGCTAGGAAGAAACTCAGAGGTGAATGGCGGAGTCCTAAGAGGACGTGTCACTTTGACAGCTCCAAAGCAAAGTCAAGGGAAGGATAGTAGTACATTGAATCTTGAAGGCGTAATTCCAACATTAACTAATTGCTAAATGCTTAGTAGGTAGTTATCATTTGTTATTTACAGATAAGTCACAAACCCCTTACAACCTATTTAATTACTCTTATGAATTCACTGAACAAGCTGAGGATGGGAACTGGGTGATACATGAATCTATCCTGAATCTATTAAAATATTTTAATTTTATTCTATTAAATTCTATTTAATAGGCTTCTATTAAAATATTTTATGTAATTGTACCCAAATTGTCTGATATCCTTTCTCCAGAAAAACAGACATGTGCTTCATTTCTATGCTCCTATCTTCCATTCTGACACAGTTTACAATGTAAACATGTATTTCCTATGCATTATTTACTGTTCTACTGCTTCTGCTTGTTTTGCTTTTCATCACTAGGTGGCAATATCTTAACAGTCAGTTATAAACACGAGGCAAAACAAAATGGTGCAGCAAAACTAGTGAGGCATTAACTGAGAAGGATTTCTGTTGCTTTGTTTAGAGCTTATCACATTAAATTAGGTTTGCTTAATTAAATATTATTTTGTGCAGTGCTTTCTGTCACTTTGTACTTTTTATTCGGACCCTAGCAAGATGTTTATTTTACCTTGTTAAATCATGGGACATTATAGGTACATAGAGTTCAGGTGTTTTAGATAATAATTTTGATTTTCATTTTAACAAAGGACATTAGTAAAGCATGTGTACAAGCTGCTTTGTTAAAGTTTGGCTTGAATTGTTTTGTGTTATGCAAGCTGTAATCAGAAAAGGAAAAAAACATAGTGAATATCTTAATATAAGGAAAGAAGTGTGTAAACTCAACAAATGCCAGGTTGAAGAAAATAAACTCTCTACATATAAATACCATGGTTTTTTCTGCTTAGATGTAAAAATATTATTCCTTATTTATTGCTGGCTTACACGTGGACTTGTCGCTTCACAAATAATACACAGACACATCGTTCTTTTCATTGTTTCTTTTTTTCCTCCTGGAACCAAAGGGAGCAAATCAGATACCTAAACATAGGTGTCTAGGAGAAAGCCTCCAACTGCTTCAGAAGGCTGTGGATCTAATGTAGGTCTTATGTCATATCTGCCAGTCTCTGTGAATAGCTCACGTACCTTAGGGTATCTATAATCACACTAGGCACCTATATTTAGGCACCTGAATACCGTTCGACTGTGACCAGTATCCATCTGAAAGCTAGCGCAGTCTTTCAAGAGTAGATCATAAAGAGGTTCCAAGTAGTTTTATTAAAGAAGGGAGTGTGAAATCATGAATGCAATGCAATATATCCCAGGATGTGATAATATAATAGATCCTTTTTTGTTTTCATCTGTTAGGTGTGTTCTGCACTGGAATCAAATTGATCTGGGAATGATTCTTTGTAGGGTTGCTTTATTTTGCCCAAAAGGACTAGAACATATCAAAACCACAGAGACCCTAATAAGCAGCCTTTAGGTATTCCTTGGGGCAAAAACTCCAGACAGCCAAACTTTTATACAAACTGTACCAGTGTAAATCCAAGCTGATTCCATGGAGATCAGAGACACGGGTGTAATTCAGCATACAGCACTATCTGGCTAAAAGGACATAGCATTTGACCCAAATTAAGGAGGAAAAGCTGCATGACTTGGTGAAGCCATAGAAGATCAAAAACTATGTTAAAACTTCCAGCAGTTCAGTAAAGCTACTTTTGGCTTTGGGCTTTGTGTCCACATCACTACCTGGAAGCTGTGCGGAGCTGGGCAGGAGCAGAATGATTGACACCTAGCAAAGGTAGAATCAAGGTATTAAGCACAAGCTGGGCAAATAGAAAGTTGTGTTTTGCTTAAGTTTTTTGCTAGATTAGGGCTGAAGTGTTCCCATCTTGCAGGATGACACTGCAGGAGAGACTGGGTTATAAAGATGTATCACTGCAGACCAAGGAAAGGCTTTGTACTGTTAGCAGATATTTGTGCACTCATAAATACAATCACTGTCATTTATTGATGGAGTTTGAATAAAAGTCCTTAGAAATCAAAAATATAATCACCTGCTACATAAGTTAAAAGACTCATTCTGTTAGCAACAAATACGGAACACACTCTTCTACTTAATGGTTTCTGCAACTAGAAGACAATCAGTGTGTGAGTACTAGGAAAGAAATCACGTGTACAAAATTTGAATCTATAGTTTATATTTGCTTTGTTACTGTTGTCATCCCTTAGAGGCCTTCAGCTACTCTTTGCATTTAGCCTGAGATTCTGAAGAGTTCAGATTGCAAAATCCAAATAGGTCCTTTCATACCAACCTAAATGGAGCCCTGAAAGATTGTGCAAGGACTGTGCTATATTCATATCTCCGTATGCTTTTTTAAGGATTCCTGCAAGCATTGCTCAGAACGTAGAGGACTAAACTGCCTGTATGACTGTTATAAATAGTAGTCACTAAAAATGTAAACAAAATGGGTACCTATGCTACTAAATATTAAGAATCTAAATAAAGTACCCAATTTACAAAAGTAGTTACCCTAAGTATCATGTGTAGACAGTGAAGAGAAATAGGCTGCTTCAGAAAATAATTGTGCTCTGTACTGGAACTCTTGGGAACTCTTCACGCATGCTGGAGGCACTCACCTCCCAGCATAGGCATCTAAGCTGAATGCCTCAAGATAGATACTGTGAATACCTCCAGCGGTATGTATTTTTGTTATTCTTTTTCTTTTACTGAGTGAAAGTTTTGGAAGTCTATTTTTCAGATGTTTTGCAATGAAAATAGCTGTTCATGGAGTGTTCTGCTCACGAGAACACTTCTGACCGTGCTGAGGAACAGCTTCTCCCAGCCTATTTTTTCCAAAGTTGGGGCGCAGAAACTCCACAGACTTTGTTCAGCCAGAGAAGGGTATAAGCCAGGTACCCAAAGCTCCTGGATATGTGCTGCCTCTCATCTCAGAAAGCAGATGAGAGAACAGAAGGTGCACTGCACGTCACAAATGTGGAGTTTGAGTTACACACAAATGTTTATAATTGAAACAATGCTTCTATTATCATGGTAATCAGCAAGTGCTTCACCATGGTAGAGCTATGAAAAGCCTTACATTATGGATCTATGATTTCTTATGGTGAAAAAAATGTTACGTTGTCACTAATTTATTGTAAACTCCCATGTAGAAATATCATAAAAAGAAGCCCACTGTATTTGTAAATATGTAAGACTGTAATATCCATCATCAGAAAGCTTACTTACACCGACAGATTTTGTATGCTTATGCCTGTCTATCTTTCACAACCTGGAATATGTAATTAAATTCTAAATATCATAAAGTCAACAAGAATTAAAGTGGAAGCTGTATAACTTCAAAGCTTCTTAGTCTTGTCAGCCTCCCTAAAATAAGTTCAGAGCACTAGATTAGAATGCTGCTGTTTCTGCCATTTCAGTGTGTTATGCCTGTTTTAGGAGTGTTTCCAAAATGAGAGCAAAACCATGATATTATCTGGTGGATGTCCTATTTGATCAAATTTAGACTGGCAAATATTTAAATGGAGTTTAGCATTTTAAAGGTTTTTTAACATTTAATGATTATTTAATGATAGAAAATAGTAAGATTTTAATTGGTATACTTTTAATTTTAAAGAAGCTGTTAGAGCAAAAGTGAAATTCAGAGGCGTTTATGTTCTGGGTGGTACTTTCTAAAGCAGAACTGATAATGGAGTAGTATCAACCCTGAAGTAAAGTTTAACAATAGTATTGAATACTGTGCTGCAAACGCCTGTATTAAAGTAGTGGGGCAGTTTTTTCTCTTGTAGCTCATTAGGCTGCTCTGTGGACTGAAAGCAGTTCCTTAGTCTGTACCTCTCCTTAGTGCAATTGTGAGATCAGGAAGCATAATGTAAAAGTTGTATTCTGTATGAACTCTTTCATACGATGCCAAAAATATACAATCTAGGAGTGGTGGCATTTTTCTTTAATATGCTTTGTCTTAAGACAAAGTTGTTGTTGTCCATTAAGTTGTTCATATTTTAGTACAACAGCATATTGTCAGTGGAAGTACACAATAGGTAAACATGTTGTTCAGAGGGAATACTAAAAGGTAAAAGCAGTGAGGTTCTGCATTGTATATTAAAGTTGTGATGCAATGTTAAAAAAAGACTACTGTACATGACATGGAATCACTTTGGCGCCAAATCACTTCAGAGAAAGTCAGTAAAAAAGGTGTTAGGGGATCTGCCACTCCTAGACAGAGGGCTGAATGTAGCTATAGACTTTTTAATGTTAATCCACAGGGAAGTACAAGTACGCATTGGGTGATACTTTTACATCCCAGACACACACTCTACTTACAGTAGTCAAAACCAGATATCCTTGGATGTGATAGCCCATTTATTTCTTCGCCAAATGATCACAAAACCAAGAAGAGATTGTGCTGGTTAGACTTGATAACTGGTGAAGACCAAGAAGGACAAGTGACAGGAACGTTATTGGATCATGTTTGTACAAGCTGATTCGGGATAAGCAAGGATAGGCCTGCAGTTTTGAAAAGATAAACTATGAGAAGTAAAAGGAACTGGTTAGTGACAGTGAAGAAATCAGGTACTCGCCTATGGGGGACATCTGAAATTTCTTTCACTTGAAAGCACCAAAACCAACCAACCAACAAAACCTTGAACTTTTCATTCTGCCTGGGAGGGAAATGTGAGACCCTCAGAAGCATCCCACGGGGTCCCACCAGTCACCCATCTCACCTGGTATTCTCCTCCCAACAGCAGCAGTAGAAGATGCTGTTTAGGAAGAGTGCACACGGGTGTAGCCACTCTCTGCAGCCCATCCCTCTCATACGGCCCAGTGCGTGCATTGCTGTATTAGGGATGTTAGAGAGGAGTACTTTCCTGCCTGGTCCTTTTAGCATCCTTTATAGACCTAAATTTGTTATCAGCATTTTGAAGCTGCTAATGCTCTCTACCTCCGCAACTCCCAGTAGCAACAAGTTCCAGAAGCTCACAACTTCCTGAAGAAACACACACTTTTCTTTTGTTTGTTTTAAACTGATCTCCCAGTCATTTCATTGAATGCTCCGCCATTCTTATGGAAAAAGAAAGCAGAGTTATTGGAAGAGTCCCCATTGCATTTTTAGCGGACAGTTGTGGCTTGGAGGTTGGAGGGTGTCAATTTCAAGTGAGCACTATCAAAAGTTCAGCTGAGTAAGAATATGTGAAGGAATTAAAAGCAAATGGTTAAATGTCCTTGGTCCTTTACAATTTTGAAACAAGAACATCGATTTTAAAGGGTCCAGTATCCAGTGAGGGAGGATGAGAGAGAGGGAGTAAGAATAAGACATGGCCACTAAGTAAGTAAATGCCTTGCCTTTATTTTCCATAAGGATGGGGCCTTGTAGAGGAGCAGAGGTAGGAGGAATAATACAAACAAAACAAAAAATCAATTATTAGGTGGAAAAAACCCTCAAAGATCTGCAAAAAAGAGGT
>NW_008825109.1:3172546-3180267 GCF_000699105.1 Pygoscelis adeliae | reverse complement strand
GGCCATATGAAGTTGCAGCTCGGGTAATAAAATTCTTGTTGAATCTATCAAAAGAGAGATTCTGCCTTGTAAATATAAACCACAGAATTTATGGGGTAAAAATGATCTATATCAACAGAGAGGCTGCTTGACCTCAGCCACACTCAAGGCTTTGAAACAAACTTTGGCGGGAGATTATATTTAAGGGTGTGGATTTAATTGAAAATTGGATAAAATCCAATACAGATTTAGAAAGACAACTATTTGCAAATTAACCTTATATTTTTATTTTCAACAAGAGAATTGTCATAAAATTAATACATCAGTCGTCTTCAGAAAAACATTTGATGTAGCACTACAGGGGAAATTATTACTTAAATTCTTGAACATAGGCATTAACGCAGCATTTGTGAGGATGAATAAGGACTTCCAAACCTACCTGGCATTGTCTCTGCTGAAAAATCAGTTAGTGGGATGGTAGGAAGTCCTAGGTCTTGGGACTTGCCATATTTGGTATTAAATTTAACTTTGATGGTAAAAAGTTGGAGTGTGCTGGTTAAAACAGGATGGTACAATGAGGAGGCATTGTCAGTGGGAGGGACAAGGACAGGGGCGGTCTCAAAAAAGAAATTGGGGGCTCAGAGTGACAGCAATGGGATATTTAACAGTATAGAGAGGAAGAGCTGATCGGATCTCTTTGGTAGCTGGTGAAATCAAACCTGAGATACTCTGAACATTTCTGATAGTCCATGTTCCTGAAAGGGTGTAAACGGGTTTTGAGTAAACTTTATTTAGGAATTGAAAGAAGATTTATAAAGTGAGTTTCTACAACAGCCTTCCATCAGTGAGGACACAAAACCTTATCTCTAGATGAGGTATGTTTACAGAAGACATTTACTGTATTTTCAGTGAGAACCATGGGAGTTTGGTCTCAATGACCCTTGTGTTCCTCAGTTTCCAATCCAAACATCAAATATTCTGCATACTGAAACTAAAAATAATGTGCAAATACAATTGCTGACAAAGTTTTTAGAAGAATCAGCAGCAGGCAAGCTCTATTTTGGCTCAGATACTGTAATTATGAGATGCCGCAGGAAATTTATTCCGCTAAGTGAGAAAAGTACTGTTATTCCCAGGAAATAATATCTGGAAGGATGATACCAAGAATATATGAAACAAAAAATATTTGGGAAACTGATTCTTCTTATTTTTCTTCATTACCATTAAAATATGCATAGTGATGTACTGTGATTATTTGAAATAAAACCTTAGGAATATGGAAATTGTAGCTAGCAATTAAGTATTTTGTAGAAAATACAGAGAGATTAACAAGCAGTGAATTGCTTCTGCCTCATTTTCTTATGTGAATTCCTTATGTGAATTCAGTTCCTTTTTAAAAAATATTATTCAAGATAAAAATGACATCAAACTGACAATTTTCTGTGGCTCTTTTGGAGGTGAATACCAAGCAGTGAGCTCTCTGGTTTATTTGCCATCATGAATTCAGCCTGCTGTCCCTCATCTTCGTTAAGGGGGGAAAAAAAAGTAGTCAAGAAAAAAATGACAACACATTTTTCTGTAGCAGTGAAAGAAAAGCAGGAGCAGCCAGTCTGAACGCCGTGTTTTTAGCGCTCTGGAAGTGCTTCTCTTCTGCAACTGGGCTGAGGGAGAGCCTTTTTTTTTCCAACGTCACTGCAATCAGATATATGGGTGCAGCTCTGCTTTACCGCAGCATGATGCAGTTGTGTATAGTTCAGCGTGCTCTTCTTGGAAACAGGCGGAAGGAGAGCAGCTGACCAGAGCATGCAGAGGATATTCATTAGAGGGTGTTTTTTTTCCTAAAGCTAAACAGTACGTGTGAAATTCCTCCAGCTGCAGAAGAGACGGTTTCAGTGGGGCTTCAAGTTGATACTCGGTTCGCCAGAGGAGGTGCATACGCTCGGGCTGTCGGCTTCTGATGGAAAAAAAGCTTCAGACAGGCAGACTGCGTGTTATTAAAAGCACAGCTCAGACACCCTTCGGGAAGATACTCTAACTGTGCTTATGGAACAAGTGCTGTGGTACTGCATATGCCTTAACTGACCGGGAGAAATTTGCCTAGTTGTGGAATGGAATAAATGAAAATACATGCCGAGGGGGTGAGGGAATAAAGTACTCCACAGATAGAATTAAGTACGAGCCCCGGAGGAAGAGCAAAGGACAAAAATCTCATGGTGTGTTTTTGTTGTTGTTGTTGGGCGCCTTTTTTTTTTTTTTAAATGAGCTTACCTACCATGAACGGAAGAAGTGGATCTGCGGAGACTTCATTTCCTCCTCTGACCCCTCGTTTACATCACTAACTGGTGACAGTCACATCTACATACATAGTACCTGCCACTTCAGCTGCTCAGAATTATAGAAGCCTCTTTGTATGCAGCAGACATGGCTAGCCAGCAGGATTCAGGCTTCTTTGAAATCAGTATCAAATATTTACTGAAATCCTGGAGCAATAGTGAGTAGCAGAAGAGTAATCTTTTCATATTACGCATTGCTTGGTAAATAGCTAGGATAACCTAAAGGATAACATCTTATATTTCTGTATGTTTGTGTTATATAAACCAAATAATTTTTGCTTTCATCAGCTCTAAAAATCAGAATGTCAGAGATTTAAATAGGTTTCATTAAGTGCAAGGGCTGTAATGAGATTATACTAGATTTTGCTTGATTGAATTCTGAAGTTAGCCTGCTTTCTGGCTCTCTCTAATAGTACATTGCAGGGAGTGCATTCCAAACAGCGTTTCCTGCCTACATGTTTATTTGATTTGTTCAGGCTTTATCTACATATTTTTGAAAATGCTGTTTAATCACAAGGGTGTGGCATTGCTCAGAAGTTGGTTTTTATTAATTGTGCACCGAGGACAAAAATATAATGATTATACTTCAGGTCTGAAAGTCTTTATTTTAATGTGATGAAAAGCAAAACATCAGTTGCTTATAGCTGCACTTCCCACCCTCTATGCTTAATTTCAGAATCTTATGCAATATTTCCATCCAGAAAGAATCCATCTGTTTATCTAATTCAGGCTGGGTTTTGCAGAATGTAAACAAATGGCATTTTAGTCTTCCTTGGTCTTTTCAGTATTGCTGTTCCTGATTTCCATTGCTCTTTAAATCAATCACTCTTTGGATTTTTAGCAATATTATGTAATAAAGATTTCTGAATAAAACTTAGTGCTTGCAGATATATTCAGATTAGGTAAGGCCATGGGATAACTCTAGCAGAAATTTGCTTTTTAATTTCAAATACATGAACAGTATATTCCTTTTCTATAGAAGCTTGTATTAACAGTGGTAGATCTCCATAATTAACTGTTTTTAAAAGATAGAACACAATGTCTCTGGAAAAATCCAACTTGGCTACATATGCAGTAAGGTTCTGATAATCCCACTATCTATAATTTAACAACTTCTGCATAAAAGACTAGTATTTTAAAATTCTGTGGTATAAAAAAAATGCAAAATCTGTTTAATACAAGGTGTGTATCTGAATACCTGCAAAGAAATAAAAATAACATTATATTTGATGTGTGACATGCAAGGCTTGTCTTCATTAAATGATATCCATAGAAACTGTATTTTTCCAGGTCATTTGTAACCTCAGTAACACTGTAGTGCTTGTTTGAATCTGTTTTTCTGCCACAAGTGTGAAGCCACCAGGGCATAATACTGTTACCTAAACAGCATTGCTTATCTGCCCTCCTTCTAAAATATTTAGTGCATATTCATTCAAATCACTGATCCCACAAGGACTGGAAGAGAATTTTATGGTTTAGTTACCTTTTTGGACTGATGTTAATCAAATACCAAGAACATAAGCGTGTGTTGTGACAACACATATTTTGTAACAAGCTAGTCACAGTTTGTGACAGAAGAAAAACAAGTCACTTCATGGTGGAGAAATCAAATCAGTTGTGGCATTTTGTTTTTTTAATAGACTACTGTAACTTTAAGACTAAGTAAAACTAGCACTTAAGAATATAAAAATTACTATATTGTGGAATTAAATATAACATTTTAATCTTTTTTTTCTTTTTCCTCTACATCGAAGTATATTGAAAGTATTTCGAAACAGCAAAGATGTTTCTAGTCTGAAATTAGAAGTCCTTAAATGAAATTCTGTTTTAGAGAAATGGAAATAGTATATGAATAATTGATATTTCTGACATTCTTTTAGCTGATAGACAGGCTTTCTTCTGTATTTGAATAAACAGTAAAAGGAAATACAATAAATTAATCTGGGTTGACTTAAACTTGTTGCCAATTTTTTTTTTTTTTTGCTTTCAGTCTGGAAGGCTGTGTTCATAAATCTGTACATACCCTTTCCAGCTGAAAAACAAACAATTTGATAAGAAGACAGTAGGGAGTTCAAAAGACTGAGGGCTTTCTTCAGCTCTGCTATGGGTGGAGCAGACGAAAACACTTCCCCTTGCTTGAGAAACTGCTGGGAAGCCTGCATGTGCATGCACAGGAACATGTTTTTTCAGAGAATAGGTGCTGTGTCTGCATACCCAAGAGCAGAAGTAAGCCATAAATTGTGCCGTGGCATTTACCTAGTAGAAAGAGGTCTAACATACTGTTTTAAAAGACAAATAAGTTTGGGTCCTACAGTATATATTTTGCTCAAATGGTTATAGTGTAGAGGTGCTGTCCATGTATGTTTCTGTAAATTTGCACTTTAAAACAGTAGCTGTAAATAGCATTTATCCTTCCCGGGCTTTATAGTCCCACCAAAACCAGTCCTTTCTATTGATTTGTGTTTTGGCTTACACAGAGCATTAACATTTTCTAATAGATTGCCAACTGCACCCATTGCCCATACCATGCCATGAAATATATTCAGTTATTCTACCTGGGATGACAATTTTCTCTGATTTTGCTATCATCTAAGATGTTTAACAAACTAGCATTCTTGACATGCTGGGCAGGATTTCAGTTCAGTGTCACACAGCACTTGCAGAGGTGTTCACCTAGCATGCTGCTTGGATTTTCATGTTCATCAACCAGCTAAGGAGGCAGGTAATTTATGGGCACTGGGTTTGGTTCCTTTTAGGTACCTGTCAACTATTGTAATCAGGATGATACAGTCGGTGGTGTGTTCTCAGTGAGCATGCACTCTTGTTCCTAGGGGACAAAAAAGCCGAGTCACAGTCTGGCCTTTGAATCATCCCACCAAACTGAGAGACCTCAAAATACTCCTTTGTGCAGCTCTCAAAACAGACTTCTGCTCTGCACATGTCAATAAGATACCGTGCATGTCATGCAGTTCTGGGAAGTATTCCTGTAATGTGTTGGAGATGGGATCAGAGTTGGGATTCTCTAGCTGGAAAATAAGAATAATATTTTTATTTTTTTTTAACTGATCTCATTTGGGTTCTGATGTTTTCTTAAATATTCAAGTATTTGTGCTCAATGCTGCATTAGCCAACAACTGCATTAATCATTTGCATTACTTCTTTTTGAAATTACTGCTAAAATGGCTGTGCTTACTCAAGGTGAGTAGTGCTCACTTAGCACACTGAGGTCAATAAGATGACGAGAATAAAATAGATCTCACCAAGAGTAGGGTGATTAATAGTCTTCTCCTTAGATTTGTATGGAAATATTGCAAGATACTTTTTGTAAATAAATATTTGTAATTTATTCAAAGAATAACATATTGAGTCCAAAAGTTGAGAATTTGAGTCTGCTTTCCTTAGACTGTTTTTACTTTTTGAATGAATCAGATGGTTAGATTTAGTCTGAATTTAATGTAGAAATGCATTTTTCAAATTCATAATTAATAAATCTGAAGAACAGAAGTTTAAAAATTAAGCTACAAGAATCTAGAGTACCATCAGTATAAGCTATAGGAAATTCTATAGTAAATGTCATTTTTTGCAGTTTCTATATCAGATTAGCAATTAAGTTTATTGTTCCTTTCTTGGAGAAAAGGATTCTGTAGAAGAATCCAAACAGCACAGGTAGATGGCTCAGATGTGCTCTCACAAGTCAGCTCTTATGTGGGCTGGTAGAAACTGCATTTCACTGTCTCCCACTTACTAGAGATAGATTTTAAGGTGTCTTTTTGTGTAATGAGAGGGCACATTTTGCATAGTGAACATTTTAAATTTATTTACCGAGTCTCTTAGAACGCCGTTCTCTTCAGGGCCTTATTTTAAGGATGACGATGCTTGTTTCTCAGTGCTTGGCATTATCTACCTTTGAATGGCAAGATGTTTTTTCTGTGGACTTGCATTTCATTCAGACTCGGAATAAGGCCTTTTTCAGTATTAGGACTTCAGGTCTCTTTTCATGGCCCATACTTCCCTGTCTTCTTCCACAGTAGCCACCATCCACATCAAACTCATCGTATCATCACCCTTTTCACCTCTGTGCTGTATAAAGCCCATTGCTCGATCCTTCTACTGCACACCCATCTCTTTGTGCCCCCATGTGCCCAGTCCCTGTAGCAGTGGCTGGCAAAAGCCACTCACTGTTTACTAGTGTTGGTAACATTGGAGACAGCTTAACCCTGGGGGCACACAGGCACCCGCATCAGTTATGGCTTGCATGGCTGAAACACAACAGCATCCCAGAACAGTCCCAGGAGGACCTCTGGCTGCTCTGCAGCTTGCTCGTCACGTACCGAGCTGAACGCAGTGCTAGTGTCCAAACAAGTTATGTTGTTAGAAGAGCATCAGGCATAAGAGAAACTTCTCGATGGTCAGTGTGAAGCCTGGGGGGTTGTTGGCTGCCATTATATGATTGTTGGGTTCATTAAATGAATGTAATATATTTAGCAATAAAAGTCAGCCTTTTTACAGAGAATATTCGTGAAGTCGTATGTCCATGAGCAAGAGAACTGGAAGGCTGTGGGCAGTTTCTTAGGTATAAGTCTGCATTATGTGTAAGTTCTGTGGTGCGCTATTTTGATATTCTAGTAAGATTGTATTGTGCAGAAAGATGATAACAGCCATTTTGCAGGGGGTCACTTCTCTGCAGGCAGACATAGACCTCTATAAAGCTGAGTACGGTAAGCACACTGTGCTATATCGGACTTGGTGATGGTAGCAAGATACCAGTGAAGGAAAGAGGCTCCTTTGTGTTTCTCAGTGCCCAAACAAAGACATTCACTGAACAAGAAGAACCTATCCTTTTTTCCTGCCATCTCTCTTGCTCTGGCATTCCTACTGTTGCAGACCCAAAGTGAGCTGATTCAAGAAGCTGATGTGCTGCAAACTCGCCTTGCAGGGAAAGGATCAGTTCTTGCCTGAAGCGAGAGGGTGGCCTGTAGCTGGGGAAGGGGCAGGCATGTGTGGCCGTGGTAAGTGGGAGAGCAGGCTGGCATTGATGGAGAAACTGCAGCCTGGGCTGGGGCCATGCTTGGACCTTCTCGTCTTGCTTGCTACTGAGGTCTCACCCTAATACACCTGCAGAAAGCTGGCCACTTCCACAGCCTTCGCCTTTAGGGAGCCCTGGGGACGAAGGTTAGCATCTGCTCAGGCCTTGGCATGTGACTCTGCCTTGGACAAAGAATGCTATTAATTCAAGCTGTCTTGCTACATAAAGGGAATTGATTGCTCAGTCCATGGACCCTGAAATTAGGGTGCTTAGTATATTCTTCAGCTTTAAGTAATCTGTGATTGCTGGCAGAAAAGTGACTTGCTTAACAGTGGCGACTGTTACTTCCCAGGACAACCTTCTTTATATTTGTCTGCAGACCT
>NW_008825109.1:3162354-3172510 GCF_000699105.1 Pygoscelis adeliae | reverse complement strand
GTATTAAACTAGAGTATTTGGGCTGTGTTCTGGGTGGTAACCATTTTCGAATTTGCATTTTGACATGGTTCTTCTTAGAAGGAAAAATGGCAGTTTTATGACTTTGGGGGCCTGAGAACTCTTAAAAGAGGATTTTTGTTTATTTTGATGTTTGTTACTCTCTTCAGGACCTTCCAGAATTGTTTCTACCATATTGGGAGGAAAAAAGCATGAGAGAATCCGAAATGCTCTATTGTAAAATTCAGTTTATTTACAGAATGAGTTTGCTCACCATTAAGAAGTTTGAATTATTGTCGTAAACATCTACAAATAGTTTGCGTGCAGTCTAAGTGCATAAATTTTTGTGGTAAAACTTCAGTCCTTATCTCAAAATATAAAATAGTCTGGAAACTAGGCATAAACTAGGCATAGATAATTAGTGGTACATATTCCATAAAGGTTCCAATAATTTTACTTGTGGTAAAAACAAAACTATTCTGTTGTACTATTAGTATCCACTTTGAGTGATTAATTTGTGATATCTGATGTTGCAGTACTGTTGGTTTATCAAATTACCAGCAGTTTGTTTTTTTCCAATATTGCTAGGGACTATTCAAAAAGATCAGGGAAAGAACTAACAGTTCTTGTGGTTTCCTCTATGCACATAAAATACAACTGAAGAAGCTGTAGATTTATATATATATAAATAAAAGAACATGTATAAGTATAAAGGAAGTGGTAATATACAGGTTATCTTAGGCGTATAAAGTGTACAAAAGTGTCCATGGTTTAATAAAGGAGGATATAAGCCGAAATGCTACTTAACATTCCATTTCAGTCACTTTTGACGCATTCATTTCATTAATAGTTTAAACTCTCTTCTGTATATTGACCTTGTGGACAGTAGGAAGCAGTTTCCGCACCTCCAGGATTTCGATTGCATGTGCTTGTCCAGCTTTATTTTCTGTATTCATTTCTGAGTTTCTAAGCGATTGGTAAGTGCTCTGACACTTGCTATGAGTTGGTAGCCCTAGAGAGTGAATTCCTGTGGGTGTTGAACGCACAATGGGCAGGTGTGGCATTGCAGTAGCTGTGCCTGGGAGGGACAGTCCCACCCCAGCCTCTTGTCCCTGTCCCCGTCCCCATGCTCCTACCACTTCTCTCCCACCCTAACTCCCCATACGGTTAATATCCTGCCAGTTAAACTTTCTAAAATGATGTAGATGCTCGTGTCAGCATAAGGAAGGGGACAAGGATACATGGCTAAGAGTGGGAGGCAGTTTTGGCTGTTTCCTGCTATTAGACTGCTGGAGCTGTATGGTAAATCATACTTACTTTCTTAATAGTGACTTCTGTACCTGTGCCTGCTTCTAAATATCAGAGCTAGTTCCTTCTCCAGACCAATCTATCTTTTGCATCCCTCTCTTCTCTGCTTCAGAGCATCAGCAGTGAAGTTGTTGTTTCTATTGTGTTTCTGTGATAAATTTGGACTGCAGAATAATTTCACAGAGGTAGGTAGCTGAATGATTTGTGAGTTGGTGATTTTTCATTCACTGCAATTACCTAAAATAGATTTGAATTAATTGTCCATAGAAAGAAAATCCCTTCTCCTTTAATATACTTTCCTCTGAATCATCGTATCCTTCATCTATTGCTTCAGCTAAAAGAAATACTAAACAATGTTCAAATTTCACAGCAGCTCTTTCAGCCACATATTGTAAGTTCTTATACTGTTCATATTTTTCGAGAATGTAAATGGAAAGATGTTCAATAGTATGACAAAGTGGGGCAAGACATCTGCCAACCAGCTCATCAACTTGCTAAGAACTTGAAACTAGGAATGACAGTGGAGGGAGATTATGACCCATAGTTCAGATAGGTAGCAGTGAACAGGGGTGGAAAGCAAAGGGTGCAGGGCAAAGGGAACGAGAGAGACCTCAGGAACTGTAAAACAGGATGAAGAGGCACCCACCTTAAGTGTATGCATACAAATACATGCACTCTGGAAAACAAGGAGGAGGAAGTCAAGTGCTACATGCAGTCACGAGACTACATCATCATTGGAGTAGCAGGCTTGGTGTTAACAGCTCACACAGTTGGAGGTCTGTGAGGGATGGATACAAGCTCTTCGGGAAGGACCTGCAGGGCAGATGAGGAGTCAAGGTTGCCGTCGTTGTGAAGGAGCTTCTCATGTTTATGGAGCTCTTCTGTGGGATGGGTGGGTGACAGTGTGCTTAAGAGTTTATAGGACAGGAACAGAAGAGAGGACTTTAAGGGTTACATGATGGTGGGAATCTGTTACAGGCCACCTGATCAGGGTAAGGAAGCAGACAAAGTCTTCTTTAAATAACTTGAAGTTGATGAATTGCTGATGTTGGTTTACATGGGGGACTTGAACCTCCTGATGCCTCCTGGAAGTGCAACGTAGTAGGACGCAAGCAGTCAAGATTTCTCGGGGGTGTTGGGAATAACTTCTTGATACAGGGTGGACCAACCAGGGGTGAAGTGCAGCTGGATTTGCTATCCACTAATAAGGAAGAACTGGTTGGAGCTCAAGATCCTGAGAAGAGTGAGAAAAGAGCGGCAGAGTACAGACCCTGGACTTCAGGAGAGCAGATTTCAGTTTTTCAGATTTCAGAAACTGTTAGGTTAGGATCCCATGGGCAGCAGCTCTGAAAGGCAAAGGAACTCAGGAAAGCTGGCAGGTCTTTGAGGTCAGCGTCTTCTGAGTGTGAGAGTGGGACACCCCAATACTCAGGGAAACAAGCAGATATACGAGGATACTGGCTTGGCTTATCAGGGACCTCATGGCTGAGCTCCAATGCAAAAAAGGCAGTATATCGGAGGTGGAAGCGGGGGCTGGGTACAAAGGAGGAATTTATAAACATTGCCTGGGCATGCAGGGATGGTGCTTGGAAATCCAAAGCTCAACTGGAGGTGGGAATTGCAAGGGATATCAAGGGCAACAAGAGAGTTTCTCTTACTTCATTAGTGGTTAAAGGCTGAACAAAGAAAATGTGGACCCGTCGCTGAATGGGGCAAGGGATTTAGTGACAGCGGACTGAGATACTGAGTGCCACCTTTGCCTCAGTCTTCACCAGCAAGGTCTCTCCGGCCTTTGTCTGCCAGGTGCTGGAGTGCCCCTTGATATGGCACTTCTGATAAGGGGGAAAGGTAGAACTTGTGCAAGTCCAGAGTTCGGGAGCACAGACTCTCCTCCTCACAGGAACTACTGAGAAGCCTGGCAATTCCATATATATTTATGATCTTTTATATATTTCAAATTACAGTCACATTGAAAACTGAGGGATGGCAAAGGTTTTCTATTCACAGCAGAGCTTTCTAAAACAAGTGGCTGAATGAAAACACATCTGAGAAGCACTGGCTTCCTAGTTTGCGTTTGACCAAGTAGCAGTGGTTTCACTGAGTTGTCGAGTGCTACTTGCTTCTTCCTCTGCATGAAATGCATAAATTCCTTGTGCATAAATATCAAGGTCACTGATGCAACTAGTATTACAGAGCCGCCTGAGAGATTCAGCTTTGTCATGTCCCAAAGGGAGATTTTGGGGTGCTTTTCAGGCCACTGGTTTGAAGAGAAATCTGAGTGTTGTTTTGTAAATACTGTGGGATCACTGTAGTGACACGTATGATGTGTCTCCAGGGGAATGTGTTGCTGATAAAGAGCTTAATTAGGTGGTTGGAGTCTTAGCAGAGAAGTTCCACACACACAAAAAATGGGACTCTTTTGAGAGACGTGCTATACAATCTTTATCCTGAATACTTTCTATGCTTTCAGAAATTTGCTGTCATCAAATGTAGCACTAATGCATACAAGAAGAGAGGCTGCTGTGGTTTTCACTAGTCAGAGAGGGGGTCAGAAATCATGATTTGTGTACGGTCAAAACGTGAAGATGTTAGATGGATTTGCGTTAGACAAGGACTGATCAAAAGAATGTAACAGATCTTGGTTATTATTGTTCTTGATTTTATTTATAATTGTGAAGTTGCAGATGGTTTTAGTTTTATTTTGAAAGGCTTGACTTTGAAAGACTCATTTATATTCCCTTGAATTCTTAAGTAACCAGTAGTTCCTGGCTCAGCACAGAAGTCTGCCAAAGGTATTGTTTTGCAGGAATTCTCCTATAATTAGGTGATCATTATATTAACATTTTTTCCTAATCTCTAGGTATCTAGCTCTCCTCTGTCTCTCTAACTTTGAAGAGTCTCAACTTGTATGTGGAGTAAATTAAACTTCGAAGGATGTCCATTTATCAACTTGTTTGTTTTCACATTGATTCCCTTGAAGAACTTTTGCTGAACAGAATATACACAATTACTACATTTCTGATTGTTATTTATTAATGTCTTTAAATGTCTGGATCAATTTGCCTTTTTAGTCAGAAGGATACCTGTATAGAGTTCCAGCCAAAGTTCTTCCTTGAGAAGTTTGTAGAGTAGGTTTCTGCATATACTCACAGTAATATATTGCTGTATATTTTCAGAATCGGGTTTATTCTGTGCATATTACAGACATATCACATGTTGAAAGTAGTCTAAGCTACTTGACATCAGGTTTTGCAATTTATTCCCTTGTAACTGGAATTATTTTTAGTCTGCTTTCCAATGGAAGCAAAGCTTATTCAGTCTGCCTGCCTTTTTTGAACATGTTGACCAAATTCAGAACAATTCAGAGAAGGGTAGAGTTCTTAAAGATGCCTAAGTTTCTACAGAATTTGTAAAACAAGGCTGTTAGGTAGTGAAGAGGGAAGTTCACCTGACGAAAAATGGCAGCATAAGCTTCCCGTCTTCTTAGACATAAGAAAATCCTTGCTGCGACAGCCTTTGTAAATACCCCAGCTGTGAGACAAGCTTCAGTCACACCTTTGAGAGGATTGCACACAAAACTCATAGTGTTGCTTATTTTGAAATACATTCGCAAGATGCAAATTGACATTCATTAGTTCAGATGCGGGGAAACTGCTGCAACTACCTTGCTTGCAATGGTCTACATTATAATAATATTCATACAGTGGTTCCCATCTGGAAGCTTTACGGACTTAAATTCTTTCAGCATTAGTACACGAATGTGAAAGATGGAAGTGTTATTCCTTTATTGCTATTACTGGGCAAACCGAAACAAATTAACTGAGAAACACAAGATTACACATGAAATCTGTGCTGCAGCTGGAAATGAAACCCTGTCTTCTATTCCTTTACTGGAAGAACCTTTCTTCCTTCACATTCTTGGCAGCCAAATGACACATTGAGAATCATGACTCAACTAGTTATTATTTGTAATGAGATTTTTAATTGGCGGTAAGTAGTAATTTTAAAATTGAAATGTCCTTGGATTATTTTGAATTCCACAGGGTGCATATTTGTTGCTATTGATGCCTTAAATGAGGAGAAAATTACTCAGGTCTAATTCTTTTTCTTTGAAGGCAGATGTTTGAAACAAATAACCTCACCACACCCTTTATCTGTGTGCCATCTGAACCAAAGCTAGGCGGTTATTTTGATTTTTGTTCTATTACTCATAGGCAGGAAAATGTGGCAGAGCAACATATGTATTCTTTACTGGGGTCAGTGCTTGATCAAGAACAATAACTCTCCAGGAATCGAAAGTTGGAAAGTACTGCTTTTGAAATACAAGTGTCATCGGGGTTTGTAGTAAATTAAGCAAAGTCTCAGCTTGTCCATAGTGAATCTTTAACATGTATGTCATAAAATAGAAGATGAAAATATTTTGAAAGGGAAAGTGAAATTAAAAATTTTGATTGTTTTTGCTTATTTGTCTGTCATGTATTCAAGCGGTAAGGGACAGGGCAGGTAGAAAGGGAGCTGCAGACTTCTATGGCAAGCGAAATTACTGGAATCATTGGAATTGTTGTTTTAATGAACTTTTAAAACTAAATTGTTAATATAGACAGGTTGGAATTTTATAAAAAGATAGGAAAAAAGAGAATATTTGTTAATGATTATGTGTGTATATTGCTGTGTCTATTTTTTTATGTAAAAACCCTCTTTTCTGTTGCCAATAATTTTTCCTGAGCTCCACAGTTTGGACTAAAGCACTTCTAAACTTAATCTCCCTGAAGGTGAATTTTGGAATTTTCTGCAGAAATGGTTCTACCCTCTCTAAGAATGAGAAAATGCAAAAACACTGCTGTTTGTTCATGTTAAAAATTCTCTTGAAGAGGATCTTGGGGGCGGGTGGGCGACAGACACCTTACAGCCAGCTGGCTTCTTACGGTGACTGCACGAAGAAAGTGACGGCAGGAGGGGAGAGTGAATTTGGATTAAAAGCCCAGCGAAGAGCCAGCGGGAATGAAGGGAGAAGAGGCAGGGGAGTCATAGCGGAGGAGGAATCAGTAATAGGGGAATTGATACTTCCCGGGCAGTGGGAGTAGAAATGAAGAGTGGCTGGTAGGAGACGGGGCCAAGGGGGGGGGGACTGGAAAGGGGTGGGTGAAGGGGTAGGGATGCGAGGAGGGATGGGACGGGTGAGAGCGCTGGAAGGATGAAATGAGCAATGTTTGGCTGGGCAAGGGGAACAGTGCATGGGAGTCTGGGAGTGGAATGGGGAGCCTGAAGAGGGGAAGACACAGCCGTGAGGAGACACCAGATTGTAGAGATGGAGTAAGAAGAGAGCAGCTGGGGAGATGAGGGAGGTGGGAGACAGAGAAATTCCCTCCCAAGCGCAGAATGCAGTGCAGGAGTCCTGATTTCCACCCTACATCCTTGCTTTAAAGCAAATCTCACCAGCAAAGGGTATGCCTTGCTTTGCCTTACTGCTTGGGTTAGGTGACAGAAAGTGTTAAATCTTATCAGGTGAGGAGAGCAGCAAGTGACTTGTGTGTGCTGTTAAGGTAACTGGGTCAACAGTTGTTCATTTGGCATCAGATTAATCATATGTCCACTATATTACCTTGCTTATCATTTTCACTTCTGAAAGCCTGAGTCCAATGAGGTAATGCAGCACACAGTGGAAAGCACATAGGAAAGAAATACTCTTACCAGATTATTATTCTATTTATTATTACTTGTAATGCAGTAGCAGATAACTTTCTAATGCATTTCTTCTCCAATACAGCAGGTAGTGTATAAGCTAATAATAAAAGTTAGTCTGTTCTAGGATTTCCCAAGGGAGGATGTCATACAGATCTGGGGGCTTTTGACAGTGTTCTCAGGTGAATGAAGAAACAGACCATGTGTTTGGGTATTAGTGAATATTTGAGTGTCGCTCAGCATACTTTCAAGCATAATAGTTTTATGAGCAATGTCTTAAAAACTGGCATGAGGCACTGTAAATAAAGTATCCTTACTGATGCTTTGTTAGCTAAGCAGTTGGGTACTGCAGGCTCTAGGCTTCATTTTATTTTATATCCTCATTAGGGATTTGGAAGAAGGTAAATAGCATGTTAATGACATTTATGATAATCCTTACATTAAAGTATATAAGTATCAGCAAAGAAAAAGGAGGGAAAAAAAGAATTATCAAATGAAATGAGGAGTTATTTAGAGTAAAAATCTGAAAATGTACTTCCCATGGGAATCTGTAAATGTCTTTTGAGACAGAATTTATTTTTGAAACATGAAAAACAAGACTGGCTACATTTTTAAACTGTAGTGTAAGGGCCAGCTCTTCACTGGAAGGAGAGACATAAAGGTGACTGTCGTCTGCACCTGCAGTGAGAGAAGGTCCATGCACATGCATAGCTGCACCTGAGCCAATACCCAGCTCTGTTTTCCCGAACTGGGAAACCCAGAGGTCTGTCCATTACAGCAGAGCTGCCGAGAATGGCAATTGCAAGTAAGGTTTTTTTAATTTCTTTGAGGACAAACAGTAGTCCTTCAAGGAGTAAAATGGAAGCATCACACTACTGGCAAGTTAGAGATTTGTTTAAATTTATTATGTGCTTATGATATTAATAGATACTTAGAATGGCTTTCTGCCTAATATTAATATCATTCTTTCTAGTTCATCATAAAGTCTATTATTATTTTATGCAGTCATTTTCTTGTTACAAAAATGAATCTATTCCTGCAAAGTAATGAGATGATATCTACAAAGTTGCTGCCACTGATTTTAATCAAGCATTTTTCTCGATTAAGTACAAAGGGGTGTATAATACTAGTCAGATCCTCTTGCACAGCTAGCACATATCCTAAACATTTACATACCAAACTTCAACCTTATTGGTAAATTCTCCTAAAGCCTGCCTGATTGAGATGTCATGCATTTTAAAGATTGCATTTATGTTATGACGATATCCTCAGGGCATGACTTTTTGTTATAAAGTTGTCATTTCTGGATTTAATATTATAAAAATGAAATTTCAAGTTGATGTAGTTTACATTTATTATGTTGGACATGTTTACCTACTTTATAGAAGCAGAGTTTGAAACAATTGGCTGGAAGGATTGAATCTATACGTTATTGTTATATGTATGTGTGCGTGTAAATATAACATATCTTGCTAATTAATACAGAAAATGATCTTCAGTCATTAAACTTCTTATGACACAAATGATCAGTGTGATCAATGGCAATCTTTTCCAAGCCCTTTTTTCTGTTTTAAATCATACACATCATAAGCATTATGGATTCAAATGACAGCTATGGTTTTCCATAAACCGTACAAGAACCGGCACAGTGTCATGAAATTCTGATAAATATCTGCATTGATAATTTAAGTAAGATATACTGAGCAGCATTTTGAGAAAGCTGAGCATTGTCCTAAGGCTTTTTCACTGAAGACAAGGGAGTATTTAACTGTTTACATCAGTGCAATTAGTTAGACTGATTACATGTGTGTTTTTTAAAAGCCCACATACTGTATTTTAGAATTACTGTATTAGGATATTCCACATGAAGTTTTAGACTATGCTTTTTTCAGGAAAAGAAAATTGTCTTTGATTTCTTTCTATAGAATCGTAAAATCAAAATAAAATGTAAAGTTTAAAAAAAATACCACATAATACAATTTTTTGTCAGTCCTTATGTCTGATGTTTGCAATTTCATCTATTGTAACTCACTTCTATGACATCATCTTTTCTGAAATACTGAATAAAAGATTACCCTATAGATTTCGGCATTTCAGGATGCTTATCCAGCTTTATCTTGCAGGATATATTTTAAATTAATTAATGAATTATGTTGCATTTATGGTAGAGTTAGACAGCTGCCACAGAATAGCTCATTTGGTTGGTTCTGTTTGTGCTCTTCTGTCAGTCAAGGCAAAGTAAGTCATAATAGAATCACAGAATCATAGAATAGAAACATAGAATACTTTGGGTTGGAAGGGATCTCTAAAGGTCATCTAGTCCAACCCCCCTGCCATGGGCAGGGACATTTTCAACTAGATCAGGTTGCTCAGAGCCCTGTCCAACCTGACCTAGAATGTTTCCAGGGATGGGGCATCCACCACCTCTCTGGGCAGGCAACCTCTTCCAGTGTTTCACCACCTCATTGTAAGAAATTTCTTCCTTATATCTAGTCTGAATCTACCTTCTTTTAGTTTAAAACCATTACCCCTTCTCCTATCTCTACAGGCCCTATGGCTGTCCCCATCTGTCTTATAAGCCCGCTCTAAGTATTGAAAGGCTACAATAACGTCTCTGTGGAGCCACCTCTCCTCCAGGTTGAACGACCCCAACTCTCTCAGCCTTTCTTCAGAGGAGAGGTGTTCCAGCCCTCTGACCATTTTTGTGGTCCTCCTCTGGAACTGCTCCAAAAGCTCTATGTCTTTCCTGTGCTGAGGACTCCAGAGCTGGACGCAGTACTCCAGGTGGGTCTCCCCAGAGCAGAGGAGGGGGGCAGAATCCCCTCCCGCGACCTGCTGGCCACGCTTCTTTTGATGCAGCCCAGGATACATCCAGGATACAGGCCCAGATTGGCCTTCTGGGCTGCGAGGACACATTGCTGGCTCATGTCCAGCTTTTCATCCACCAGTACCCCCAAGTCCTTCTCGTCAGGGCTGCTCTCAATCCCTTCATCCCCCAGCGTGTATTGATACTGGGGGTTGCCCCGACCCATGTGCTGGACCTTGCATTTGGCCTTGTTAAACCTCATGAGATTCACACAGGTCCACTTCTCGAGCTTGTCCAGGTCCCTCTGGATGGCATCCCGTCCCTCTGGCATGTCAACCGCACCACTCAGCTTGGTGTCATCTG
>NW_008825109.1:3153906-3161230 GCF_000699105.1 Pygoscelis adeliae | reverse complement strand
GAGTTTGTCCAGGAGCTCCTTGTTCATCCATGCAGGCCTCCTGGTGTTTTTGCCTGACTTCCTCTTTGTTGGGATGCATCACTCCTGAGCTTGGAGGAGGTGATCCTTGAATATTACCCAGCTTTGTTGGGCCCCTCTTCTCTCCAGGGCTTTGTCCCATGCACTCGACCAAGCAGATCCCTGAAGAGGCCAAAGTCTGCTCTCCTGAAGTCCAGGGTAGTGATAGGGAAGTAACAGCTTGTCTCTACTGAGTAGCTAAGGTGGCCGCGGGCATACAGATTTTGGTATGTAAATCAAACATTATAAGCCAGTGTGTGTATCTCAGAGACACGCCTGAGATCTGTCTAAACACGTGAACCAGGTAATGGTCTGCTCTCCTGAAGTCCAGGGTAGTGATAGGGAAGTAACAGCTTGTCTCTACTGAGTAGCTAAGGTGGCCGCGGGCATACAGATTTTGGTATGTAAATCAAACATTATAAGCCAGTGTGTGTATCTCAGAGACACGCCTGAGATCTGTCTAAACACGTGAACCAGGTAATGGTGTTTCTTTCAACAGTGACTTTTCTCTCCTTCCACTTCCTCAGGAGTGTTTCATTCTCTGGCATGCGTCAAATCTGATGCTCAAGCACTCATCTGCCCAGCAGGTGAAATCTGCTGAAGTGGGCCCGTGCACAAAGTGGGAAGTCCTGGGGTTTTCACTGTGCCTTCACCTAAACAGAGAGTAGGGGCCAGTTAGCCTGGGTCTAGCTGCAGCAGAGAGCATCCATCCCTGTGGTTTTAGTTAAGTGCCTAGTGTATGTGAGGGTCATATTTAACATATGCAGGGTCTTTAAAATAATCTGATTAACTGTAATCCTTTCACATTTTCATTTATCTTATTTAAAGATGTTAAGAAAATTATATGCAACAAATATTGCTGTTATAAATGTAGCATTTACTGTTGGTTAGAATGAAGTAGAAGAAAATAAATCGGTGTAAGTGGGCATTCATTTTAGTGGTCATCACCTTGGCATCTTTTTATCTCATGTGAAAGACTGATTTATTTTGGATTAGTATCTTGGTCCTGATTGGTCTGGACTGGGTACGTAAAAAGCATAATGTCCATTTTACAGCATTTAAAAGTTCCTATATGTTCCTATATGTTTTTTGTGCAGCTGTTACTTAGTGGCATTTCATATCCCAAGGATACGCCGTGCCAAACCAGAGATGCCTTTACTAGGAAGAGTATCTGGAACAATTCTTGCTTTGGAGACTGATTCTTGCCCTACCTGTTGCTCTGCTTTGTGGGACAATAGACTGGGATTCAAAAAGAAGCCTAGGATGAAGATGAATATGACAGAAATGATTTAGAATGGCTCAGACTCAGGCAGAAAACAGGTAGAAATATCTAAAGGATCTGATTTGGAGGGATTCGTGAAGTGTATCTAACACACAGTGACAAGCACAAGAGGTAATTTACCAATGTAGGCATGCCCTTGCCCAAATACCTGTATTGTTTAATGTTACTTTTCATTATGATTATAATTTAATCGATCACATAATTTTTAGTAATTGTCACTCATTGATTAACTGAGTGGCAACTACTGAGCTAGAGCCATGCTTGCTGTTATATTTAATCTCTAAATCAAAGCACATTGAATTCTTTCTTCAAATTTGACAAACCTTGAACAAGTGGGCCATGGGTAATCCTTACTGTTCTGGCCGGTAGCCAGAAAATGAGAGTGCTCTCCAAGAAGGTGGGAGATGAGAGTTCAAAACCCTGAGGATTAATGAAGCATTTAACCCAAAGCTACCATCTTCTAGGTGAGTTCTCTAGCTGTTAAGCTGTTACATAAAAAGCAGTTATAGCCAAATTGTACTCTGCTTTGTACATCTGAAGTGGCCCAACAATGTGAGGTCCATGTGGGGATGTATCTCAGGTGGTGTCAGGCCCAGGTTGGCTGTTGTGGATACCATTCTGAGTTGCTGCCTGACTCACTGGGAACCTGATCATTTGGGTCAGTTTTCTGGTTTCTGTTCCACAGGCCAGGTTTAAGCACTCAATTTCTCAACTAACTTGAGCCCCGAGTGAAAGTGTCTTTGGAAATGCCGAGTCCCCACAATGGTGATGGTCAGCTGAGAACATACTGAAAATTTCTGTGCCCCTTTCTGTGTGTATATGGAAAGAAATGTCAATGCTGGTGTTTAAATTCTTAATTTATTAACAGCCTTATGCACCATTTCAGGTACTTGAGGTTCATGCTTCATATAGTTTTGTACATGCTTTCTTACTGACAAAGCCGTTCATTATCATTGGGTTGCCATGGAGTACTGATCACACGGATCTGGGAATAATAACCCATTATGCTAATATAGCTTGTTATTGTGTTTGATGCAAAGTGATGTCCCATAACAATAGCTGATGCTTGTAACTAATACAATTTATGGTAAGATCACAGTTTATGGAACAGCGTTGCCAAACATTGCCTAACCTCTTTTCCTTGAATTATCTTTTTGATTCCATGCCTATTTACAAAACCATTTATGCATTTTTTAGGTCAATATTGTTCTGGTTTTAATTTCTTTTTACAGTGAGAATCAGGGTTTTTTAACAGAACAATTCTGGCCTATTTGCTTCATGCTAGAAACGTGTTTTTCTTCTGAGCTCTCCTGCCGCCTTGGAGCCTCAACTTTGTGTTACAAAGTTCCCTTTGGGACAGAGGCAGGACAATTCACTGGATTTGGTGAACTTCTTAGGTGCCACAAGAGAAGAATGAAGAAAATTATGTTCTAGTAGGTGGAATAGTAGTGGAATACATAATTCTGTAATGCACACAGATTACCACAGCCTTTCTTACACACTCAAGTATGAAAGTTAATTTTATTTCAGACTGTGCTACTATACAAGGAATAGGCCTTGAATCTTTATATTGATTCAGCTTTGTTCCATAGCAGATGACCAGGCATTTGTTGGTGATCTGTGACATGCACTAAGACGTGGTTTTAGACAGTCCACCTTCACGTGCATGTGAACATACATTCAGTAGTAGCATTTCAGCCATGGTTTTTCTGTGCTCCTCGGACATCCACTCAGACAGTGGAATATGGCTTCCCTGGAGCATATCACTGCGCCTTCAGAGAGCTTCACTTTTCTGTACAAGCATTCTCTTAAGGCAAACCACTGTTTTGTATGGTTATCACTTTTAGTTATGAGGCATATTTATAAATTATTCTGGCAATGTACTTTTTTTAAAAAATATTCCCTGAAAATTGAATCATCCCAGTAAGTTGCCTCCAGTTTTATGTTCCCCTGAGGTGTGTTCTACAAAACAACCCTTAAAATCAGCTTCTGTTTTGGCAAAGCATGTTTGACAAGCAAACCATCATGGCAGGTAATTATTACATATATCACAACGATACTCGGATCACACAAGTTATATTTGTACCTGGATGTGCAAAGAGAAATCAAGTACTGACAGGCATTCATACTTCTGCTTCTTGGTATTACCAAGACTAGAGATAGAAGAATCCTTTTTAGAACATCTGTATTGTACTTTTACCAATGAAAGATTGTTCTCAGCAATATGTTTTCTACTAATGTATTCAACGAGTCATAAATTATACAACCAGAAAAACCATTGTGTCATCCAATCTGTTCTCCTCATAGAGCAGGCTTTATGGCTTCTCTGAATTAATTCCTGTTTGAGCTAAAGCACATCTTAAAAAAAAATCTTAATTTAAAATTTCCATTAATGGAAGAATCAGCACCAGCCTTAATAGCGTTCTGGCAGTTAATTTCCTTCCCTTTGTGTTTAACTTCTTTAATGCATTTGTCTAGCTTAAAATTCCAGACACTGGATGTTACTGAATGAAGAGCTGTCTGTTAGCATATTTCTGTTCCTCATATTCATGCGTAGCAGGCATGGAAGTCATCGCATCTAACTTTCAGTCATCCTTGGTGTTTCTGTTACATCTGACATAGTCAAGCCTGGCTTTCCTGATAGCCAGTGGAGAGAAATATGCACTTTCAGGGTACCGTTCAGATGAGCTGCTTTAGATGTGTTATTAGGAGGTAATGAATCACACCTTGGAAGTGCCTGAGTGCTTGTGTTGTCTAAAAGGCATTTTGGGTTGAGTGGCTGCATGTAAATATGTTTTGCAAATAGGTGCTGTGGGTGCAACAGGTGCAAATTCCTGCCATTAGAGGATATGATTAAATGACTGTGTAACTTTCTCATGGTCCAACTAAACTAAGTTTTAAGGCAGGTTTTCCCATCATTAGTTATAGTTGCCTTTCCTGAATGTCCTCTAGTTCATCAGCATCTTTCTCAAGTTGCAGACACCAGAACAGGACTGAGCATCCAGCAGTGTTTGCAGAGACACTGGCAGTCAAGCAGTAGAGTTTTCCTGCTTTTGCGTTTGTTTATCCTGCTTGAAAAGGCTCTCCATAGCTCTTCAGGTCACAAGAATAGCAGCCTGTTTTCAACACATTAGTCATCCTGGTCTCAGGCCTTTTTTCACAATCAGTGCTTCCCAGGAATAGAAAGCCTTATTCTGTCCCTGTGGCGTGTGTTCTTTGTCTCTGGCTATGCAATTGTCCATAGGTTAGAATTAATATCTCATATATTCTTCGCTTGCATTTAGTTTTCAAAATGCTAGTCAAAGTAGAAGGACTTTTAAATTTTTTTTTCTGTCTACCACTTTTAAATTTGTGTTTTGCTTGTAAACTTTATAGAAATGTTTTTGTTTTTCTTTTATGTCATTAATAGTAAGGCTAACTAGTACTGGACCAAGAACTGGTCTCTGTACCTCCACTAGAAGTACATTCATTAGGGTGTGATTCTCCCTTAGCCCATGTTGAGAAGTATCTGTTACCTAGCTTTTAAGCTATTTTTGTTGTGAACATTGATATTTAGGTTCTCATTTTACGGTTTGGTAAGATACCAATCCAATTGCCAAACAGAAATATAAGACTATACTTTTAACCTTGTTAACCAAATTTATAATCTCATAAAAAGATACAGTTAGTTTAATAAAATCTACTTCCCATAAACCTATGCTTATGGCATTGTATTATTATACTTTGGTTCTTTATTAATCAAATGCAGCCATTCGTGGATTAATATCAGGCAAACTGTGTTGTGGTTGCCTGGATTGTCCTTGCTGACACTTAAGAAAACCTGATACAACATTAGTTTTGTCCCAGCCCTCAGGAATACTGAATTTCCCTTTGAATATCCCATAAAAGAAATCTTTTTATTATTTTCAAATGTAATTAGGCTTTTCAGTTTTTCTAAGGAATTACTCTGTTTTCTCAGTGTTTAAGCTGTTTATTTGGAAAATCCAATGTTAACCTTAGGATTCTTTCTTTATTTTCATAACTAACTGATGCAGAGTTCATCTCCATAGGTGTCTGTTCCTCTCCAAATTTAATAACATATTTCTGGCAGTCACTTATTCCAAAACATTTAGACATTTCAGTATATGGAAAGATCCTGTTTTCTGTCATGGCCCACTGACCAGCGTGAGAGCAATGTCCTGTCCATGTTGTGTTTGGTATTTGCAACTGTCTGGTCATGCAGAAGGTCCCTCAGACAGCAGCTAAATTCCATGTGCTTCATTCACCTGTTCAAGTGAAAGTTTTTCAGTAGGCAGCTGTACTCAAGCCAAACTTTCAAAAACCTTCGCTGAGCTCATGTGGTTGGTAAAAGTAATTATCTTGTCCCTGCTGGTTTTATATTTCAGAGTCACCACGAGGAATATTTATGTCCTGGAGTCTGACTCTAGCAAAGCAGCAAACATTTACATTTGCCTTTAGGTTTGTGGCTAAGAAACAAGTGAACTCCACTTTCAAAGAAAGAGTTGTTAATGTAATGTTAATAAAAGGTTATTAGATACTACAGCATCATAATGGTGTGTGGCTAATAAAAGATGACACATTGTGTGTTGGGTTGTCTGTAAGCAAAGAGACCAAATAGTGATTAATTTAATATAGAAGATAGACAATGTTGTGAGTGTGCTGCTGCAGCCAGTATTAAGTAATGACAGTAATGATTCAATCAGACATAGAGTAGGGGATTGATAATGATAATTATTAATCCAGATTTTGGCTGCAAAATTTTTTCTCTCCTTTTTCTTTGTATAGATGTTACTTTGTATGCTCCACTGCAGATGGAAACACGAATGGATGTCTGACTTATTCTCATGTTAGTCTTTATTCACAGAAATCTCTCCTGTGGTTTCATCGCAGAAAGCTTCACAAAATTTTGTAAAAGTCTTCTTGGCCTGTGAGGTTTTAGCTTGCCAGTTCACAGTGCCAGCTTGTGGCTTGGTTTACTCCTGGTATTATGCCATTTTCCACCCACATGGGCAAGGGTATGAATCCTAGCCAGCAGCAGCTGAAATGCACCACAATGCAGTTCAATTTGTACAAGATGCTCTTGAAGAGTTTACAGACTTAAGAGTGAGAGTCATCTCTTAAAACCTTGGATGCATATCTTTGTTGTCAGTTCTCCTTCAGTAATCACTGACAAGTGATAGGCACCAGTAGAAAGTGATTTATTCTGTCTTAAGCTAAAAATCTAAGAAGGATATGATGAATCACCTAGAAATGTCAGTCTCTCTTCATTTCGTCTACTCAGAGCCTAGATGGCTAGATTAAATTTGATATTTGGCTTGTAGGTGACTAAATTTGAACCTTTCCCTAAAAGGCAGCCATAGAGTAGATCAGGTGCATCAGAAGATGAGGTCAAGGAAGCAACTACCGTCTTAAAGATTTTTCTTCAGTGTAGTACTACACTTTGAAACATAACTAAACATGACATCATATTTATTATGGCATGAAATAAGCAAAACTCTTCAGGAAATGAACTCTTAACCACTGAACAGTCTTAGGTCAGTAGGACTGTTCAGACCATGCAATTTCAGAGGGAAATGAGCTACAGGCTGTTTCTTTTTGTGCATCAGTAATAAAACACTGCTTATGTTTGCACAAGTGCATTACAACACGCTCGGGTTTTCATTCACATATGTACATTGCACAGAAGCCACGTCATCCATAACCAACACACTGTTTTCATTCCAGTGAAACACGTGTTTTTAACAGAGTGAACCAACGTCCATCAGTGGTTTGGAAGAGCAAGTGTGGACAAACAGACAACAAAAATTCAGGGAAGGTTCTGGTTCTAACATCTGAGGTAGCTGTTGAAGTTGGAATAGGACTCAGATGCAAGCATTTAATGTCTTTCTGTAGTAAAAAATAAACAGTTTAATTATCTTTTTAAAATTCCATCTTATCCAGACTCTGACAGTTTCATTGTAAAACATTTAAGGAGAAAAGTATACT
>NW_008825109.1:3146376-3153865 GCF_000699105.1 Pygoscelis adeliae | reverse complement strand
CATCCTCCCTGTTTGCTGGTCCCTCTTTTGGAAGTAACTATTCCTTCTCTTTTGGACTCTTCTAGCCTTGTGCTTCCTCGGCACTTTTCCAAGTTCCCTAAAAATAATTCTTCCGCTAACACCCATCAACCACAAAACGACAGGAATATCTTCATCTCCCTGTCTCTGAAAAGGAAAGCAAACCCAACAAAACATCTGTCTAAAAATTTTATAGGAAGCTATTTTCTGATCCAACAAAACCAAAGTGGAGGCTAGCTTTTTCCCCTAGTACATAAAAAAATATAAAAGAAGAGTATGAACATCTTTATTTAAAATAAAATGCTTTTTAAGCTCTATTTGAGCCCAAAGAAATTCTGGCATAGTTTCAGAAAGAAACCTTTTCTTTGTTTTAATTTTTTTTAAAAATCAGTTGATCTACTCATCTGAAAATGATGATCTGAATATATCTTTCCACCCTTATTTGGAGTTTTTACTTTTGGAATAACTGGCAAAGATAACAAAACTTTTGAAGTTATCTAGAAAAGATAGCAAGATTTTGAAAGTATATTGTTAATCTCAAGTCAGCCTTCAAAGAGGCAGCATGTCATTACCATATAAAACACAGAAACTGAGAAGTATTTATGTTTGATTTGGATCCCATCAGAAGCAACACAGATGTTTCCAAGTCACCCCCAAATGGAGCACCCAAATGACAATTGAAAATTGTTATGGAATTGTCCACAAGATTTCCCATGTCATTTAGCTTTTTCAAGTCTTTAATCTTATAATAAACCAAGCAAATTCTAAAATCAGCACAGCTAAAAATCTTTATGTTGCATGCCTAGATTCCCACATGCCTAGATTCCCACATACCTTCAGCACGGTGGTATATGTAAACAAGAAAATAATGATCTAGAGGAAAAAGAGCAGAAAAATAAATGATGAGCAAAGAGAATGGGCAGGAAGGAGAATTGCTTTCCTGCCTCACGCAGATGTCTTGCGGGGATCTGAGATAAGAACCTAGGGAACGTTGTTAAGCTGCTCAACCCCTGACCTGCAACTTAGGAGAAAGAGAGAGGGAAAGTCTACATCTTACAGGATCATAGTAACTAGGAGCTTTGCCAAGTCAGTGAAAAGGACTTCAGAAAGTGGATGGATGTATATGACAGGATTTCCTGTTTGTTTGTTTGTTTGTTTGTTTGTTTGTTTGTTTGTTTGTTTTGGCAATCGTCATTCTTGAATCCCCTGCATATGGAGACATGGTCTCTCGCAAGAGGAGAAAATGTGTTCCACCCACTGCTTTCCTCTATGGGGTCTCATATCTATTACCCCTCTCTTGCACAGAATAGCAGTGCACATCTGAGGATTACAAAGCTTAACACCTACCTGCCAGCAGCTGGGATGTGAGGGCCAGAAGGTTGCTAGTGGCTAATAAGGCCAAACCAACAGTTTTAACCTTTCCAAGGTACCAGACTGAACAAGATCCTTAGCTTCAAAGCTAACAGGCACTTCACCACATACATCCTTCTCAAATAAGACCTGTCAGTGTGTGTAAGGACTGTTCTAATGTTTCCCTGAGCTTGGGCAAAGTTATCTGTATTAAAGTGGTTATTTCCTAATGGGGTTCATCTCAGAAGATGGCGGCTTCATAAGCATCTCTGAGTGGAATGAGCATTTGAGCTCTCTGTAGCTGTGCAGAGAAGAGCATCCCCCACAAGTGGTATTTTAGCATCCATCAGGGCTACTGAGTGGCCATATACTTATTTTCATGGATGCTTCATTTTGTTTCTATCTTGCAGAGGACTGGATCTGATTGTTAAGAAATTACCACATCTGGGACTTGTTCTGATGCTCCATTCTGCAAATCATTGTCCACCCCTGGATTCAGGGGAGTGCAGAATGGGTTTACTACAAGGATTTAGCCTCATGTCCTGAGGTGTTCAGTCTCACTGAGGATATCATACGGTCTGTTTTAGATGTGCTGTGTTATAACATCCCTGAAGATGCTGAAAATAAATGGAAGAATGGCATGCGTATGCACATGCACGCACACACACGAAGTTCAAGCCTCCGTTTTCTTGGCTAGAGTAGTTGGGTTGACAAAGCTTTATCGGCAACTCTGCCACTTCTTAGTGGATGTACTAATTAGTCTCCTGTTTTCTGGCTTTGCTGTTCCTTGTGTTCACATAGAATTTACACTCTCTTGTTGTGGTAAAAGGAATAGAAAGCTTGGAGAAGGATTGCCCAACTAAGTCTACAGGGGTTGGAACTGTCTTCTGTAGTTCAGCAAGTATTCTGAAAAGAGTGGAATAAATATATCTAAACCTAGCAACAGCAGTTTTTCACTAAGTCTTCGGACAGAAATAATTTAAAATGTTGATCTTATCTCAGTTAAATCTGTGACGAAGTCCTGGAATGCCTTTATCACTGAAGATATCTCCTTCCTTTCTCATCCCCCATGCCATTTTACACAAATGACTCTCCTGAGGCATGTCTCTTTAAAGAAATGTAGGAATCTGAAATTTATGAATTAGCCTTTTCTCCCTTACAGTTTCAGCATAATCAAGTAGTTTGAGAATTTCCATTTGGAAGAGCTTACGTCATCTCTCACCACCTTTTTGGAAATCCTCCCAAAGCTGTTATTCCCTTCAGACTTGTTTTCAGAATGAGCTGTTTTGCTCCAGAATCTTGAACTTCTTATACTTTTCCCCGCTGACCTCACGACCTCTCCCATTTTATCTTCTAGACTACATAGTATTTCCTCTGGCATAGGGATTTACATGCTATGCCCAGACTTTTGTTTTGCATGGAATTGTTGGGTTTTATCTTTGTTACATTGAAGACCATCTATCTAATTGGTCAACCAAAGTAACTCTTCCTGAAGATTCCTGTGTTTGGATTAAATAGGCTTTTGAAAGACAGGATGAGTTGGGATAGTTTTATGTCATGCTCTTGTGTCAAGACAACTGCACAGAACAACCTATTGTCTTCTCCCAGTAGTTGCTTGAACAGCAGTTTTAGACAGAGTGTTCAGAGTCTCATGTTTTAAAGTACAAGTTCACTACACATTTATGTTATGTGTAGTTTTGGAGACAACTTTGTTCTACTAAGAGGGAAAATATGTTTGAGCTTTTTGCAATATCGACTCGCATACATTCTTATTGTCTGTATGTGCCTGTATCTACTGTCTGAGTTCTACATACTGCTGTCAGTGAGTGAATTTTTCACTACAAAGAATTCCCTCACCTTCAAATGAGCCTTCACAGGGAATCAATTTCATGCAATATGAATATTTGTCTACGTGTTTTGTTTACTGCTTATTTTCCATTTTTTATTAAAATAGACAAGCTTTGCAGCATTACATTCAGTTAAGTGTCGTATCAAAGCTCCACAGTTGATACTCTCTGCCTGGGACATACATATGCAAACGGTAATTACAGATCTCTCCAAACCTAGGACAATGCATGCCAGCCTCACTACAGTTGGAAGAGTAAATGGTTTCCAGCACTAGAGAAGGAAAGCCATGTCTGCAATGCCATTGCTTATGGCAGATTCATACAGCAGCTTTTATATGGACCTTAGAAATTGCTATAGGCTGTACAATCAGGTTTTCTTACATTTCTTTTAATAGTTAGTTTAAATTATATTTAGGTATATTCTTCAATACAAGAATATACTCTTAAAAATGGTATATTTACTCCCTGGTTTATCAACTCTTTTAATAAAAAATGGAAAATTAGCAATAAACAAAACACGGTGGGCCAATATTGCATGAAATTGATTCCCTGTGAACAGTAAGGCCAATGCTGGTACCACCGTAACTTACACTTTTATTTGCCGAATAGTCTGGATGTGGGACTCAGATGTGCACTGAATTCTTCCTGGTCTTTCATTTTTGAGTGTAAATCCTCGTAAGGGAGGATCAGAAAAACAAAAAGATCAGACTTTAGTAGCATCAATTGCTCATCATAAAGTCCTGTACTTTAAATAAATGTATTTCCTATCATCTATTTTGCAAATCATTACTGTTATGTTTTATTGATTAACTTTATGCCTTTATGGTTATTTTTTGTTGAAACATGCAAATTAATTATGAAAATAATGCTTACATTAAAATAGTGCTACTACTGCATCTTACTAATATGCTGGAATAACATTTTCCTTGGGAATCTTACTGTTTCTTTCACCAAGATAAAAATGGATCTGCTAGACTTTTAGTTTGTTTCTTTCAGCAAAGGTTTCCCTTCAATTTTATGCTCTTTGTCTATCAAGCTCAAACTAATTGGGAATGTTCTCCTTCAAAGGGTGAAAAAGCCACCTTTTGGTAACCTTGGCACATGTAACATATCCTTGTAAATTAAATTCTTCACGCTTTATTTAATAATGTGTTTTCTTTTTAATATTATAATTGCAGTTTTAAAACAAAGCAAATTTTCTTAAGAGTTATTTCAGCAGATGTATAATTATCCTTAAGGATATGTGGTTTCTCACTGACTCTTGGCATGGGAAAAGAAGAGATACTGCATTGCTTTTATTGCAAGGAATTTAAACTGTATGTGCTTTTGGCCAAAAGACCTTAGTTACAAAACAAAACCCATCCTGTGTTGTTTCTGTGCTTTGCATTTCTATACTAATTGCTTTCAGCTTGGGTTCTATGAGAATATGTGTGTTTGACATGCATGGTTTGTTTATGTCGAACTCCATTATCCTGTCTCATGTTCTTGGAGTGCCTGAAGTAGTTTCGCTAATCTGTCAGCATAGTATGTACTTGTGGATAAATATAGACATGCAGCCACTCCGTGAGTGGTCATCATCATATGCTGAAGCTAAAAATTACCCCTTTGGTTATGGAAAGGCTGATCTGATCCAGAGGCCTGCTCTAGCTCACACACTGTAGGTCTTTAGCACTTGTCTATTAAAAAACAAAATGAAAAAACTAAAAGAAATGTCTGCCTCAATGCTGAAAAATTTATAGTGAAGTATGAAACAGGATTATGAAACAACTAGTTTCCTTTTCGATTTTAGTTAGAAAAAGATTCTAACTTTTCTAACTGAAGGAGTGGAACCTTTCAGGTATTCACAGGCTCATGGATATTACAGTAGCATGTTGGAGAAAATCCAGCGTGATCGGCTTTATTAAGGGACTCGGTAGGTATGAAAATACTGCAAATACATGTTTTGGTTTGTGTTACTAGTTTGTTTGTTGTTGCTAAAGTGTATATTTGACACAGTTAACTAGAAAAAAAGCAATCTGTTTCTTCTGCTGAAAGATACTAAAAATTCAGTAACTGTGCTTGGCTGAAGTTGTATCCAGTGTAGCACAGACTCTTGGCTAGTGCATTGTGATCGTTCTGTTTTGCTTCATTGCAGAGCTTTAAGAACAATACCTGTAGTGTAAATCATAGCAGGACTCTCTAATGATAATTTAATTTTGTACTCATCCCCATTGTCAGCTTAGTGACTCTGTGTGTGTGTGCGTTAAAACTACTGTGCTTTTTTACAACTATTTCTCTGATCAGGGCAATGATCAATACAAGAAAAAAATTAGCAGTGATTTTCGTTCAGTAATCCTTTCTGTGGCAATAGTATATGGTTGTGGTGACAACCATATGTGATATTGCATTGCTACTTCCATATTTACTCCTTGTTTTTAATTTTCTAAAAATACATAACATTGAGAAAATCTTATGGTTGTAGCCTGAACTAAATGAAAATATTCTGTAGGAAAAGAGTATCATTTGAAATCCAGCTTATTGCAGATACAGCAGAAAAATAGGGAACGTATCTTGGAAACAAGAAAATGGGTTGTTTGAGAGAAGTAGCCCTCAGACAGAATTTCACCCCAGAGTGGTACAGACATCTTATAGTTGATCAAACATAGTTAATCTTTTTTACAGATTTTCCTAGGATAGGAGATTTAGATACGTATACAACTTTCTAAAATTGACCTGCAGATTCCCTGCTATTGCAGGGCCCTCGGGCATCAGGGTTACCATGGTCTCCTGCGTGTGGATCACCATTCATTCTCCTTGGGAATGAGCTACTTTTCTCTAGGTGAAGGGTTTAGTTTAATGCTGTACTTGTGTGGTGACCAGCACCCTACAATATGTTAGGAGTTCAAACTAAATGTTTCAGTGGTCCATTCTAGTACTTCTCTTTGTACATCATTATTATTTTGAAATCAGATAGTAAAAACTTAATTTGTCAATTAAATAAATATTTAGAAATGAGTATAACGCCTTCCTCCCACCCCACCCCCACCAGATAGCTTCTGCATAAACCCCTATCACCGTTTGCGGTGATTTCTCAAATGCAAATTATGCCTTTTGTTTAATGGGGCAGTGTTTCACTGGTACAGATGGCAAAAATGGGCACATCCTTTTTATTGCTATTTTTAGGCCCACATTATAATGTGTCAACATAAAGGGACCAATTATGGATGACTTTAATGCAGCTGTTTCTTAAATTTTGAGTCCTTCATTTCCAGTTTTATGTCTCAGAGGCAACTTTTTTTAAATGAGCTTTGTAGGGCTCTCAGTCTAGGAAAAGGAACTATATTCTGTGGAAGCTCATACATCATCAGTATAAATGTCAGTGATAGTCTAGTCACTGGGCCAGATTTTTGCAATGCAAATATCAAGCATATGCAAATGCTTGAGATAATGGAACTGAAAAGATGCATTAGAAAGCCAAACCTGTATATAATAGTTCATGACCAACTCATGATCAACTCAGAACCCTCACACTGTTGGCAATGTTAACTTCCACACTGAAGATGCTTATATGGAGTTAGCAGCTACAAAATGATCTTTTAAAAATTTGAACTAAATCAGTGTCACATGTCAGTCATTTCTATAACTGCTGTAATTGCTGTAGCAATGATAGATGTTAACCCCCAGGATATCCTTTTACTTTCCTTTAGGGGAAAGGCTGTACAGTCCTATATTTCAGAGAAGAGCTAGAATAAAAATTTTTGGTGCACTGACAAATCTCACAAATAATTGCATTTCTCTATTACAGTGTGCAAATAATTGATTTTTTAGTTAGATGTCTGGAAAAAAAAAATTAGATCCGCCTGTGTCACAAACCTAACAGCATTGTTGTTAAAAGGCCTCCTGCTAACAATGACTATGTAGATTTAAATTCCAGTCTCAAAATCCTGGCTGAATGCCATGATGATTGAAGATAAGGGTGGCAGCTCCCAGGTAGTGTGACTAGGTTTTCTTAAACTTAATTTCGTCAGGCAGTGAGGCGTGCATGATCTCACACACTGCCTTTCATCCATCTCTCCTGCATGTCCCTCCATAGTAAATTTTGAACTTAGTAGCCAATTTAAACCAAAATTGCCTGAGGAACAGAAGGCAAGTTTGCATTTGATTAGATTCCTACAGATTCCTTCAAGAGGGAGCCTGGGATGGTTGCACTGGCCAGAGAGAGGCGGGGGCGGCCCAGCCCGGGTGTGTTTAGCTTGGCAGAGGCTGGCTGGCGGGCAGCCTGCCTGCCCAGCCCC
>NW_008825109.1:3130874-3146335 GCF_000699105.1 Pygoscelis adeliae | reverse complement strand
GGAGGGCAGGGCTTTTACTGCACAAAGGACACAAATCCTTATTAAAATTGGTTTCACTGCTCACAAAAAAACATTTTTCCTAACTGAGCATTTGGCGATCAAACTGATTTCACGTATAGTTGTGAGCCAGTCAAAACCATGCATTTGGCAAATATATTAGTGATTGTGAAAATATTGTCTGACTCCTTCCTAAAGCTATTTGTGGAGAAATTTCCATTACCTAGTATATTCGATAGTCCGTATAAATTTGCATCTGATCCTTTGCGTCTCACTGTCTTCACGCTTAAACTTTAGGACAGCCTAGGTGGTGACAGGAGAGCAGTAGCGCTTACACTCTTCTCTGGTGGCTCTTTTTTCATTACTTTGAAGTAGGTTATTATTCAGAACAACAGTGTATTTTTAGAAACAGTTTCGTATAATATAAATGTAAAACTGTTCAATACACTTGGTTTGATGCAAAGAGTCATAACGCCAACAAAACTGTGATTAAGTGTTTGCCCTCAAAAATCACGTGAAACTTTGCAGGAAAGAAATCTAGCAGGAAACATCTATTGGAGTGGAAGAAGTGGTGCTGCTGTGCTAAAGCGTGATGGCATACCTTATCAATCAGGGGAGTTATTTTCAAAGTATGGATGTGTTACACTTGCAGAATAACAGCTACATGAACAAAAGCATTTCTATCTTGCATTACAGTCATACAGTGGACTTATAAACTTTGATTTTTCTAAAGGAAAATATGTTCTCTTTTCTCCAATGCATCTTTTTTATTTTTCAATGCATGAATTTGGGGTCTGATTCTGCCACATTGTGAATGCTCTCAAACTATATGTAGTCTTTGGGATTTATTTTTTTCAGTTTTTTTACAGCAATGAAGTCTTAAACTATTCAGGAAAGATCTAAAATCTCATTTATTCTTAAAACATTCTCATGTAATTAATAGTTGACAATTACTTTCAGTAGTAGTTGCAATTCTGTTCCTCAAAAGGAAAGGCTAAAGGCATTAGATGTGCGGCCTCCATCTTTGTAGTTCATTCTTCTTTCTTTCTTTGCAACTTGGATGGAACATACAATGTAACACTCTGGAATGCAATGCTATGGGGAAATGCTATAACAATATTAGTTCACAATATTTTCCACTGTTTGTATTGCATTAAAGCACCTCTGTCCCAATCACTAGCAGAGCTCACAGGTGTTACGACACTTATATTGCATTCAGAGTGGCTAATGGCTGGTCTTCCCAGTGTTACTTAATTTACTACTTTTAAAGTCTCTGGCAAAGCTAACAGAGGGTGCTACCAGTACCTGCCTGAAGACCAGGCGTGACTTTTATTGCCAGTAAGAGCTAAGCTTGATGATTTTATTTTGGAAATTTTATACGTACAATGGTAATATTTGAATTAATGAGGTTTTGTTTCATAGTACTTCAATTTATTTTTTCTTCGGTTCCCCAGAAAAACCGTAAGTAGAGCTAAGCCTAGTACATAATATCTTGATATTGGTTATGGGGAATTCACAGAATCATGGGATAGCTTAGACAGAATCATGGGATAATTTAGATTGGAAGGGATCTCTGGAGGATGATTAGTGACCTTCTCTCACCAGCTAGAGAAGGTTTCTCAGGGCCTTGTCCAATCAAGTTTCGAGTATCTCGAAAAGTGGAATTTCTAGTATATCTGTGGACAACCTGTACCAGTGTTTGATCACGCCTTCACAGTGGAAATTTTTTCCATACATCTAATTGGAATTTCCCGCATTCCAACTAGTGTCTGTTGCCTCTCATCCTGTCACCGTGCTCAAAGAAGAGTCTTGCTCCATCTTTGCGATACCCCATTAGGTAACCCAAGACTGCAATAAAATCTCCCCTTAGCCTTCTCTTCTTAAGGTTGAACCAGTCCAGCACTCTCAGCCTGCACTCATGTAGCAAGCATGTAAGCCCCTGACCATTTTCGTGGTCCTCCCTTGGCCTTGCTCCAGAATAGCAATGTCATTATTGTATGGGGGAGCCCAAAACTGGACACAGTATTCCAGATGTGATCTCACAAGTGCCAAATGGGACTGTAGGGTTTGGTCCTTTCAGAAGAACTAATATGTAATGAACATGTTCTCGCAATGCAAAACGTTTCGTGTCTGACTCTTCATATAAGATTTATACTGGTGAGATGTCATTGTTTTTAAAGGAGTCATTTTTGATTGACCTCAGTATAAATGAGAGGAAAATCACTCCCTTTACAACTTGCCTTAGTCAAAAGATCAGATTCTTGACTTTTGCAAGGAGAGGTCAGTTTGAATAGCAATAAAGAATAAACTTGTTATTTGACAACTGAGTTACTGATCTGGCCTACAAGGTAAAGAATAAGAAATGAGGTTGTTATTCAAACAGTTAGGTGTCAGCAAGTCTTACCATGTAAAAAAAGAGGATTGAGTGTGCACTGCATAGTAAACACTACTCAATTTTAACACGTAAGATTTCATCTTTGATTTCTTCTTCCAGTCTAGATTATGTAAATTTTACCTATAACTATACCATGGAAATTGTATTTATGTATTGTGTATTCCTTTGATTATCAACTAGTCTCCAGTTTTGCTTTGACAGTATAGGGGCCACTGGAAAAGTTAAGACATGTTGAATTACCTACAAATAAATGTGTCTTTTCTACGTTTCAGCTTCTCCAGTTGGTAACGGATATATCAAGCCACCCGTCCCACCTGTTTCTGGTACACAGAGAGAAAAAGGACCTCCAGCCATGTTGCCTATCAACGTTGACCCAGACAGTAAACCAGGCGAATATGTCCTGAAGAGCTTGTTTGTTAACTTTACTACTCAGGCTGAACGCAAGATTCGCATCATCATGGCAGAACCTCTTGTGAGTAAAAAGAAACTCTAAGTATATATGTACTTTACTTTGTAAATTTATTTTTTAATCAGGCTTGCTTGCTATGCAATGCAGAATATTTTGCTTGTAATCTGCGTTGGAGTTTGACAGTGTTTCCCAAACTGTAAGATACGCTACTATGGCAATTAGGTTGTGGGAGAGGACAGAGGTATGCAAGATATGCCAAAGGGGTGACATGAAGAGGAATGAATATTTTATTTCTGTTTGCAGTATGGGCATGTGTTAATGTGATTGAGAGGCAGAAGGGGTGTCAGCCAACATAGATTTCACAGCTGGGAGAGTGGTCACTTGAGTCAAAATAGATTAGAAAATGCTGAAATACGATAAAACCAGTATTTCTGAACATTACCGGTTTTCATATAAAACATGAAAAAGAATAGCACTGCTGGTTTTTATTTTAGTTCTGACAGTATTAGGTTTCATAATCTAACAAAGTGCTATAGCACCTATTTTCCAGATATGAAAAAGCATGCAGCATTTGAAAAAGGAGCTACATTACAAGGTCTTGCACAGTCAGTGAGAGAGCCATTGTTATTTATATTTTAGGAAAATTTAACATGCAAGTATGTCTGTTGCAAATTGTCTTATGTAACTGAACTTCTGGGAGTCTGGTGTTTTAACTTGAGACTACATTTTACATACATTCTTGTTCTTTTGATTAGGGAAGAATAGTTCTGTAACCTGTATTTTAGTTCTGACAAGGTAAAAATAAAAAAATAAAAACAACCAGGAACCTGTATTTCTAAGCTGTAAGGGAATTTCTATAAAATCTTATAACATTTTTGTTATAAATCACAGTATAGAATATTTAGTTCAGTTCCCCATTTTCAGGTCTGGGTATTCTGAACAGTAAAATTAAGATTGTCTTAATTCTGATGGCATCTGTCTAGCTTTATGTCTTGATTTAGATTCAGAAGCATTTGATGCTTGGAAAGTTTTTCCAGACTTTCCTCTGAAACATTAGGTAGATGCAAGATGACAGAAATATCTTACATAATTTAGAAAAAACACAAAAAAAGGTAACAGGAAGGAGTACTTTGATAAAGATCCAGTTTCTTCTTCCTTCATGAGTCCCCTCCAAATTGCAAAAAGTAGAATAAAGTGACAGTCAGAGTGTAGGTCCTTTAAAAAAAAAATGCCAGCAGCTATTTATTACCATCCAGTTTTCATGTGACGCACAGTGAACATCTTTAAAATTTTAAGACAAAATGTGTTGTAAAATTACTTGACAAGAACAGGGAAACAACAAAAAGACCAGGACTGAGAACATAATTTCCTTGCAGCACCTCTGTTACTCTTAAACACTAACCTCTGCATTTCCTGTAATATTTCAGACATAGATATGAACCAGTGACCCTGATTTATTCCCATTTCACCTTGTGTTAAGATGATTTTGAGTTGCTGTGTGTTGATATATTATTTTTGTCACTTTGTGAAACGATGAACATCTGAATGTTGATTTTATCTTATTCCAGAGGTTGTTCAGTGAAATTTTATTTGGTAAATTCAACATAGAATGTAAAAATATGACAAGAGACTGGAATGTCACCTTCTTGTTGTCAACATTTTCAGAATGGATTTCTTACAGGGGTCTAACCGTGAGACACTAACAATAATTCAATGACATACTCACATCTTATTAATACTGATAGGACTTACAACTCATGGCATGCTACTATTTGAGGGTGACCATGACAAATGTGTAAGCAGGTTTTTGTAGACAGTCAAAATGATCTTGAAATAATTGGGTTGTAATGAAAGAAGTGACAAGAGAAAATGGCAAAAATTATTCTGGAAAAATGGCTAAGAATTTAAGTCCACCCTTTTTGTGGGGTAGCTTTTGGATGTTTAGCAGCTTTGTTCCCACATTTCTACTCTACTGACTAGAATTGTGACCAGGAAGTCCCAGGGATTTGCGAGACAAAGATTATAAATTGGTGGTGCAGAGCCACCCTTTGGCCTTTTTTCACAATAGGTAGTCAAATGGTGAGCTCTTTGAAGATTCTGTTCTAATTAAACTCAAATGTACTTCAAAGAAAATCAAACTTGCAAAGTGCTCTAACACTGAGATGTTTCTAGTTTGGATTCTCTAAGTCATTACAAGATATGACAGTTTAACTTTATAATGAGTGATGAATACTTAAGATATCTTTTAGAGAAGCTAAAATCATCTGTTTATAATAGAACTGCTTTTTCCTCTCTTTTATCACAAAGTCTAGCTCAGATTGAAGCTCTGAAGTTACTATGGGATTAAATTAAAGACTTACTGATGTATTTTTTACCTAGATATTTCTTTTCATACACACATTTTGCCTGGTTATCCTTTCTGATTATCATTACTGTTGTTTTTATGACTTCTTCTCTCAGTTTCTTTGGGTTTCATATGCCTGTTTGATATAGCCATCTCTTTCTTTTGTGATGTACACAGAGCCCAGCTGTAAATTACAGTGTTCTGACAACTATAGTGGAAAACGAGGTTTGTGTCCTGCCATGAGTTACAGATGCCAGCAAGGCACGAAAAGTTTTTGCTATTTTCTAGGGCAGCAGTGAAGGGCACGCCACCCACCGCCTCCTGCAGCCCCATGAAATCTCGGCTGGGATAACAAGATTCCAGCAGCAGAGAAAGCAGAGGGCAATGTCACCTACTCCTCCTGCTGCCTTGGCTGTCAACTGAGTATGATCTGACATTTTGGGTGCTGGATCTGGCAGCGATCATCATAAAAAACACACTCCCCAGTTAATATGTTTTCTAGGCATGAGTCTCATGTCGACTATCCACTGCTAAGTCATTAACAAGTTAGAATGGAAACCTTTTGTTTCCAGATGTGATTTTTTTTTTTACTTTGTCTGGAGAATATTTCCTTTGGAATTTCAGGTCTATTTTTTCACCTTTTTAGGGTCTGTGAAATATAACAAAAATTTCAATAATTACATTAAATTCACAATTATGTGACTAATTTTTAATGATTAAACTACTCTACCCAGATTGTCAAGTTATATTAATCCAAATTAAAGGTATTTGATGGCAGAATTAATTAAAAGGGATTTTCCAGTTTATAAAATTAAATTCACATAAATGAAATGTAAATAATTTCTTCTTGATGACCTTTAATAATTTCCTGCTTCTTTTCTGTAAATAATTGTTCTCCTTTATAATGAATATTAAGAATTTTTCCTGCAGACCTTTTTTCACAGCTGATTGCATTCATATTTACAATTTTATCAGTTTATATTGTAAATCTTCCTTGCATTGCTTCACTTACAAACACAATTTGATATTTTCTTACTGCTGATTTTTTTCAAGCAGTGGTGACCTTAAAATGAAGCTAGAATGAGGAAGCCAGGGAAACATTTTTGGCAATTCAACTGATAAAATGTGTTTACGTATCTTAACACTGTAAGGAAAAAACCCAGAAAATAGTTTCCTTTTTAGGACTGTTGATAATCACTTAGGGTAATAATTAATCCTGTGCATACTGATCAGGCTAATCTTTAAATATGGCTTTCAGCAGTACTTACACACAGCTGTAGACATTGATAAAACATAGTAAGCTGCAGGCATTGACAGTGGTTAATGGTTAATTTAGCTGTTGGTAAACTTTCATTATGCTTTTCTCCTGCAAGCATCTTCTTTTACTGAGCTTGTCTAAATTCAGGATCTCTCTGAATACTGAACTCAAGAACAGAATTTACTCATTGTAGGACTAGGTCTATAAGCATATTCATGTATTCTGCCTATAACTTTCTCCTTTTATTAGGTAGGTTTTGTCTCACCATTGGAAAAAACCTGAAAGCAGTGATGTGGTTGATACTAGTGTATTTATTACTTTAGAAGCTCAAAGACATTAAAATATAGATCTATTTCAAATCAGGGCTGGTGATAACAGCCAAGCAGGTGGTTAGGAAGACTCTGAAAGGGCCAGAATAATGCAAGTTTGTTCTTGCAAAGCCTGACTAACCAACATGTATAGAGGCACTGCTGTCTGGTTAGCTTTAATCTAGGCTTCACTTTCTCTAGGCATTGCAGAAGAAATATGCTAAGGACAGACTTGGAAGAAAAGGAAATAGAAGGTTTTTTGGTTTTTGAGGACTGGGCTGTGATAACTAGTAAGATTTATGTAGGCTATAATAATACCAAGCAGTTTTATCACACAGCTGTAATGTAGAATTTTCTGTTTTACATGGACTAAAATTCCAGCTGCATCACATGAGGAATGAATCCTTTATTCCCAACTATAATGAGACACATTAGCATTACACACTTTTTACATTTGAAGTCCTCATGAATAGTTTGGCATACACAGGGCCTTCGGGCCCCGGTTTATTCACAGTGCACAGACAGGAGTTACTATCAGGAACAAGTAATTTCATGGAAAAGAGGAAAGGCAAACTGCCTTGCTCTCTTCTAACTATCCACTCAGTATGTATATGCGCAGATAAGTTGAAAAGAAGACAATTTTATTTGAATAACTTTATGCAAGTATATATTGAAAATGCTGTTCTTTTTTTCCCCATACAGAAAGTCTCCTCCTTAGGACCTTCCTCTATAAATGCTACCAACATGCCAGATTCCCATTGTCATCTGTCCCTATCCACCGCTGTGTCACTCAAGGATTATGTCACTCATCATTAATATAATTCTTTTATTCCACTAGTGTTTGTGGTAGTCAAAATTCTGTAAAGCATGTGGGTGTTCCATCCCAACCCTAAGGAGCTCATAGTTCATAATATCATAACTCTGTATCTAACATATCATAACTCTTTACCTCTACTGTACTCTTTATTTAGTATTTAAACGATATAACTAAATATTAGTAGATTAGTTCTTTTAGATCCAGTTGTGACAAATAATATGTAGGACATTAAGAATAATTATCTGTTCTTTCAATAATTGTCTCTGAAGTACTTAAGATGCTTTTTTGTGAAATTCTGCCTCACTTTATTATACTGTGCTGAGGACTGTCCTCTCACCTCTTCATAAGAAAGTGAAAGCATCTACACACCATCTTACTTCAACTATGTGGTATGTAACCTGAATATACTATCCTTTTATTGTATGGAACCCTACGGATCTGTTACAGTGGATGCATTAAGTGTCTTGTTGAATGGGTGGGCCTATGTCTGTCAGTCATAGGGCAGTCTGGAGGACTGAGGACAGTCACTCTCCTCAGGAGAAGGCCCATCTATTACAGCAAGTGTCAGCTCAGCAAAGTTTCTTTCCTACAGGTCATTGACTGGATCCCAGGTCAATTTTTTAGACTAACAGTTTGTCTCAGTATTTTATTCAACTCCCAGCCATATCTAAGGATTAAGTTTGATTTCTGTGTGGATTGTCCCCTTGGTTCTGTTTCTTTTTACTCAGACTTTCCAGCAGCTAACTTCTCTGTTTCAAGAAATCAGTTAAGCAGATCAGCCATCACTCTTCCCTCCTTCACGAATAGACTTTTGTTGGAACTTCACTGGCTCTCTAAGTATAGTCCAGTCCACAAACTGAGAACTGCCAGTGATAATGAAACCCAAGCTGGGCCAGATCAGCTTGTTCTTTCCCCCAGCAGAAAGAGAGGCAGCTAAGCCTGGAAGATAACATCCGTGAAATAAGCAAGCTCTATTCACATACTCAAAGGATGTGAAGGCAGAAAAATATAGGAAAAATCAAGCTTCTGTACTGAAGATGGAGAGCATCAAATATAGCAATGACATCTCCAATGGCATAAAGAGCCTTCACTTCCCCTTCCACTTGTCACCTCAGAAATAATATCCCCCTCTAGTTATCTCAGTACGTATCGCAGGCTGAGACCTGTAGCAGAAGCCAAGCACTGAACAGTATAGAGCAGTAGTCCTTCTAGGGTGGCTAATCTTGAACCTCAGGACAGTTATCTTCCTGAAAGACCTAGAAAGGTTTGTGTGATTGAAGCAGTGGCCACAGATCAGATATCTTCTATATAGTTCAGGGGGACATACCGTAAAATTGAAACACAGGAGTTGAGGGAAAGAATAGGAAAGACAGTTGGAAAAAGAGTTAGAGGAAGAGACAAATGTAGGGTTTCAGAAGTAAGCATGGGGAGCGCAGGATGATGGAGACAGGATGCAGGCTGGGTCAGATTCCAGTTTCCATATGAGATAGAGGGAAAAAGTTACGCTATTTTAGCAACCAGGATGGAAAAGGACACGTTTTTGCATAGCCATTGGTATAGGCATTTGCAGCTGGATACAGGTCCATAAAAACACTCATACATTTCAGAGCCAGGCAATGTCAACAGGAGCTTTCTCAGTGATCTCGGGATTTCCATAGCTGGGCGTGTGGGCAGAATGCTGTTTGAGGCTTCAGATCTCATTCTGACAGCAAAACTCTCCAGGATGCTCACTGTCCCTGGGCCTCACTACTGTATGGATATAGTTGGAGGATAGTCAATGGTGCGTATGATGGTTCAAATCGCTAAGAGGATTTAACATTGGAAGACAGAGATTGAATCCAAGGTCACCAAGGCTGTCACGTGTTGGCCGATCCTTGCAAATGTAGCAGGGAACCTACCACATGCCTCTAATCACAGTTTTGTGCCATTTAAGGATATTTGTTATTACCACTATCCAGAAAATGAAAGTCATACTACAGTCATCTCAGGCGAGCCTTATCACTGGTCTGTCATCATGAAGGACAGAAAGAAAATCAAGTATCTACTTTGGTAGCATTCTTGCCAGATAAGTAGCAATTAATTAAAGAGATACCTTTCCATATTTTCACAACAGCTTCATCTTTTGCATGCTTTCAGACTTCATGTCTGAAGTCGATGAGGTACTGCTTCATCAGGATTGCTGTATGTTTTTAAGTTTAAATTTATGTGCTCTTTTCTGGGCCCGAGTCTGGCATGGTACAGTTTACCCGTAAGACAGCTTGAATTATGCCATATTTGACCCTGCATATCTGCTGCCATGACAAATATGAGAAAAACTTAAATACTTCACGGAGCTACCTTCCCAGTTTGGAAATCCACCGAATAAGGTCTTGTTTCCTTAGCTGGGCATGTACTACAGGTGGAAGCTATGGCTTTTATGACCATCGTACATGTAGCAGAACAACAGTGAAGGCTGATGTTAGCTCTCCAAGGGCACGCTGGCATTCTCCTTGAAAGTCTGTCAGATCTGTACCAGTAACCGGCAGGAAAAGGCTTCAGATCAAGTCACCTGGGGACACGTCTTTTATGGTACAGCTACAGCCTTTGCGATAAATACATAGCCAAGAAAGCCCAAAAGAAAGGAAGTTTAAAGAAAACTAACTACTGACAGTCATCAGAATTTCTTGAGTTCATTTTAAAAATATACCTTTCCTCATCTATTGGTCTGTTCTTTGAAAATAGACACATAGTTGATGACAGTATGTAGCTACCTGACGTTAAAGCAGCAGTGGCTGTGAGACAGCAAACGGTTGCCAGGGTCAGCAGCTGTCATTTATGACCCCCGGCTGTCTGAGGGTTAAGTGAAACTTGTTTACAGAGCTCTCAGGTGTGCCTGGAGCAGCCCTGCAACTGCAACTCTAAATTTATTCAAATCAACGGATAAGGGTTTCCTATAGCTTTGACTTAATTAGGTCCCATTACTCTGAATGGGTAACCAGCGGTCAGGGCCCTGAGTTTCACCCACTCCTGCCCACAGCCCAGGACACCATTCCAGGTGCTGGGGCTGTCAGTCCCTGCCACAGCAACACAGCAGCAGCAGGACTGGTCTCTAGCTCCCCACAGCCCTGCCCAGCCATGGGCCCTGCCAAGCCAGGCCCACCCGTGGGTCTACATCCTGCCCCTGCTCCTGGCTGGGGCGGTGGGACAGGCCCTGGCTGCCAGGCCCTGCCCTGTTGTCCCTATGGGGAGCCCCGGCTGCTGCGGCTGGCCCTTCTGGACCCTGACACCAGCAAAGTCATGTAAGCACTTCAGCAGCTCACCTTGCCGTAACTGAAGCAAGTCCTGTTTAGTGCTTCCCATGGAGGTTAAGATGCTGGGGAAGAGTGGGATCATGGGCAGTTCTGTATCAGAAGCAACGGCGAGTCTCTCTGTCTCATGCAGCCATGTCGGTAGCTGGTAGGACATCTGTCCTGCCTGGTCGTAGGGTGTTCTGGATGTGTGCATCCAGACAGGCATTCTCCATTTTACTCTGCGGTACCCTTTAGCAGAGGTCTGTTGCCAATCCTGTATTTTCATTCCCAAGGCTCGCAAATGTGGGAAACTTGCACACACTTCCCAACCTCCCTGTTTTTATAGCATTTTACCAGTTCTATATAAATGTACTAAAAGAAGGAACCTCATCCACTGCTTGGAATATGGAGGTCCCCTAAATCCTTGTAGCATTGCTCTCACCATGGCCAGGAGGTTTGACTGAAGGTGAGGACAGCGCTCTTGTAATAACTCAGAGAACGTGGTAAGGTCAAGAGGGAAGCTGCACATCCCCCACTCTGTGCCGGAAAAAACAAACTTCCTGCATTTGTCTACCGTGTCCTTCTTGCACAGAAGAAATAACTTTGCTCATCATAATTCAGTTGGTGTAAAACTCTTTGCATATAGGATTGAAATGTCAGTTAACTTCTCTGTTTAGGAAACAAAGATGTACCAAATGACCAGGGTACATCAAGGTCAGGGAAGAGCATCCTCTCATCCTCTTCACCAGCTCTCAGAAGTAATGTCAGAGGTGGAAAGGAGGGAACAGTACTGTTCAAGTTGTATATTTTTTACTGTAGTGACTTTGTCTCCTAAATCTATTTAATTTACCACTGGATCCTTCAGTATTTCTATTTCACAGAAGTCTGCTGTCACAAAAACCTTCTCTTCATAGAAGTGATTATTATATGCATACCCCTGAATTATTTTTTTTTTATATACATGTGTTGGCTGATGAAGAGTGCCTAGCTGAACCACCTTGGTAAACAACTGAAACAGGGCTTTGAATAGCAGTTTCATGCAAAGGTCTTAACGTGGATGTAGAAGTCCAGATCTCCATAGTCTGTTGTTCTTAGAATGCTAAAAATAAGTTACATACAAATCACTGTATCAAAAGCTTTTTCAGAGCATCATGTTTATTCCAGTCCCACAGGCTCATAGATAAAAGATCTTGGACTCTCATACTGCTTCTCATGACACCACGCTTGACTCAAGCCTTATATAAAGTATCATTAATTATTAGAGGATGACTCCAGAAAGCCTTGTTCCTGGCTTCATGTTGAGAGCGAGGTGGAAGCAGTGTTTTTATGGAGTGTGTCTTGCTCTGGGTGTCTGTATTTTGAGCATGTTCTTGTTCCTATTATGGAGAAACATTTTTATGAAAATGCATTGTAATGGATCTCAGCACAAACAATAGAAGTCTGTATTTACTTCAATAGTTTTTGAGAAGTAAATCCTATATATCTTACTCACCTTGAAGAAAATGCATCACATAAGCAAAAAACCCTGTCTTTTTTGTGTCTTGCTGCAGTCAGGCTTTACAATGTAATAACTATATTGTTTTCCAACTCTGCAACAGTTTATTACTGCTGCTTCTTATAACAGGCCTTTCTCATTTCATTAACACTGGTTTAGTTAGTTTAATAATGCCTGCCTTAAAATGGTTTAGGGTTTTTTTGAATATTCAAATTTACAGTCAAATACCAGTTTAGTTGATAACTCTTTTAGGAGTGTAAATCACTGAATCTGTAATAACTGATTGTAGACATAGAAATTGGGAATATCGATAGTGTCAAACTTAACCCATGTAAATCATAAGTTGGATTTGGGACTACTAATAAACTCAATCCTGTACATAAAATTCAGTGAGCACTGTCTTAGTTAATCCATTATATTAACTTTATAGCCCTTCCCCACGCTGTACATCATGGTCCTTCATGAATTTTCATCATAAGTAAGGATGCCACTAAAACTTAATATATACCCTGCCCCAGCAAATTAGGTTCCAATTAACAAAATTTTACCTTCTTACATTGGAATTTTTTAAGTCAGAATCAGTCAGTCTACTAACACAGGTCTATGATGGAATTAGGGTGTCAACATTGTGTCCACACTTTGTTTCTAGATGCTCTTTTTAAATTTATCAACCTTACAGGTTATAAAATTCACCTCTTTTTCTGTACAATTTTTTTTTTATGTAATTAAAATCCGGGAAAACCAAGGAAAGTATTATGATACTAGCCCGGACCTTACAACTTGCATGTGTTCAGAGGATTTTGATGTGTTCATTGAGTTACAATTTTAAAAAGGCATTCCTATTAACACAAAACTCTGAAAATAAACGGCCAATAAAATTTCCTTTCTCACTTGTGCTAGAATCTATCTCAAATTTCAGTAAAGTCATCATTAGTACTCTTTTCAACTTTTTACAAAAGCACGTATTTAAAATATATCTTTCGGAACTGGTCCACTGGTAGCCGTCAGCTTATTTGGGCTTAAAATACCTTAGTAAAAGGAATTTTTTCACTTCCTACCTACAAGAAAGCACCTTACTTCGCAATGGAAAAGTATTAGAGGAGATAGAAATGCTGAGCACAGTAGGTTTTTCGTTTGGGTTTTTTCTTGCAGTTGCCAGTATATCTGTACCAGCACTTAACCTTTCTTTAAAGTTTGTAACCAGTTATTATCAACACTGAATTGAGGGCATGTCTGGGAATTTTTTTACTGGTCAGGTAAGAATGTCAGAGTCCTTGAGCTGTTTGCTCAAGGTAAGTGAAAGAAAGAAAACTTTCATGTTTGTTTTTTGTGAGTTTTTTTTCTGAAGTTCCATGTTATTTTGGGAAAGTTGCAGTGCTAATTTTTGCACTGTGCGTCTAATAGCTTGGAAAGCAATCTCTAATTCAGTGGGTTTGCTTCTCTCTTCATTCTGCTTGGAATTTACTGCACTTCTGTGTAGTATTAGTACTGAAAATTAATTTGCTATTTCTTTGGCTTGTTTCGCCATTTTTTCTGATACATCAGTTACTTCAAATTAAACATTGTCATGGCCAAAATTTCTGAGTGTCCACATTTTAATTTTGTTGGTAGACAGCATAGGTAAAAGATGCCTTTTGCAGAGAATGTGATAATCAGACAAAAATTAGCCTGTAATACCTGATGTGATGACATAAGCTATCACTGAGTCAGAACAATACATGATGTGGATGCCACAGAGGCGAGACTCAGAGCCAGTGAGTGAAAACCTGTACTTGAAGCTGATCTGATGTTTTCTTACACAGTTTTGTATTCAGCAGTACAGTAGTACTGGGCACATCCTTTTCCATGCGAACAAAACAGAAGAGCTGTTACAAAGAAAAGAGCAATTGCATGAAGAAAGAATAGACCGAGTAATACTGAGCCTGTCCTCTAAACATGCACCTTTCATTATTTTTATGCAGTAACTGTAATGACAAGTAGGTTTTTGACCTGAGTTTGCTAAAATAAAAATTCATGGGAGATGTAGAATATTTTTACGTATATTTCATAGCCACTTGAAATATGCTTTTTTTCTCCATATGAAATACCACGTTAGTGGTATTAGCAATTAGCTAATTAGTGGTAAAGCAATTAGCATTGCTTTTTTACTTGATTTTCAGAAGTTACATGAAGTTCATCATTTTTGGAGTCTCTAATTTTGTCATATGCAGAGTTCTGGTGTTTTCTTGAAGCTGTATTATCATATCTTTTTTATTATGTTTGCGTTTAGAACTTCCTTTTGGTGTATGCTTAGAATTTCAAAGGTTAATAAAGGAAATCCCCATTTCTGTTTATTTTGCTGTGTACCATGGTCACTGACACAGTCTCATAAAGGAGGTATCTAGCAGCTAATTGATGCTGAGCAGAGCAACAAGATAAATCAAAGATTCTGTTGTCATCCACTGAACTGGCAATTTATATTTTTATGCATGAGGACCTGCTGACTTGCAAAGAACGGTTGTGAAAACAGGACACTAATTGCCTGTTTCATAGAAGTTCCAGGTGGGAGACATTTGGGAGACTATCAGAGTAAACAGATTTTGCTTTTGAGTCAAAAAGCTTGGCTCTCTTAATTGCTTAGGTATAAATTAACTAGGCTTCCTGGGGTGGTGGTGGGAATTCCCAAATAGTAAAAAGGTAAATAAGAGGTGAAAATTATTTCCCAAGAAGTTCAGAACTATTTTCAGTGCAACAGCTTTTTTTATGGGACCACAGACTGTTCTATCCATTTTTCTAGGGCAAAACAGAAGTAAATGCTTGCGAGTTCAGCTGCATGAACCTGCTCAGTGCAGGATCAGCATAGATCCGTTCTGGGAGGGAGGAGGCAGGAGCACACAGCCGAAATGGAGGCAGGGACCAGACAGACAAACTGTCCCCTTCAGAGGCAACTAGCTGGTAAGTCAGCTGCATCTGAAGGGTAGGTGCTTCTCTGTGGAATAGTTTCACATGCCCAGCCTTCAGAAGCAAATTGGCATCACGATGTTTTCTCCTAGATGATACAGATCATGGTTTACACGCCACATAAGTGCAAGATAGACAGTGATACGTTTTCTGATCTTTGTATGTACAAAATAACCAATGGCAAAATTAAACATTTGGCATGTTTGATCAAGCTGTTTTTGGAGCACAG
>NW_008825109.1:3084624-3130508 GCF_000699105.1 Pygoscelis adeliae | reverse complement strand
CCTGCTGAAAAGAATATAATACAAAGATGTTCTATTTCTTTTGGGGCTTACGTGACGATTCATCATAAGCAGGAAAGAATTACACTGGGGGATTTTTTGGTTCTTAAGTACGTGCTTACATGCATTTTATATATATTTTAGCTGTAGTAGTTGAATGTAGTCTATGTCTACTCCATTTTACGTGAAAAGGTCCATTCTTCTGCTGTTTCCTTTTGGTGACTCTTCCATCCCAGCAGACTACTCAGTAGAGTATGTGTGGCTGCTTTTGAGCATGCAGTGCAAAAGTTACATTTTGTATCAAAATATCCTTGCATCCTCCATGCTCTTATAAAAAGAGGGGTTTTATCTCAGTCAGTAATACAGTACCCAAGTCAGTAGCTCAGTAGTTCAGTAGGAATAACGTGCCTAATGGTTGCTGAGGTTCGAAATAACTTTAAGGGGCATTATATATCATTATAACACGGTGATATAGTGAAGCTTAATAGGCACTACAACATCCTTTTGTTTTCATGTTTCCCTGAACACTCAGTTCTGTGACAGGTGGTCGAGAAAAGCTATTCCTGTGTAAATTTACCCAATTATATTTGTGTAGCAGCCCTGAAAAAGCATTAATATATTAACCATTAAAAGTAGCTGACAGTCTTTGGAGAAATGTTTTAGTGTGTCTATGTGAATAGGGGGTTTCACTGATGTTATTTTTTAGATAAATTGTAAATATTACATTTAATTAGTGCATGCAAATGTGACAAAATATACATTTGACATTGCATATTCAACATATTCTATTTTATTATATTCTACTAATGTTTTCACAACAGCACTGAGGCAGAGGAAGGAAATTAATTTTTAGGTGAGCATTTTGTAAGCATTGGCGATGCAAAAAGTTTAGATAGTTTTATTGAAAAGCAATAGTTTCAAATATGAAATACAAAATTGTCTTTGCTAATCTTTACTGCTTATCTCTAACATGTATTCATATAATGGGAGTTTCCAGCGTGAATAAATACAGAGTATACAATGGAAGGCAGCGATTCAAACAAGAAATAAGGATGTTTAGCTTAGGGATTAAAAATGGAAATGTTATTATTGAGAGTCCATGCTTCTGAAATTTTCTGATGTTTTTTGTAGCCCAGAAACCTATGGGCTCTTTCAGATTAATCAAAACTTTCTTTATTCATATTTTGTGGTTGTAGGCTTTGGCTCCAAATTCAGCCTACCTATTCATCCAAGATTTGGAAGACATTTCTGTAGAATGTATTATAGCTACAGAGACTCAAACAGAGTCAACTCATAATATAAAAGAGCCTCTTTGCCAGTTCTGAATTGGGTGGGCAAGAAAATAAATAAAAATAAAATAGTGCCTTGAGGCTGGAAAACATTTTTAATATTTTTTTAAAAACTTTTAAATAAGTGTATCTCCAGGGTAAATAGACTGCTATGGAATCTATTACTCAGAGGCAATTTCACTTTATTATATGTTTTAACCTTGTCTTTGCCAGTCCTGAACCTTTGGTATATAATGAAAATGTCTACCATGAGTATAAATATATTTTATATAGTAGCTGCCATAGCAACAATGTTGAAAATACCACATAAAATGAAATGGTAAGATTTATGAGGATATTAAACTAAGTTGTATAGAATAGGCAAGTTGTTTACAATAGATGAAAAGAAATTATCTATTGCATAAAGAGCAAATGTGGTTTTCAAAGGACAGTTGAAGCACCTGCATGTAGTTGAGCTGTCTTTGAATTTACTCAGCAGTGTCTTCCTGACATGGTCACTTGTTACACTCATCATGCAAGCAATCATCCTTTTGTATTTAAGGAGCACTTGGACACCAAAAAACATATTTGTATCTGGCCCTTCGTCTTTTTTCAGTTCATTACCTATTCACACTCATCATTAGTAATAAAGTAAATAGTAGTAACTTCTACTTTGAGTTTTCTCAAATCTCCAAGCCCCAAATATAATTTTCTGAGGTTATTGCCATTCACTGCAGGGGTACAATGAGTTGCTCTGACGTGGTCGCCCTGCTCCTGGAACAGGGAGTATGTGCAGAGACACTTGGCTTCACGGGCGCAGCTTGGGTCCAGCCGGGCTGAGCCATCGCTGCAGTCGCTGCAGGCAGAGTCAGTGGCAGCGCCGTTATTTCGGAAAAGTCAAGGAAAAAGCAGCAACAGCAGCAACACGAACAGGGGGATGCAGAAGAGGCAGAGACAGCTGCAGCAGCAGCTGCTGCCTGGCAAGAGCGCGAGGAGAAGGGAAGCAGCAAGAACAGCAGTAGGTGCAGGATGGGATGAAGGGGAGAAAAAGGTCTCAGTTAAAGCCCTAGACTGGAGACATTGAGAAGTTAAGGCAGCAGAACCCTTCCTGGCTTTTGCTAGGTGTCCTTGGCTGGTCTCCATCCCAGGGCTGCCTTCTGCTGCAACCACGCCTGTTGCATGGCCTGTGAACGGTTTCTTTAGGTGAATGTACCACGGTTTGGGAAGCCCTGGTCTAGTTGCCTGTGAGAGTGCAAGAGATGAGTTGTATGGCCCTGTGAAAATGGAGGGATCTTCACTAACTTAGAAACACAGTCCCTGGGGAACATCATCGTCAGAAACTGAAGTATTTGTGAGGTGTGCGTGCTTCCAGAGGTAGGCAACAGGTGATTAGGACATTTTCAGGATTGCAGTTCCAGACCTGGGTTCCCAGGGCATGTTTTGTCTCATTTAGCTGTGTCCACCTTACAGATAAGCACGTAATGAGGAATCCCACACCTCATTTCTGCCTGAAACACTGAATGCATTTCTGCAGGATTTTAGGTACTACTCTGAAAGCCAAGCATTGGAGTGTTGGGCACTGGAACACAAAGTTTCTGGATGCTAAAGCCCTTCTTATTGAAACAGACTTTAAGAAATGTCTCTGTGGTAACACAAGCCTTCTGTAACAGAATCAGAAATTTAATGAAAAAAAAGATTGTGTTGGGGTGGTTTTTTTCCTAACCTGCACTAATTCTCAGTCTAGCACCTATGAAAACTTAAGAATCTTTTAAATAAATTGAACGCTACTTTTGAAAGATTATCTGCTGTCCCTTTCAGTGTGCGGCAATAGACCGCCGCACATTGAGGAGGAGGAGGACTGCAGGTGGGGTGATGTCATGTGTCTGCTTCTGGGCTACAAGATTTTACTCTGTTCGTTACCAATAATCTGTCATAAAGTTCTAATTAGTAGTTGCTGTGCCCTTAATGTAACCTGGAGGAGTCACTGTAGACATTAGAGATAACAATGCAAAGTATTGATGACTGTCCTGGATAAATCAATGACTCAGTAGAAAACATTTTGTTGATTTTTCTATTTGGTAGGTATTCAGGGGATACTGCTGTCACCCTGCAGCCAGCTCCTTCCCAGCTGGCCTTACAAGTGGATGAGCATAATTAATTTCAAAATCAGTCAGCAGATTATACTGGACAACATTTTCTCCAGAAAGAAACATTAAATAAGAGAAATCTTTGGACCACCTCAAGTCTTTCCACTCCATTATCTCAGCAGATTTACAGATTTCTTTGTTTTGCATCTCACATCCCCCGGCAGTGATGGTATTTTGCCTGATACATTAACAGATGCTGATGAGTGTAACAGTTTGCTGAAAGCTGAACAGAAAATCTCATGCTGAGCTGGTGGGAGAGCCCCGATCTTGCAGCTGTAGAAGAAGAAAGAGGCATGATTTACAGAAGAATAAGACGGTGGCACATTTCAGACACCAGAACAGTAGTACAATTCAGTGCAGAATTGTGATGGTGACGTGTTTTTCAGCCTGTCATCTGCCTTCATGTATTGTTTATTTTCATTGCGGTTTAGGAGATTCATGTCTTGTATACTGTTGCGTATATCTAGAATACAGGACTATGTACTTCTACATGCCTCAGTAATTGTGCCTGCTTGGCAAAAAAGCCATAAAGGTGAATGGATGTTCACACATGGGGATTCTTTCTGAGTTGGGCAGTTCTTCTTGGCCTTCCTAGGTACTCCGAGAACGTGTCCTGAAAATTTGCTTCCATTCCAAAAACGCCTTTGTTTTGTGTGTGTGTAATACAGCCATTTTTTCCACAATTATCTTCCTTAAAAATGAACTCTATGGTATTTGATTCTTCTGAAATCACCTTTCCTTCAGTATGCGCTGGATGATGCACTGTATCTATGGTCATGTTTGTATTGCCTGGTAGTATTACAACACGAAGGTATATCATGTAGCTAAATGGAGCTCCTTGCTTATGTATTAGAAGAAACACCAGGTGCTTTTTAGAATTTTGAAAGAATTTATCATCAGTGTGAGCACCAAGTAACTCAGGTGTAATACATGGATAATCCTTTTCTTTCTTGGAAAAACACTAAAGACATAAAGACACTCTGTCAGTATTAGGTCATACGCAGGGGTCTCCTTTGCATATGAAACAAACAGCATCTCCAGCATGAAACTGGTCAGGAGACAAATTATGTGACCAAAAATCTAACAGAAAAATAATAATAAAGTTGATAGAATATATCATAGTATTGATCTGAAGTAATACATTTTAATATATTTTCTTTTAGGAGAAACCACTGACCAAATCTCTGCAACGAGGAGAAGACCCCCAGTTTGATCAAGTAAGACACTTGAAATTATGTTATTTCCATTCCTCAGGCTGTAAGACAAATACTTGGAGGGCAGTCTAGTGGCCTTATACTATTGTTGAATACTGCAAAAGCAGTATCTCTCAATGTACTTTAGTAGAATGATGAGTGCTTTGCCTAACCATTCTTGTTTTTAAATTAGGAGGATTTTTCCACTGTTTTCAAGCTCAGTATTTTTTTGCCATAGAACTTTGTGCTTTTTACAATGTATTAGGCACATGTATTATTTCCTGGCTGTTTCCCCTGATGGAGGTTTCGAAGCAAACTTTGTATTTTTCCAGAATATCTGGTTTTTGAAACAGGCACATGGCCCCCAATCTTTCTTTTACGGGGTTTCTCTTATGGTTAACATGAGGGCCTTTAGAATCATTGTTATTGCTGTCAGCCTCATTGCAGTTTTGTCTCTGTAGCTGTGACCCAGCATGACTTAAATGTATGCTGCACTTGACATAGGCTGAGCCAACCTGTTGTATTTAAAATTAAGCATAAATTCAGTTGTCAGGATAAATGCCTATATATGACAAGGTAAATAATAATTAGAGAAAAACAGTTGGCAGGGAAAAAGAATTAAAAACTAAAATAGAATTTATATCATTAATTAGATTCATTTAATAAAACAATAAAATTGTAATTAATAAAATGAAATGTATATCTAGCATTAGATTAGTAAATTGATTATGTAAGTGACGTGGGACAAGTATAAAAATAAAACCAACAGCAATATACGCATTTTTTAATGATGGTATAAGAGAATTAATTTTTGTCAGCAGTCTGTTTCTTAAAAAAAAAAAGCATCTAGAAAAAATTCCTGCATAAGTAACCTGTTTTGAAATAAAGAAAGATAGGTGCTAAAGATTTTAAGTTGCATAAAGGATGACAAAACTCACAAAACTCACTCACAACAAAGAGGAGGGATAAACGCAAGGTGTATCATAAGCAACAAAGTTATTTGCTGCTCTGCCATTCCTGCCTCAGCTGTCGTTGCTGTCGCCATTGCTGCTAACTCCATGGCTGCCCACACCACTGTGCTGCCAGCGGTGCCAGAAATACAGGACAGAAAGACATAGCAGAAGCAGCAGCAGCAGCAACAACTCTGAAAGCAGCTGTGGCTAATGCCATAAGCTGCAGGTACCATATTGATTAACTTAACTTTGGGAGAGGAGATAGGTATGGGTAGGACTTCAGAACCTCGGAGGAATTTAACACATTTATTGTGTTTTCTGGGACATTAGATACATTGCACCAGAAGCAAAGATGCCTTGTGAGACCCCACTGGTGTTCACAAAGGCTCACTTCATAATATTAGCTTGACAAAGTGATGCTCTCTAGGTTATTCTGTAGCTGCTTTTTGGGGAGAGGTAGCCTGCTTAGAGGGCTGTTCAGAGCAGGAGGCGAACGGTAGGACTTCCGAGTTGCACTGGGGAGCTCCCTGTCTGCCTCGCTGACCACAGAGAGAGCCCACAAGGGAGCCAGCTAAAGGAGGCTGCTTTGTGAGTGCTCCCTAGCTCCCTAATGACATTTTTTGTGGTATTCTGACCTTAATTTTATATATATATATTTTCCTTCCTGTGGGAAGAGTGTCACACATAAATGGGAAAGAAAAACAAATTAAGCCACCCATATGCAAACCTTGTGATACTGTTCTGCAGTATATTAAACAAACACATAATGGGTGGCCATGATTTGATTAAATATTCATGGTTAAGCAAATTGTGGCTCTTTACAAGGAAGAATTAGAAGACTTATGCTTCTCCTAGTTATTTGTAAGTATCAGAAAATTGAACAATTAAGTCAAGATCAATTAATGAGAACAGCAAATGCTTCCTAGAGTGAAACAACCATGTATTTCCTACTGCAGCAATTTACTCTGAATGTTGGAGGGGGGAAAGACAGACAAAAAACAAAGGCAAATTTTGATATACACAACACTTGTATATATTTCTAACTGCATATCTAGAGTCCTACCTATGTGTAAAATTGATAGAAAAATATAGAGCTGAGAATGCCTTAGGCGTCCTGTCAGAAAACCTTGTTTTCAGTTCTGTGAAATTTTCCAAACAAACTATTCAGATTGAAATCTTCAGACTACCTGTCTGCCTCAGCCTGAGTTGTTGGGAATGTTTCCCTTTTCAGGTTTCACATTGTTTTCTGCATGAACAGCACGATCATTTTGAGATGTTCTAGTGCTCCTGGGATTGATGTATGCCTGTGATTGGGAGATGGAACCTGAAATGTACCTGGCTGATGAGCCTGTTTTCAAGAACATGGTTCATACTTACAGAAATCATTTTAGTTTGGCTAAATTGTAGATAGATTGTCATTCAAAAATTTGTAATACACAGTAGAGATTTGGTAGAACTCAGCTAGAGTAGAGACAGGAAGATAGAGGAAAAAGTCTTTCTTTACTTGGCATGCTTCACTCAGTAGATTAGGCCAGTACATGTCAGTGTCATAAAGCTGTTTTGCAAATGATAACATGTCAGTATTACAAAGTTGTCATGAAAATATGGATAATTTTGCTGATATTAAAAATGAAGGTGTGGTCTACCTGGAAAACTCTGAAGATCATGATTCCACATGATACTGAAATCCAAGTAAGAGAGCCTGTGCTTTTAAGTCAAACCATTTAAGTTTTATTTTTTAAGTTAACTCAAATATTTAAAGAGTCTATGGGATGAAGGAAGACCAGGTTGATAATCCCTTGCTTCTCCCTTTCAGGTAAGGTGTGGAAAGCTTTGGTATTTATTCCTGGAACACATAAAGTTATCTAGCAAAAACAGGAAAAGCCACACATGACATTCCTGACATTTTTACTACAGAAATGAAGGAGGAAAAGAGGGAGAATCCCCATTAACAAACATTTTCAAGGGGTGTCTAATAATTTTGACTTTCAATTTTAAGGCATCGAAAAGGACACACTGTCAAAGGAACCTAATTTTCTTTTTTTGACTTTATCAAAATTATCTCTGTTCAATTTGAGTGAAATTGATAGGTGATGCTGAACTGACCAGGTCACTAGTCACTTTAAAATATCTGAGCTGTATCTTCTAACTGTAAAGTAAAAAGCAGCAAAAGTAAGGCATGACCTGATTTAAAATTTGCCTTTTGCAAGGCAGCTTCAAAGGTGGAAAAAAACAGCCAAAAAAACCCCTTTGTAGTAACGTACAATGAGCAGAATGGAACTTTAGATACCCAGAGTAATCAGCATCAAGTTTAACATTGAAACCCCCGAACCATTTAAAACAATTCTGAAAGCATTGCTTACTTCCTCTAAACAGCTTTATCTCTGGCTCTCTGAGAGCCAGCATTTTTCCTGCCCGTTCTCAAACACCATTTTAGGAATGCTAGTTGTGATGGTGGTGACGGATCCAGCGTCTAGGGACCTGACTGTGCACAGGCAGAGCTGTTTCTCTCCGTATGGATGTAGTGTCAGTGTCTCCTGTTAGGCAGACAGTATTGTCCTATGGGCTCTGTCTGGCTGCCAGTTGCATCACCCTCCTCAAACTCATAACAGTATCTTGAGCAATGTATGAAGTAATCTTACTTATCCTGACTTGCAGAATGTCTCACCATTAACCTAACAAACTGGATTCCTCACACTGACTGTATTTTCCTTTTTAGGTGTGCATGCATGTAAAGAAAATATATACAGGAAATGATGTAGTTTTTACACATGGTTTTAAATATCTTTATAGTATATTTAAAATCATGTTTTAAAAGTTCTTGATTAGACAACTCTAGTTGCCTATTGGCAAAGAGCATTATTGCTCCAGCATTAGCATGCTCTGTGTCCCCAATTACAGAAATGTTATTAAACATAGTACTACTGAACTATGACTTAAACTTCCTATTACAGGAAATCATAAAGTTGCAGTACATGAAAAGATCAAAAGGCTTATCCTCACCCAAGGAAACATTTTTATTAGTCTTTTCTCAGCCCCTACTGAAGTATCTTCTGTTCTTACCACAGTATATAAATGTTCTGGGAACTGAAAACACTGGAGGCAGAAAAAGGGCACTGTGTAATCTTGGACCAACCTGCAGACATTTTTCCATATGAAAATACAAAATTAATGTAATGTTTTGGCCATGGAAGTGAAAACTTAATAGCAAGACTTAGTTTTCATATGAAACTGTCTATATGAGGTGCCTGTTGCAAGAGTTTCAGCATAAACTGCACAAAAATTTGTGCTCATTTTAATTATACTAGTCTCTTCTAAGAAGTGCACTAGGTTGGAGAATACAGATTGGAAAGCAAAAACATTTAATGTTTTATATACTTTTAGGAGACGAAAACAAAAAATAGGTTGAGCTAAAAAAGGAAAATAAAAATCTAATAATAAAAAATGTGGAAAATACAAATATAAACAAATAACACACTAAGCAACATACTAATGATTGTATCCCTTTTTCATAACAGGCTAAACGTGGTAAATGACATGCTGATAATTATTCCCATCTAATGTTATATTTATTAGATGTAGTAAGGGAATAATGGTATCATCATCATTGCAGTAGCACTGCAGTTGGCCCCTTTTGTGTTTTCCCTTCCCCTGTGTTTTACGCATTGTCCTTCTTCACCAGCAGAAGGGCACATGATAGAGGAAATATAAGAAATGGTGGTGATGGGGTCATAGACCAACCGTTGGCTCCTGATCAGAGGTTTAGGTTGAAGCAGTGTGTAAAGAAGTAAATCTGAAGGCAAAATTAAAGGTAACACGTTCAGAATTGAACTTGCTGCACACTAGAAATAAATGGGTTTTCATGTAAACTGTTATTCTGGCAGTAAAATAGCTGTGTACATTCCTAATGTATAAGCAAGCTAGGTGAAATTACCCATCTACAAAATTATGGTATAAAAAAATCCTGTTTCTTTACTCACAAAACCAAGGCCATAAATGAGTGAGTCCAACTTAATAGTTACCAGTTTCAGCAGTTCCCAGGGACATTTAATTTCATAGCACTGTCCAAAAAAATGTTTAGAACAGAGATGTGAATGAAAGGAGATCTACAGAAACACAACTGCACTATTTGCTCCTAATGTTTCATTTTACAGATTTTTCAATTAGAGTTGACTTATCTAGAAATCTGTCATTAGCAGAAAGAAAATATTTTGTCTCAAAGGGTCCAACAGAACTAGAGCATGTAGCTGCTTTGATTAGAGCTTAGTGCAGTTCACCTTTCCACCTTCCCCCTGCCCCAGTCTAGAGTATTTGGAATAGGAATTGTTAACTTTATCTCCCTATTTTCATATATTGCATGTGAAATCCCAGTCTTACTGTGGTCCATGAGAGTTTTGCTGTTGATTTCAAGGAGCAAGGATTTCATTGCAGCTGTTACTTTCCCTGAATCTGTATTGTTTGTAGTTATGGGGCTTTGTTATAGACATGCATGAAGTGGAAAAAAAGGCTGAATGAAGGGAAGACATTATTGCATGGCTATGGGTATCCTAAATATAGCTAAGACAATGTTTATCGAATTCTGCTTTCAGTAGCATTGATAGAAAGTGTAAAATCTCACTCCTAATGTCCATTATTTGGAATCTACACATTAACAATTTGAAGACAGAATATGCAGACACTGTGCAAATAATGGATTTACAAAAAATAAACCGACACTATGCAAAAATGAAGTACTGCAATTCTGCATTATTAAAATGGCAATAAAATGCACATTTAACATACATACCGACATATATGGTATATGAAAAAAATGCAGAGCCAATAAGTTAATGATACTGTTGGAAATTGAATGCATTTTTTAATATATTTGCTGTTAAAGCACATAGAAATTTGTATGTGACATAAAAAAAATAATCAGCATCTATCTGCTGTTAGTGGAAACTTTTCTTATATTTGTATTTTGACAATATAGCAAGACTTTTATGAAAGTATATAAATTGTAGCAAACTATCTGGGCAGAATTTAATTAAATTTACTCTTACATATTAGTCCAAAATAAATATTAAGCATTTACATAAAATATATTTAATGCTCTGTGAACACAAGTTTTAAACAGCTCCCTACTTGTGCAGCTTTCTTATCCTTCAGCTATACAGTAGGTAGTTCATTTATGATGGAAGAACATGATCATTTATGCAACAAGGACATATTTGTACATCTCTGCACTCCCTTTCAGGAGCAGCACAGAGCTAGAATTCATCTCACTCCTGGACTTACTTCCAGTAAATGAAAGGGCTGAGTAACCAACGCGCTGGCTAGACTTCCCTCCTTTCCTGTTCCCTGAGAGCCAGGTCTTTGCCCAGTCCACCCTTCCTTCCTGTCTTAAAAGTGCAATGACAGAAAGATTTTAAAAAAAGCTATATTGACCTTTTTATCCCTACTAAAGACACACACTGTAAATTCAGCAGAGAAAGTATGGCTTGAGGAGATTTAACAGGAATCACTTTGACTTTTTGTGGTGAGTGAAATTGTGTAGCTGGGATTTAGAGAACAGCGTTGATACACGTCAGTGAACGTGCAGGAAGAGCTGTTTGAAATAACTTTTCACTTACAGTTACATATTGTGATCTCTTAAAAGATATTTACGTCTATTCTAGCCTTCCCCGGCAAACCCTTTTTCACTGCATCTCATATTTAACAACCGGCATTATGCCAGCTTCAGAAGAACTTTTGGAAAACAACAGAGAAGTGATTGAAATGTCTAAGCGCCCTGAGTTGGTAGTGAATAGTTTGCACTGACACTAGGTGATTCATGCCTTCTAAGTATTTACCTGAAGTCTTACGCTTGAAGGCTTTGGTATAATTGAGCCAGGGCTGCTGTAGTAATTCTTCATGAAAGGTCTCCTGTCACTGCTGCAAGCAGTGCCTTCATACCATCTTCCACAGCAACTTGTTTCATATTTCAGGTAATAAACCACATTGGAAACACTGGATTGAAACCTTTCCTAAAATAGTACTTTTATAGGAACTTTTATTTTTACAGGGGCAGTTGTTATAGCTTTCTAATGTTCTATGTTTAATTTTAGGCCATAATTCCTGAATCCAATCAAAACAATAATACTTTATCCTCAAAGTGTCTCATTAACTTTAGACCACAACATCACTGTCAATTAGTTAAATTCTGAGGCTGAAAACCTGCAAAAGAGATCGGAGTTACTGGTCTAAACTAACTGTCATCCACAAAAGTTGTCATTTAAGGCTTTAGTAACATTTGGGAATTTTATGTAAGGTGCTCAGTCTCCCAGTTTTGCTCATCTTAGTCACAGACTTCACACAAGCTTGGTCTTACAGAAGACATTACACAAGGCATTAAACGTGCTGGTTTAAGTTTAAGCAGATGGATAAACCTGGCAGAGTTAATGACAATAATCAATGTATTTGACACGAAGTACATACTTCAGCACTTTGCTCCTGCTACTCAGCTTCACAGGATCAAGCCCTCTGTGATCTTGAGGTGGTGACAAATCTCCACATCAGTAATTTATTCCTATTTTAAATAGTTGTTTTCTGTTTTCCTAGAATGTACACAAATGCTGTAGCTGTGAACATTCAGTTGCAATACATATATAATCCTCTTGTATAATAATGGGTTTTTTTTTCACCCTAGCTTTTGATCTTTTCATGTTTTGCAGCTTTATGGTTTCCTGTAATAGGAAGTTTAAGTCATAGTTCAGTAGTAACATGTTCAGTGACATTTCTGTAATTGGTGACACAGTTTATACTAAATGATCAGTAATCTTCTTTTCCAATATGCCACTAGAGCTCTTTAATCATGAACTTTTAAGGAATAATTTTAAACTATGTTTTACTTACTTGTGCACACAAAGACATGGGAAACTGTAAATATTTTCCTACATATAAAAGAGAAGTCTAAGTTATCGGGTTTGTCAGCCTAATAGTAAGATGGATGCATCTGCACGTTGAGTTGGTTAAGATCATTGCAGAGCTTGTGGGGTTTGTCAATACATTCTGAGCTTCAGGAGAGGCATCCAGCAGTCAGATACAACCCATGAGACAGTACCTCTAGTTCATCGCTTTTTCTTTCCTTATAATGTGCTCTAACTCAAATCAACATTATGTAACAAATAAAAATCAGCCCCTTGAAGAACTAGTTCATTTTCTGGTGTGTTGTAGGATGTGATACACAATTTTAATGCATTTTAGTATCATAAATGGAAAGACACCATCGACATACAGCCCATCATTGTATTTCTGCTTATGTTTCAACAGGAAATCCAGAATATTAAGTCGCTGCTTATACCATGGATCTTGAAAATGAGATGAAAACAAGAAAGAACATGCCTAACCATTGAATTTGTATTTTTTTTTAAGGAGGAGGGGAAACTTGAACACCAGTTGATATGTTGATTTGTTGTGTTTTCCCCACAGGTAATAAGCTCAATGAGCTCACTTTCAGAATATTGTCTACCCTCTATCCTGCGCACTTTGTTTGATTGGTATAAAAGACAGAATGGCATAGAAGATGAATCTCATGAGTACAGACCAAGAACCAGTACTAAATCCAAAAGGTATGATTTTGAATATGCATGCATACATTATTGACAGGTTCTAAGGTAAAATATATTACATTTTGCCAATCAGCTTTGGTGAGGTTACAGTTATTTGCAAGTTGTTGTCATCTTTTTCTGCTTGTTCCTGGAACTCTTCTCTCAGCTTCTAGATGGATGGAGTAATTGAGTCTTTAAAATTATGCTCCTGATAGTTCAAACACTGTTTCTTACTGCTGTTTTGGAAGCTGTAATGTCATTTAAGTATTGGTTTGTATAAACTGTGTCTGTCTTCTTTACTCATGTGAGCAGGCTATAATTCTGTGACACTTTGAAGGATTTTTTTTTTATACAGCATTCTGCTTAGTCATAGAAATTTCACATGCATCTATCCTCAATCCAAAAACTTGTGAATCAGTCAAAGAGCTTTAGCAACATTGACTTAGCTCTTAAGACAAACAAGCGAACAAAAATAAAGACCCCAAACAAATATACTGATCTCTTATGACATATCAGTAGTTCCTCAGTGATAAGGCAACACATTGGTCTTTGTTTGTATTGAGGTCTGACGATTTGGTACAGGTATATTCTTCAAACTTACTGGTTTTCTGAATACTTTGGTACTACATTTACACACGTTAATGAAGCAGCAGGAGAATCGACACTGGCAGACCTGGTGTTTGGAAATGCATAGGCAATTCTTCACATTAGGATTACGTTATAATCCAGTAATTACTGAAGGCAATAGTTGCTGGAATGAAGGGGTAGGAGCTAGTTTTAGAATATCAAGGTAGACATGGACCTGAATCAGACTCTTCCAGACTCTTTATGTACTGACAATAGGAAGTAGGCAATATGAAGGCATGATTCATCAATTAGATGTCTGCTTTTGCATGAGATGAATCCTTGCCTTGAAGTGCCTCTTTCTCTCAACTTGTTAGAGGACCACCTGCTCATAAATAGATGTCTTCAGGAACTCCATGCAAAATCTAGTTGAAAGTCAGCTTAGCAGTCAACCAAGGCCACTCTGTCAATTCATAGTGTTACAGAAAGAACGTATAACCAGTCCTTTCTCCAGTTAATGTGAAACCAAGAAAACCAAAATACAAATAATTTATTTCATCCCTCATCAAGCAGAACTCTTAAGTGCATGCTTTATTATAGGCACATAAGTACAATTGAAATAACTAAAGTTCTAATGTTTATAAGAATTGTGCTGAATTTATGCAAACAAAGATCTCACTGAAATCAGTGGTAACTGCTTCAAACAGACTCCAGAACTGTCCCTTTAATGTCTAATTTTTAAAAAGTATTGTATATTTCATGTTAACTTTTCAGTACAGTTTGAAACTGTGATCAGGTGATCCAAATGGATATTTTTTGTATTTGTATTGCAAGCTACTCACCTCAGACATTTATTCCTCTGTGTTGTTCTGCACAAGGAATGCGTTTGAATGTTTGACAAGTGATGACAAAGTTAAAAAAATAACACTGAACAGTTTTAAAAAGAGAATGTAGTTTGGTTATGAATTCTCCATCGGTACTTGTGCAGCATTTTTCAAAATCCATCACAAGTCTAAATATGAATTTGGTAGCACAAAATAATTTATGTTTGTCTCCAAAGTGTAATTGAGAACTGTCTAAATGGTGCCATCAGCAACGAAATTGAAATGAAAACCATTTGTTAGAATATAGAATCCAAAAGTTTACATGGTTTTGTTTTGGTTTTTTTCTTCAGAAAGTTTTGTGTTGATCTTAAACTGGAAAAAAAGAGGGAGGAAATGGAGAGCGACATTTAACTATTTGAAAGAAGGTGAAAGTAACAAGTTAGATTTGGTCTATTTATCTCAGATTTTATAGAGCATATGAGTGCATTACTTTCTGAAATGCTGGACTGCAGTTTAAAAAGTAGAACACAATCCCCTGTTATCTGTATTTGTGTAAATGAGAAAGACATATAATATGAATTACGACACATCTCCTAAATATTGTGTTTCCTGTTTTGATTTTGCAGTGATGAACAGCAGAGGGATTATTTAATGGAGAGAAGAGATCTGGCTATTGATTTTATTTTTTCTTTAGTATTAATAGAAGTTTTGAAACAGGTATGGAGTTCTTAAATTATTAATTAACTAATAAATGATGGAAATTACCAATACAACCTAATTTTAGGATTCTTCTTTCTATTTCCGTCTTTAAGAGTCTAATAAAAACATGAGATACACCCTGCATGCTTGTTTATTGCTGTCTTTCTTGCACCTGTAGGATATGTAGTATTCTGTGCTCATATAGACTTTGCTTTGCCAAATCTTTGGAGCTAAAGTATTTCTCTTAATACTAAATAAACTTTAAATGGCTGGCTCATTTCAGCTGCTTTGTTAGCTAGATGCTGTGTCAGCTGATACCATATTTGTGTAGGGAGATACCCAGGAGTAATACAAGCACTAAGGTATGCAGCTTGAAGTGTAATATATGTGTAACGGTTATGTTTTACTTTGTGTTTTCAGATTCCACTTCATCCTGTAATAGACAGTTTGGTACATGATGTTATTAACTTGGCTTTCAAGCACTTTAAATACAAAGAAGGGTAAGGCTCATTTTCACACAAAAATTCTATTAAAAAAATTATTTGCTGAATTTTTGAATTGTAGTGGTTTAAGCAGGATGCTTTCTCAGCCAAGAATTCTTTCTTGTCTCTTGCTAGGTACCTTGGTCCTAACACTGGAAATATGCACATTGTTGCAGATTTGTATGCAGAAGTAATAGGTGTTCTAGCTCAAGCAAAGTAAGTAAAATTGAATACCATATATAATGGAAATCTGAGAAGTTTTACTTGCTTAGCATATGAATGTTCTGATTTTCTCGCTTTCTTAAAAGATAGTGTAGGAATAAATCATTTCAGCTCACTGGCCCTCTGTTCATCCAAGTGTTCTAGAGCGTAGAACTCTAGGGAATCACAGACTTTCTGCATCTAGCCCAGTGACACCAAATAAATTCAACTAGACTACAGCAGCATTATTTTTCTTATCTCAGTGATGACGACTGTGGAAAGCCCAAAGGGCTGAAGAGAGCTATTTTAATTAATCTTTTTTCTATATGCTATTTTTTCTCTAGCTGGGCAAACCTAAAAATGGCTATACTCCAACATAGCAACATTTTAAATTTTTTTGCAGTTATTTCCGTTTAGAACTTAATGCAACTGCTTCTGAATCCTTCATCCTGCACTTCTTAGCGCAGATGGCACAGTAAAGACAGAAAACACTTTGTTGAGTCCGGTCTTAAATTTTGAATCTGGAAGCAGACAGATTCAGAAGCTCATGTACCCTATATAATGTCTCATATGCCTATCACACAAACTAAGCAGAAGAGTGAAATTTACTGCCCCAACGTGGATCTGTGTCAGTGATCTCTGTCTCCTGACTTCTTGGTGTTACTGAGAGCGAGTCTGCTCTAAAAGACCAATCAACTTAACCAAACTCATTTTTTTAGCTTGATGTAGGCAAACCAGTTTGAGTTACTGAAAATCATATGACTTTCACAGATGTCAGCTAAGGCCTTACCTGGGCTTCTAAATTGGCTGGGTCAAAGGCAAAAGGGGAAGTGACATCTGGATCCGAAGCTTGAAGTTGACTGTCAAAGACAAAACATACCTGTTCTCCATAAATACTGTTTTTCTCCTCCAATTCTGAAGGGCCTTGCTAAGATGTTGCTACCGCTGAAGGCCTGCCAACCTGTTTTTTTCAACTCTCCTGTGTTCCCTATCAGAGGCGATAACAACAGGTTGTTACGTGCTACACCTGCCCATGAAAATGACATTCTTTTCATTTTGTCTCAAAAAGGACAGGAGATCCTGTTGGATGATCTTCCTATATGTTATTTTTATGGACAGTGTGTCTCAAAAGACACCTCCAGTAGACTCTTGGGGGGGGTCAAAAATGGTCACAGACCACCCCATCCCAAATTGTCATAGTTAATGCTTAAGTGTTACTGTAATGGCTATTAGAAAAACCCTGAAGGGAGGAATAGCCTGTCTGAATACTTTCATGGTTATCATTTAAGCATTTTCTTTTGAAAACATTGCATGTACTGGCAAGAAAACTATTGTTCATCTTGGATTTTTGAAAAACATGTGAGGGGATTATTCTAATGATATTGTTAGCTCTTATGTAAAAGAGGGGTGTGGTAAGAAAATAATTGGGAAGATATGGTTATCCAAAGGGACTAAGATCAGGCTGTACACTTAATTTTCTTTTCTGAGTTTATCAGAAGTGAAAGAAAAGCAAACAAAAAGAAATCTCTTCACATACTGACTGAAATGGTATTTTACAACTGAGGTTGAATCTTCTTTAGGTTTTTTCCCATTTCTTTACCTCACAATACATTTCAAATGTGAATCTACACTTCTTTGTAACTAACAAATGTGAACTCATAGATTTCCTGCTGTAAAGAAGAAATTCATGGCGGAGTTAAAAGAGTTACGGCATAAAGAACAAAGCCCATATGTAGTTCAAAGCATTATCAGTCTTATAATGGGAATGAAATTCTTTCGCATTAAGATGTATCCTGTGGAGGACTTTGAAGCTTCTCTTCAGTTTATGCAGGTAAAATTCCTAAGTATGTAACTGTGGTTCCCAGACCTTTTAGAATGGGCTCCCCTTCATCTTTCCTGTAATACTCCAGGAGGTTTTCCATATGTCATTCCCACATAAATGTATGTACAGCTACTTTCTGTTTGTTCTGAACCTCAGCACTCCAGTCTCCAATCCCTGGAGTGTATCATTCCATACCAACTTTTCATCAGCCTTATACCCCTAGTCCCTACATCTCACCCTCCAACAAAAAGAGTTTTGGTTCTGTAGACTCCAGACCTTCCACCCTGCCATCCCACAGCTGTTCGTTGCCCTGTGTCCCTGCCTAGCTATGTCTCCCTAGCTGCTCGCTGCCTCCAAAGTGAATCTTCCACACTTGACATAGTTGCTAGAGAGGAGAGGAACTTCTGATAGAGAAAAACACAGAGGAAGAGACAAAGAATTGAGGCAAAAGCTGGATGGAATTTCCCTTGTATTTGTCTCCTTCCACCACACCTTCACCCCCCTTCCTGTAGGGTGCATTCCGTACCCCCCTGGTTTGAGAGCCACTAGTACAGAGCATAGTTTGACTATCATGAATGCTTTAAATTAACAGATTACATCATTTTGTAAAAGGAAAGAAAATCTTTTATGTTTAAGGATTTTTAAAAGGCCACATTTCTTGTTGGTAATATACAATGAGTTCTGTTCCATCAGCAGGTTTATTTAGCTTAACCTTTTTATTTCCGTTTTTTTCTTGGGATCACCATCATGGCTATGTGGTTTGTAGCCAGTCATGCAGTAAAATACACGTTTTATGTAAACCTCCATGTAAAGATCAGCTTATTGATGGTGTCAATGGAGTAAAAAGTCAATGTTAGATGCCCACAAGTAAGGATTTGACATTGGAATACAAATACACATGTGTGCAGATACACAGAGCCATTTCTCTAAATCCTGAGCAGGAATCACATTCTATTTCAATTTTGCAATGTGTTTTAAAGCATATTTAACAACATATTTAGAAGATATTTAACAACACAGGAACAGCTTATTTTTCTTCTTACCTTGCACTTCATTATGTGAACACATCTTAGTATGTGCTGACTTAATGTAAGTTATCCAGAGCTGGCAAGGTATCAAAGTAGTGTGTGTTCAGTGCACATGACTAATATGAGTGAATGGCTTTGTGGCATAGCTTTATGGCACAGCACTGCTGGGATCCAGCGTTCACTGGTATTGAAATCAGTGGTAAAGCTCCCGTATAGTAGACTAAAAGTTGGGATGCAAATTATCTCTACCTTGCTCATGACTACAGTATATCAGCACCAAATTAATTCTTATATATACTACAATGCATCATAAGATGCACTGTGTATGTAGTTTTGCTCAGTTTGGTGAAATACACTTAACAATTCGATTCTGTGGGCCATCAGTCGTTAGTTTGAGTATCTGCATGCAGTGCGTCAGCTACAAGCTCTGTCACACCAGCTCTGCTCTAGTAGAGAGAGACACTTTCAAAGGGTAAGCTAATCTCAGGAGCGAACTCCAGAAAAGCCTGTCTTCCACCATGGAGTGCAGAAGCAGCCCAGGGAGGCTACTGTCTTTGCACAGGGGCCTCAGCTGTGTAGCAGAAATGGCCAGAGTGACTGAAGCCATGTGGTGTAGAATCCTGATTGCAGCCAGGAAAAATTATGCGTGGTCTAAAGTATAAACTGCTCTGCATGCACGTGCAGTAAAAAAGGTCAGTGGGGAACATCCTTGTAATGTCAGTGGCTGTTTGGGCCTTGGCGCCAGAGAGGAAGAAGTAACTGGAGCAACGTGATTTGTCGTCCTCAGAGAAGTTGTACAGAAACACAAGAGTGGGTGGATGCTTATCTTCCCTCCCTCACTTCCTGAGCAGCGCAGCTGTGTAGATAGTAGCTTGCTCCATGTTTAGGACAAAAGTACATTTTAACTTTCTCTCTCAATCCCCAATTGCAGGTTGGAAATTGTGGTGGTTTGCACCACAGGTCTCTTCCCTGATATAGCACAGTTCTGTATTGACCCTTAAACTGCAATGGATCCTAGCAGTGAAGTTCATCCAAAATATTTACAGTAAGATTGTTCCTTCCCTTGAGTATCTTACCAGAGAAGTATGTTCCTTTTCTGGCCTCCCAGAGCATTGTGTAAAGCAGTCCATGCTTTTACTCTTCCTCCTGAAGGTATACACAGGGAAGGCATGAGGTCAGCCCCTGAGACCAACTCCCTTTCCATCCCCAGAACACCACCAGGCACAGCAGGAATTTGTGGATTATCATGGCTAGAGTAACAGATCCTCGATTTTGACTTATGTCCTGCTTTGTGCTTGCTGCAAAATGCGGACTTCGACGTTAATAGACAAATGTTTTCTGTGGGATTTGCAAGATAAAAATAGTCACTGACACTTCACATGCATTCAGCAAACATTTAGAGGTCTTTATTCCAGCTGATAAGCAATTTATGTTTCTTGTTTTGTTTTGTTTTAGGAATGTGCACATTATTTCCTTGAAGTTAAAGACAAAGATATCAAGCATGCACTGGCAGGACTGTTTGTTGAAATTCTTGTCCCTGTAGCTGCTGTGAGTTCATTTTTCAGGTTGTTTGCATAATTTCTTTAAATTAGATAAAACAGCTTGTGACATAGTGTTTTATTAATATGAAATTTTCTTTCAGGCTGTTAAAAATGAAGTGAATGTCCCCTGTCTGAGGAACTTTGTTGAAAGCCTGTATGATACAACACTTGAACTTTCCTCACGAAAGAAGCACTCATTGGTTAGTAACCCTAAGAAGCAGAGGCTAAAACTCTTTGTCAGAAATATCTCTGAGCAAGAGTCTTGGGAAATTCCCAGAACTGGTTGCAAAACTTTTTTCTGCATTAGGCTTTATAACCAATACATTTCTATTTGCAGGGAAGGTATTTGTGTTTGCAGAAAATAACAGTATTTTATTCTATTTTATTCAGAATACAATCAAAATCAGTCTGAATCAAACAGATGTTTTCAGCTTCTGGGTCTGTGATTATTAAACGGTTAGGTTTTCTCATACTTGTTATGTGTAAACATTGGGAGGCGAGGAGAAAGAATAGAGTTCACTTCTTGTCAAGCGAGAACAAATGAGGAATGTGGGAACAACTTTTTCACGGAGCTTAAATAACACATTGTAGGAACAAAAAAATGTATAACACATGCCATTTTAAATCCGTAACTTGGCTACTGTGCAGCTCCCTATTTCATTTTTTTCTTGTGAGATGAACAGTGGCACTGCGGTGTATTTTTGGAAGCATGAGTTGATCTGAATTAAATGAAGATCTGAGTCAGTTTGACGCTGGCTGCCTTAAGCAGTCTGTCTCTCCAACTGGGTCAGCGAACGTCAGCACTGCAGCATTAGCTAATCTGTTTTGAAGTCTTGGACCTTTTAAGTAAAGAACATTGTCGTTCATCCTCCCTCGTTCTATGGGAAAGTCAAAAAGGCTTCCTTGTTCCCAGCGCTCTCAGCAAATGCTGGTCACTAGCGCTAGCAAGTCTGCTGGGAAGACTGCAGGAGTGTGTTTGAGCTCTCTGCTGCCGTTACACCAGTCCCCATGCAGTCCCAGGGAGAGTCAGACATCCCCTGGAGCACAGTCCTGATCCGGTTTGAATTAGTGGGAGACTGGGGATGGATTTCTGATTTCACTCTGCTTGTGTTTGTGTGGCTCTATTCCACTCTGCCGAGTTAATAAGACATTGTTGAAACTGCAGCAGGGTAGGAGCTTTGCTGTACAGTTTTTACACTAAATAGAACTTCCCCAAACTGGTGGCCGTACTTGCCAAAGTCAATACTACATGCCTGAGAAAGGATTGCACAGCTGGGGCTTTGCATTTGATTGCTTGTCTACACGTACCACACTGGAGGCTACATAGTTAAAAGTGACAAAATAGAATAGATTCTTGTGAGGGTGTGATTAGAAATACAAACGTTGTGAGGAGGAGGGGAAAGGCAAACAGTTGGCAGAAATAGCTGCAGTGCATATTTTCAGGCTTCCAGGAAGAAAGCACACTCTTTAGAGTCTGAAGAGGACCTTCCTTTCCAAGATCAGTGTTTTGTGAATCAGTACCCTCACTGTACAGGCCGGATGGGGGCATTCATCTTGCCTCATTCTCTATCTAAAAGTGTTTCATCTGAGCTAGTCGTTGAGGTTCTCTTGATAGTGAACGCAGACAATTAGGAAACTCCAGGAGATGATTTGTGTCTTCCCTCCTAGGGGTCTTCTTAGGATGGGTCGTAACATTCTTGGGATGTTACTGAACTCTGTGATCCTGTCAAGTACTCAACTATTATAGTCATAATGTTAATATGGTAAGAAAGTCTTCCGTGAGAAGACTTCAGTTATCCTCTCCCATATGTATTTTGGACATGAAGATTATAAAAATAAAAATTAATGTACATTTGCCATTTGTTCAAGAAACTAGGTCTAACCTAGCTATAGACAATTTATGTTATATACTGCAGGAACAGAAGTTGGGGTTTATGGTGTATTTATACTTTGAGCTGTGACTGAAATTAGAATTCTAGGGTTAATTTTGAGAATCATTGGTCTTTAAGATAAAGTTACCTTATTTTTGACTAATAACTTTAAAATCCTGATTGGGTATATTAGCATGACAACTGAAACACAAAAGTCTTGCTGAAATAGCAAAGTCAGTTTCAAAATTAATAGGTGCATTTTAGCTTATTCTTTTTAGTGTAACATTTTCAAGATGAGTGTCAGAGTAAGTGTTGACAAAGAGACCAGGTTCCATTACTTGAACTTCTACGTTCTGCCTTGTTTCTTCTTATTTTTCACTTCACAAGATGTACCTACCAGCAGATGCAGGCATTGCCTGTATTTTAACACAATTCTTTAGGGTGTTTGACATGTCTCTCAGTAAATATTGTGACTGCAGATTTTGAGGAGTAATAGGCATCTGAGCATTCACAAGTCCCAACAATCTCTGTGGGTCTTGTTGTTATTATAATAAAGTTTAGTTATTTCCATGCTATCATTTCTCAGTTAACTGACAGAAATTAGCCCTGTGAGTCTGTAAAATTGTGGCCCATCTTTGGATTTATTATACTGCTATAAGTAGACATATGGTTGTTTTTAGTTCATCCATAAAACATATCTGTAACAACTTTAGAGAAAGGTTCCTTTTAAATTGTACTACTTAACAATGTGTTTACATCAGCTAACACGTATTGCACAAAATGGAGGAGTTAGAGCTTTAAGTTTACAGTAGCTGTATTAAGTTACTTCTATGTTGTGTAGACATGCAAATAATATGGTATCGACATCCATTTCCTGTTTAGGCTTTGTACCCTTTGGTAACATGCCTGCTTTGTGTCAGTCAGAAGCAGTTCTTTTTAAACAGATGGCATATTTTCCTCAACAACTGCCTATCCAATCTCAAGGTTAGTATCTTCTGGTTTTAATATTGTATTAAAACTTCAGTATGTACTATTGATCTGCTGCAAATCCATTTAGGTAAATGTGCTGAATTATTGCTATTATCTGATTCCATACATAATTTTATTCCCGACAGTACAAATTCTTTAGCTGTGCAGGTTTTTTCAATAACAAAAAAGTGTTCTTGTGGCTAGTTTGAATTTCTATGTTTCTTTAGCTCAAACCAAGCCTGCGTCAAACAGCTGTGAAACAGGCAAGATTGTTGATGAAAGTTATTAGCTCGAGTGACATACCCAAACTGACCCAATATTAACTTGCTTTTTTCACAAAGGGATTCTAAAACAAAGCCCTTGTTATTACTTTATCAGAATGGAACTAGTTGCAGGACACTGATTCCATTGCCTGTTTCACTCTGTTAAGTTGCATTAAAAAACCCTAAACTATTTTAAACTGTTTCCTCCACATATCCATTCTTATTCCTTTACCATTTGTTAGATCTTTGAAGTTTAAGACTAACTGTCCACTGCAATCAGCTGTGGTTCCTGGCCAGCACATACTGTTCAATACACATATGCTAGTTATCATTACTACTCCTCCATGTTTCTTCTACTTGCGCAATAACTCATGTCCCATTCCACACTTAAAGTGGATCCATATGAAAGGATGATCCTGTGCCTACCTGAAAAGTCCAATATAAGAAGCACAGTGAAGTGGTTAGCTCAAATGAAGGGCCTCCAAACTGCTGCTTGATGAACCAGTGGTTGGGAGGCTTCTGCAAACGGCACAGGTAGAATATGCAACCACTTTCTCAGCTCAGAGGCAAACTGTGGAGGGAATCTCTGTTCTCCAAAAGTTGAATTCCCAAGTTTGTCAACAAGGTATATGTTACATCCTTTATTGCCGCTGCTTTATTGCTGTACTTTATCTCTGTCTTTGAAACAATTTGTATTGACTCTTTTCATATGGATCCTCCTGTTAGAATAGCTCTTCAGAATGTTCATAGTCTGTCTGAAGATTTCTTTCCACCTGTACCTGAATTACTTAATTTTGCTAAAGATGTATTAGAACCTTATTTGCAAAGAGATTCAGAAAATAAACGTTGTTGTTGCAACTAATTTTTTGGATTTTTATGAGGTTGTACAAGCTTTAGAAAAGGCAGCTACAGCTGTAAGATCTCTGAGGAGCCAGCTGGGAATACAGATTTTTCTGAAAATTAGGGAGATCCTGACAAATTATTTGAAACTATTACAGAAAATATAAGTTGCTCCTACCTTACCAATTGAAAATCTAATTGGAATTCACCTTGCCACCTATAATTTGTTGACATATACTTCTATTCACAGGGCTCATAGATTAATGTGGTGGCACATTCAATCTTTAGTTTGGGGAGAAGGTAAGGTAGCTGAATACATGGCTAAATTAAGAACGTGGTTGGCCACTCCTTCTCAGTACAGAGGAAGAGATGCCCCAACCATAAAGCAATCACTTCACCAGTCAGAGTGGCACCTCAAAGCCCAAACTAAACTCATGCAGCTGGAAGAAGAGCTAGATCAACAAGAAGGAGAAATCCTTCCATTAGAAGGAGAGTTGTGCACACCAGGGCAGTATATGGGACTCCACGATCTTGTGTGGGTTCCCATGAACCACATAACGGATCAGGTTTCTCAGGAGCCTCCACACCCCATAAAGCACAATCTCTTTCCCAAAACCATTAAGGTCAAGCATACGCTGGGAAAGCTAAAAGGTTTATCTTCTAATCATATCTCTGATTTTAATATAAACTGGCAAATCTCTGATCTTACGGAAACAAACTTTTCTCTTGAATTAATAAAGGAGACTCCTGCCAGGACATGGAAATACTTGACCTAGCCAAATTCTGGCCAAAGGGCATTTCATACTATCCTGTTGAAAGCGGTGTGAAAGTTAATAAGTAACCTGGTTTTGAAATGGAACATTTATTGTTAACTAAACTTCATTTACAAAAAACTATTCAAGGCAGGAATTCTATATAGGGGAGAGTCAAAGCACTGTGTTTCATTTAGAGGAAAAATTTTTCAGTGGGAGCAACAGTTCCTTGTCTCCAGACTACATGGGACAAGGAGAAAGCTCCAGTACAATTTGAGCTGAGGGTGCAGAACTTAATTTACAAAGAATGGGTCAAACAATGCCCATCTCAGGAACAAATCCATGGGTACAACACAATATCCCTTTGGCCTGAATAGGCCAGACCTAATGCCATATTATTGGAAAAGAGAAATGGAGGAATTAAAGAAAATGGGCGTCGCTCCTGGCAGTCCGGTTGCTCCTCTGCCAATCACAGAAGAAGAGGCAGAGGCATTGAAAAAGAAATTTCTAGAAGAGCAACAACAACAAATAAAAGCCAGCAGCACTTATCTATCAAGAAACAGAGCAGATCCTGGCAGAGCTCTGTCGCTGACTGCTCCTGCGTTCAAAAGGCCCACATCAACTTCGACAAATTCTTCAGCACCAACAGTGAGTTGGGCACTGCCAGCAGTGGTAAAGGAACCATAGCCAGTGCCAATACCTCCTGTCTCTTGAGTGAAGAATCATAGAATCATAGAATCATTAAGGTTGGAAGAGACCTCCAAGATCATCGAGTCCAACCGTCAACCCAACACCACCATGCCCACTAAACCATGTCCCTAAGCGCCTCATCTACACATCTTTTAAATACCTCCAGGGATGGTGACTCAACCACTTCCCTGGGCAGCCTCTTCCAATGTTTAACCACTCTTTCAGTAAAGAAATTTTTCCTCACATCCAATCTAAACCTCCCCTGGCGCAACTTGAGGCCATTTCCTCTCATCCTTTCGCCAGTTACTTGGGAGAAGAGACCAACACCCACCTCGCTACAACCTCCTTTCAGGTAGTTGTAGAGAGCGATGAGGTCTCCCCTCAGCCTCCTTTTCTCCAGGCTAAACAACCCCAGCTCCCTCAGCCGCTCCTCATAAGACTTGTTCTCCAGACCCCTCACCAGCCTCATTGCCCTTCTCTGGACACGCTCCAACACCTCAACGTCCTTCTTGTAGTGAGGGGCCCAAAACTGAACACAGTATTTGAGGTGCGGCCTCACCAGTGCCGAGTACAGGGGCACGATCACTTCCCTGCTCCTGCTGGCCACACTGTTTCTGATACAGGCCAGGATGCCTTTGGCCTTCTTGGCCGCCTGGGCACATTGCTGGCTCACGTTCAGCCGGCTGTCGACCAACACCCCCAAGAAGATGTCAGATATATTAGGCCAAATACTCCTGGTCCTAATAGGATTACCAGCTGGGTTTTTCTTGTTGACAAAAATCCTCGAAATACTAAAGAGGCTCAATTGGTGGTGGACTTCTCTCAGTTTTCCAAAGGGAGACACGCTATGTGCTTTCCAAAGTACTGGCCACCCAACCACCATGCACTTGCACAGATCTTGCCCATGGACATGCCCATGATTTCCCTGGATGTTTCTCAGGCTTTTTAACATCTTCCTCTCAATCCTGCTTCTGCCATGCAGCTTGCTGTTTCTGATGGAAAACTGGTCTACTGTTTTTGGAAAGCTCCAATGATATCAGTCTCAGCCCTTTTCTCCTCCATCTCTTCTCAACTGCCCTTGCAGCTGAACAATTTTGTCATTGGAATATTTGGACTTTTGCTTATAGGGATGACTTCCTCCTGTGCCACACAAGCTCTTGTTACCTTAACTCATTTAGCCACAGGGACTGCTGTTCTCTTGAAAGCTTTGGGGTAAGAATAAACTTTGATAAACATACTCCATCACCTGTTGAAGAAATCAAATTCTTAGGACTGAAATTTACAAGGACTGACATGATGATACCTGATGAAAAATGGATTGACAGTAAACAGGTTATTAAACAAATGGATTGTAACAAATGTTATGATTTTAAAATCCTGCAAAGATTAATAGGCCATGTAAATTTTGTCATTCCTTTTACTACTTACTCTAATCATGTGCTACAACCATTGTATGCTGCTATAATAAACAAAAAGGATTTTCAGTTTTCTGTTCCATATAAAGCTTTATTGTATAAAATGTGTTGTCAAGGAGTTAAATGGAAATTGCAACCCAAGGACAGTGTTCCTATTCCTAGGCTTGTGACAGATGCCACGTTGAAAGTTGGAGCCATATCCCATATCATCGGTGGGTTGTCTTCCTTCCGTTTTGCAGGACCTAGACAAATACACATTCAAGAATTATTGATGGCATCGGTTGCAGTTTCTTTGATCAAACCGCGGCCTTTGATCTGTGACTCAACATTTGTCTGCAGACAAAAATTCAGCTCTTTGCAGTGGAGATTTGCACTGTTGGGCCAGGCAAATCTTATCTCGGGTCAAAGTGTACTGGACTCTCTCAAAGTTTAACCCAGTGGATGGCCCAACACATGGGAGACCATCTGATTGGACTGCATATACTTGCACCCTACTCAGAAAGCCCTTAAAACTGCCACAGAAACAGAAAACTGCGTATGACCAAAGAGACCCGAAGACAATCTTATACTAGTTCAAAAGTTTCCAAAAATAAACAGCAATCCAGACAGATAATCCAATTCAGTCCAGCTGATCCCAGATGCCATGTTAATTAGGTCAGCCTAAGCATCCACAGATTTTTGTCCTTTCACTACTGAATATGTGCAGTGCATTTATTTATATCTGCTGTGTTCTTCATACCATGTCTCCACCATAGGGCAACAGCTTTTGAATTGACAGAATCAACTGAAGATAAGGTTTTCTTTTCGGAGTCAAATTCAGGTGATTTTCAAATAGAGATTTTAAATTGTAACATGTATCTACTTTAACTAACTTGATACTTGGGTTTTTCAACAACTTAAGTAGTACCAGGAGAGATAAGTCAGATGCAAAAGCATCTTGCAGCTACAGGAATGGGGTGCTGGGCAGCTATGAGGCTGTATCTTTTTGTAGTGTCATTATGAAAACTCTGAACCTTGACATCCATTAAGTGCAGAACTTCCTTTCTAATTTGTGCCTGAAGTTTATTCTTACGTTATATGTTTCTCTAGAATAAGGACCCCAAAATGGCTCGAGTTGCACTGGAATCTCTGTACAGACTACTGTGGGTTTACATGATCAGAATTAAATGTGAAAGCAACACAGCTACCCAAAGGTAAGATGCTGTATTTGTAATGATAATCAAGCCTTGTAGAGTAGATGTTGCCACTGAAGAGCTTTTATAGTTCTCCTGAACTCCTTTGAATTGAACCTATTCCTGATGTGTAAAACACACAACTGTACACAACAAAATATTCCCTTTTGTGGCACCATCAGTTATTCTCCCACCTATTAAAATCACTGTATAAAGTCTTTCTGCTTTTGGAAGAACTAAAAATCACTCTTTGCCTGGTTAAAGTTAGAAATATTTTTGTAGTGGCATGTTGTTTGACTGGTCATTGTTATGGCTGTCATTGACTGGTTTATTGTTATTTGTAATGTAATAATGAGATAATATAATTACGTTGAATTTGTAACAAAGGATCAGAACAAGATACCCCATTACATTCTCCTTTCAAAGGAAATACATTCTAGTCTTTCTAAATGGAGTAGGATTTCCAACTTACGTTTCATAGTAAGCGAAGGTCTACAAGGTCCAGAAATGTCTAATGCTTTTTTTCCCTCTTTTACAGTCGACTTATTACTATTATCACAACACTTTTCCCAAAAGGGTCCCGTGGTGTTGTGCCAAGAGATATGCCTCTAAACATCTTTGTGAAGATAATACAGTTTATTGCACAGGTATGGGAGAACCATGCATATGTCTTTCCAATTAATGAATAACTTCTTTTCCCAATAACAAATTAACAAATAAGTAAACATCTATTGTCTGAATTTTTTGCAACCCCATTGTCAGTATCTTTCATCTAGGCAATGATAACATTATAGATTGAGCCGGGGCAGACTTCTTTTGAACAACAGGTTTTGATTAACGTCATTCCACTGAAAATAAATAAAAATGTTTTCACTTCAACTCAAATGTATTTTTTGTCAGTTTTTGGAATTGCCAGCAAGTCAGAAAATGATTTGTTGACAGGCTTTGACTGTCAATAAAATTAAAAATAATAAGCCATATTTTGTCCTGATACTGAATCATTCCTACTATATAGGACATTGAGTTGCACTGCACAGAGTAAGTCAGAGGAAAACCAAGTTCTTCATGTAGCTGACACATTTAGTTTTCATCAGTTCAAATGGGAATTGCTAAAATAAACTGACCTTCAGTGCTGGAAGTTTCATCTCTTCTATTACTTAGATTCAGAAAACATTCCCATTGAGAAAGGCACTTAAGCACATGCTTAAAGTCTCTGAATAAGAATGAATTAAACAGATGCTTAAAATCTTCCCTGAACTGTGCCATCTGTTAACAAGCTCCTTTTATATAAAAATACTATGTTAGTACCATAATTACCACAGTTTAAATGAAATAATTAAAAGCTTTATTTCCAAAATGGATCATTTTCTATTTAAATGCTATAAATTTTTTAATTTGTCAACATACAGCAGCGTTGAAAGCTTAGATCTGATAATATGTTCTGCATACTTCTGAAAATCTGTTTTTCTGTACGTTTAAATACATCCTGATTAAACTGGTTTTCAACATTCTGTTGCCTTAAAGAAAATAAGTAGCAGAAGTGAGCAGCTTAATGATTTGCAATATTTTTACTATTTTAGGAACGTTTAGATTTTGCAATGAAAGAAATTATCTTTGACTTCCTTTGTGTTGGAAAACCAGCAAAAGCTTTCAGTCTCAACCCTGAGGTATGATGTGCGTCTGCATTTTTTTGAGTTAGTATTTATTGTGCTGTGCTACATTTACTTTCTGGTTACATTCTAAGCATGCTTTCACCTTTGTCCAGTTTTCAGGCCAAATCTTGAACTTGATTTATTGGTAGAAGACATCTATGGACTTTGATCTGTGAAATGTCACACTGTTTATGCCTATCTCATGTTTCCTCAGCGAAGATTATCAAACATGATGTAGTGCAAATGTATAAAACAAAAAGATAAATAAAACTATTGATCACAGTATCTCCTTATCACTCTCCTGTTGTTATATGCAATGCCTTAAACTATTTTAATATAAAAATAAATTTTCTGTAACAATTTCACTGTTTTTCAAAACAGTTTTACTGAAAAAGAGTACCTGAACCAAGAAGAATTGAAGATGACAAAAAAGAAAAAACTATTAGAGTTTTACCAATCTGACTAGTAAAACTCTAGGAGCATTAGTGTCATGAGTCAGCTTTCTAGTGTTTTCCCTAGAGAAAACAATCAGAAATTTGAAAAACTGAAAAAAAACCAAAAACAAAACCACCACCCCCCCCAAAATAAAAATAAGTGGTAAAATAATGAAAAATTCTCTTGAAAATAATGTATTTGCTTATAATTTTGAAAACATTTTCATTTGGAAATTAAGAATAAACACATGAAAAATAAAAAGCATTTGTGATCATCTCATAAAATATGTCCATATTAATCTTGCAGTATAAACAGTCATATCTATTCACTAAAATGTTAAAATAGAATGAGTTACCTTACAAAAATTATATTTGATACAAAAAAATATTTGGAAAAGTAGACTAAACTTTTTACTGTCAAAAGCAGCAAAAGTGAAAGGCAAGCTTTACTTTGAGCACAGCTTTCATCTTTCTTCAGCAGAGTAAAGAAAAATGAAACACAATTCTTGAGCAGGCAGTCCCCACCATATTCTGGGTCAGTCACCTGCCGTATTGACTGAGGAAGGTCCTGCAAAGGGCATTGTGTATTAGCATCGCTTGAAGCCGAGCTTGTAGGGAATGGACATAGTCCTTAGCTTCCTCATGAATCAACATCTGAAATTTTACTGTTTCTCAACAGCAATGTAAGTCCAAAAACAATGAAATAATGGGGCTACTTTTTGATGTGCATGGACTTCAGCATTCTAAAAAAATACCCATAATCTATGTAAATGCATCTCTGGGAGATTGTAAGTAGGACAGCCTCTGAGTTTTTGGAATACGTTCCTGGGAAATTGAAACTTTCTGGTCTTTCAGTCGTTGCAATGCAAAGCCTGTAAGTTTTCCTCTGGAGAATTCCCTGAAGACATTCAGGTCACTTAGCCTCATCTTCCTGGTGTTTTCACATAGCAGTTTTGGCGCTGAGCACCATTCCAGTCTTTTCACACAGTATGGTCAACCCTGGGGCCTTTCAAGACAGTTATTGATCTTTTTTCATAATGACCACATAGGACATTTGTGTTTAACTGAAGGTCCAGTTAAGATGTATTACTAAACTCAAGGTCAAATGCATGTGTTTTGTCCTGAAGATAAAGAGATAATGTACTAATGAAAATACTTAGAAATAAAGTTTTGAGAGGAGAGAGCACTGCTCGTAGTGCAGATAAGAATTCACAATTTATTTCATGGGCATTTTTTGTAAAACATATCAGACTAGTCAATGCAGTGGAGATACAGAGGAAGTGCTGGCAAGTACATAGCCAAAATTTCAAAGTGATTGAAGAATATGAGTAGAATATGATTATTTGATTACGATACTCATTCATCTTCTGAACTTTACAGAGAATGAATATTGGTCTGAGAGCTTTCTTGGTAATTGCTGATAGCTTGCAGCAAAAAGATGGTGAACCTCCAATGCCAGTGACTGGAGCTGTCCTTCCCTCTGGAAACACTCTCAGAGTGAAGAAAACGTATTTGAGCAAAACTCTTACAGAGGAGGAAGCTAAAATGATAGGTCAGTAAGAGAATGGACAATACAGAAACTTGAATGAGAATTAATGTGAAAAAGTCTTCAGTACCTGAGCAGAATAATTTACTATTGTTAAGTATTAATTGATTTCCTTACTGTAAACATTTACTTTATTGTGCATTCTAATGAAATATATGGTTTAGTTTGACAAATACTGGTTTTTTAAATTACTTTCAGGAAAAGTCTTCAGTGGTGCTACACAAGTGGTAGCAACCCTGTGTTCTGGCGGCATTAAGTACAGAGATAGTTAAGAATTAGCTTCTTCCAGTGTTGAATAGCTGTGTTTATTCATGGATATTCATCTTATTCGAAACAGTGCCTGTGCTCAGAAAATGTACCAGCTTTGAAAACCAGCAGATTCCTTTCATATCCTCATTTTAATTGCAATATTTCACACCAAGTGAAACTTTCAAAATGGAAAAAACTTTAAAATGTAAAATAAAGCTGAACTGAAGTGCTTAAGTTAAAAGCACCGTTACCTTGGGCTTCCTAAGTAGTCAATGTAGAGAGAGAATCCTGTGCTGCAGGAAAAGAGCTTCTGTATGATGCCTTGAAGGTGCCTGTTTTTGCTGGCAAAAAAGAAAATTTGGCTACTCACCTTAGCACTTCATTAAGTCCCCAAAGTTATGTGAATGAAACAAAGTCTACATATTTCTACACCAGCGACAAAGGCCTGTGTTATACTGTTGCTCGATCATTGTAGTAATATCAAGAAAATAAGCAGTGTAAGACCCACTGCTGTTCAAATGTACAACAGACATAGTATTTAGTGCTGTCACTAATTCAGTTCATATGCTATCTCATGAGCTCATGAATTTTTTCTTAATTCATGCAGCACAGCATGAGTAAGCAGCTTTCTTTTTCAAAATACATGTATCTATAAATATCCCAAATTATACAAAAATGCCTATTATTGCAGGTATGTCATTATATTATTCTCAAGTAAGAAAAGCTGTGGACAACATACTCAGACATCTTGACAAGGAAGTGGGGCGGTGCATGATGCTAACCAACATACAGATGCTTAACAAAGAACCTGAAGACATGATTACGTGAGTGCTAAAGAACAGTAAATCCCATAAAATATTGAGATGTAATTTCAGAACTTTTTTTCTGTCTTATCATGAGTCATCAGAGAAACAGCAAGAAATAGGAACATTTAGCTTGATTAGTATATACTTTGAAAAACTGTTTATGACAAGTTGATTGTACTTCTTTGCCTGTTGCAGTGTTTGGAATTGAACTAATGCTCTCAATGTAGCCAAAATCATGTGTGAATCCTATGAATGTTTAGGTAGTAGAAGTTGAAAGCCCAGAGAGGAAAACCTGTCAGCCTATGCTCAGAATACTGTTTCAGGGTGTATTTGCATCACTGAACTTCAAAATGAATGCAACAAATTCTGTAAATCCCTATTAATAATAATCTTTCAAAATTACTATTCATGCCTGTAATCAAAATCAAATCTTAATTATAAACCCAAGTCATTTTGTGACAAGAGTCTTGGATTTAAGCAGTACCCCACTGGAACAGAATCAAATCAGTACGTCTCAAGCAGTGTTGCACAGCAGCATTTTACACTCTCATCCAAAATTATTAATGAGGGAAGTTTCCTGGAGAGAGTTGTAGTGAGGTGGACGTCTAGTAGACTTTAGAGACCACAGAGACATAATTTGACACATGCAGAGCACGGATTGTAGAGATCCCAACTGTAAGGAGACCTTGCATATCTTCCCTGTTACAGAGGTGGACCTGGTAGTTATGCTAGAAGGGAAACAACCCCTGGAAAAAAGTTTGAGGTGTAATGAAAAGGACATTGGTCTCTTTGAGATGTTTTTTTCATATACTGTTAAAAATAAAAAAAGACAACTTGCTAAAAATAGCTTGAGTGGTAGATAGACTGCAATGACTGATCAAATTCAACTACCTTTTACAGCTGATACAATCTTCATGTTTTAATGTCCTTCCTCTGCCCTTGTTGCTGTGACTGTGTAGATGAGATTGTAAGATCTTTGTGTCTTTAGCATTGTCTTACTTTATTTATATTAAATGCCAATATTACTATCCGATAATAATTCATTTTTCTTATAGTACTACCCAGTATACTGCTCAGTACTTACAGGCATTTTCATAACCATTTTGGGTATCCAGGCTTTTGCAAGAGGGAAAGTGAGTTTTGAAACTCACATTTTATTCCCAAAAGATAATTGCATAGTAAAACCTTGAGCACTTAGGTAAGAAGTGTACTTAACCTTAGCTGTAAATGTCCTTTCTATGGTTTCTCAACATCACCAAAGTTGTTTATTTTTAGAGGCAGTGAAAGAATAGATTTTAAAGTGTTTTGAATTTCAGGAAGTCTTATGGTTTGGTAGTAACTTTTATCAGAGACATAAAGATTTTAAGGTTGGAAGATCTAGACATGCAAGTTACTGTATTTTTGTGTTGTACTTTATATCCAGATGAGCTATAACTTAATATATACATTTGAAAGGAAAAACACATTAGAACACATTTTTACATGTTCTTCCAAGGAAAAAAAATATCTGGGATGCTTAATTATCAGTTGATCTAAAATCATGTGAACTCATGAAGAACATCATTAGCTGTTCCTATCAGCATTTAAAATGGCCCTTTTAAAACCTGCATTGTGCGTAACTGGAAAAGCCAATATATTGTTTTTATGTAATTGCTTATCATTTTATTCACAGAACTTCATGCTTCACTAGAGTTACATATTTATTTTGAGTTCTTATGGGCTTTAATATATAGATACAACACTACATTTATCTATATTTTAAAGTTATGGCTTTTGTCATATTTACATATAGTTAATGTTATTGTATAAACTGAATATCATAATGCTATTTTTAATAACAAAATAAGAATCAGAGGGAAGTAGCTAGGCAATGAATAGTCGTAACATACTAAAGTATACAGATTCTGGAATTTTCTTTGGCAGTGTTAGACATGCTTCTGTATTTAATGACTGATCCTTCAAGCATTTATTGTTGAAGTAGTAAATGCCACTCTGAAGAGTGTTACTAAAATCCTGACTAAGGAGCATTCTTTGCATCCTCCACTGGGATATGAATTTCAATATGGGTTATAATTACTTTCCAATGTCTAGTCAGAATAGGGCATCCATTTTTCTAATATACAAACCTGTTCTTGCAAGTACTTCAAAGATTTTTGCTGGCAATACCTAAGTAAAATCTGATGCTGCTGGTATGGAAACACAAGCTTCCAGGTGAGGACAGCTGTTGGTGTGTTCATCCAGCGCTCGTCCTGTTGGATCCTGAGTCAGCCAGAGATGACTGCGGAGCCCTGTGAGGCCCCCCTTGCCAGATACTTCCTGTGCTGTGCCTCGTAGCTCAGATAAGTTGGGAACTTAAGCCTCAGATTTGGATCTTCTCGTGCTAGTCTTCTGAGCAGCTGATAAGCCACAGAACACCCACAGATTTTATATTTATTAATAATTACTCATTTGTCTTCATAACAGTTTCCTCTCAGGCTATTATTTTACATGCCTCCATTTTAAATGCACAAACTGTTTACCCTTGCCGGGCACTGATAGTAAGGAAACTCTGCAAAGCTCACTTTCCATTTCAAGTCAGCAAGGAAGACTCGTTGGCTTGCCTGCAGATAAAATTACCAATGGCACTTTACTGTTTACAACTTTAAAAATATATTTTGCACTAATTATTAATGCAGCTAATATTTGCATTAGGAGTAATATTTCAAGGTTTATAACCAACTTCTCAGATGAGATGTTGTGTTTTACTCTTTTTCAAATCAATTGCTGAAACATTCTTTCAGGTTCTATCTGTTACGATACAGGATACAGGTACAATGAGACAGAGATAATTCATTGTTAGAGTAGTTTCCCCTCATTGCACAATTTAGGTCAGTAGATTAATATCTAATATCATCATATTATTTTATTAACGTAATACATATCCAAGCTGATAACTGTATAAGATATTAAGAGAAAGAATGGTATTCACTAAAGACCTGTCTTTAATCTTTGAATTAAGTAAGCCTAGTGTCAGTTTATGCCTTTTCTGTACCCATTATTTCAGTGAATGCGCAGTGTTACTCTATAAATCTTATTTTAGACTTGTGAGATGGTATTGCATTCAAGCTTTCTCTGTGACTGAACACAGAAGGTATCCAAATGCAATGTCCTCTGTTGGGTGGAGAGGCAGAGTAATGTAGTAAGTAGGGCATTGGACTAGAGTGCAGTAAAACTAGGTTCATTTTCTGTTTTGTCAGTGAATTTCAGTGTGGTGTTAAGTACCTTGCTTCTTGGTGTCTCTCTTTTTCCCCCATTCTTTTCTAATCGGAAGCATATTAAAGCAGGAACAGTCTTTCTCTGCATGTTTTTTAGTAGGATCCCTAAATAGGACCTTGCTCTTTTGATTCCTCCAAAGCATATTACAGGCTAATAATTAGTAATATTGTGGGAAAGACTGTACAGTTTGAAATGCTGTTATGCTTTGGTTATTTCCTCTATACTCAATCATCAAATAATGGATCATTGGGTTAAAAATGAGCAAATAAAAAACCACATTTTCGGGTCTGTCTAAGGACTTCTTTAATCTGCATTCTTACAAAAAATATTGGAAACAAGTCAGAAAACAACTGCATCTGTTGTGAAAATAATCAGCAGCTAAAACTTGAGCTACTTTTAGAAGACTTAAGGACTCCCAACCTAGTTTTTGGTTCATGCTGAACTTTAGACTCAGCCACTTCTCCAGGCTGTTAGGGAGCAGTTGAGCCATTCCACAGATCAGAGCAGCCTTGGGGCTACTAAAACATGTTTTAGCTCATAATGGTTGCTAAAGTGCTGCTATCTCAGGCAAGGATCAACAGAAACTCTCTGGCCATACCTACCTCTAAATTATGCTTCTTTTTCAGTGTAACAGTGTGTGGTGTGCGATTTCCACAGATCTGTGCCCTATTGAGGGCAACTGTCTGGATCTTCAGTCTTGTTACTTGGACTTCTTACATATCTGCTATTTGCTTTATACAACTGGTGTAATATAGCTGCACTGCGATGGGGAACACCCCAACTTTTTCCTCATTGCCTCATCCAAAGCTTGCATCATGCAAACGCTGATCTTGATGGAGAAACTCCCCTACATTATAAGTCCATCTTGATATATCTGCCAGTTCCTCTGAGAGGAACAAGTGAGTCAGTAATAATTGATTTTTCAAGTACTGTATAGATATGATACATGAAAAATGTCAAAACCAAAACCATTTATTCAATGGAAACATACATTCATGTTTCCTTCTTATTTAATTTATAGGGTCTAGCTTTCTATCCTGATGTTCTTACTAGGCCTCTGGCACTCCATTATGTCCAACCCTTTTCTGAAAAACTGTAGGTGGATCATTTAACACAGTTACTTCTTAAGCTTAGTCAAAATTCTGTTTTAATTTTTCAGCGGTGAAAGAAAACCAAAAATTGATCTGTTCAGAACATGTGTTGCTGCTATTCCTCGACTGCTTCCTGATGGAATGTCAAAACTTGAGTTGATCGACTTGCTGGCAAGGTAAGCTGTTCAAGCATTAAATGACTACTCAGGGGGAACAGAATGAAAAACTGAGCCACAGAATGCATAACTGTTTCTTAGACAAAACCATATGCTTATAAAAAAGTAATCTGATATTAATGGATAAAACATAAAAGCCCTAGCATCTTTTTAAAGGCATTGTGTTTATATTATGGACTCCTAATTTTATAAGAGTAGATATGTCATCCAAAACTCTCTTCCATCAGTATGTAGATTACATGATATTCACTATTCTTCATGATATTCACCATCTATTGCCTTTTTTTTAACCATCACAGCATTCTAATTAACAGGAGAGAACATCTTTTCTGTGTAGTGGAAAAACGTGGAGATACCTGTTTAGAGTTGATTTATGATTGCCACATGTCTGTTCGATAAAACAGAATGTGCTAGATGTGGTATCTTTCCAAATACTTTTTAATTGATAATAATTATTTTAGTTAAAATAAATTATTTCTTTACTATAAGACAGAAAATAAAGAAAATGGTAATTTTAAATTTCATATCCTCCCTGCTTGGGGTCCATTGAATTTATCTAGGTAGACTTCACGGAAGAAGGTAGTCTACAACACATGACTGCTAAAACAGTTTAGGTTTCAGGACATCAAATCAGTGACTTACTGCAAATAATTATGATAACAGGTACTGGGCAGTACAGAAAAGTCTGTTACATTTCAGTTCTAGTATCCAAGTCAAAGATTCCAGCATGTGTTATTTATGTAAGTGGATTATGGTGGTAAATCAAGCCACGAGGCCCTTGCAGCATATTGCTCTCAGGTAACTGTGACAAAGCAACCTTTGCCGCTCCGTTCTTGCTTTTGAAACATCTGTGAGGAATGGCAGGTGTGGGAGTCAGAGTGTTACATGCAAAAGCAGTTTTTTCTGCTCTATGAACACCCAACTCCCAGTGATGTGCTAAAACAGTGAAACAATTAATTCTGCTAGCAGTAAAGAGTGCAGACAGCCAAACAAGCCAAAATTGCAGCCAGGGGTAGGTGTGCTGTGGTGCATGGCTGGCTTGATTTCCTTGTGTTTACATCCTCTGCTATAAATCACTTGTGGGTTGTTTTAAATCATTACATTATCAAATTATACAGGTACCATATTAAATAGTAGCATCAATTCTGCTTAAGGAAAATGAAAAAGGACATGTTTTCCTTTAATCCAATATTTTAACTAGCTTTCTGTCCTTAGTAATGGCCTTAACTGAGCTGGTAGAAAGCACATATCCATTCTGGTCACAGCTCTTCGATCACAGAGGATTGTCCAGGTCAGACCTGTCACTGCTCTTAAGAAAGTTTGGAGACCAATGTGGATTTCTTCATAAATTGGTGCTTCTCTCCTTAAGTCTCACAACTGTCAATGTAACCACTGGTCTATCTTTATTCTATCATCAAACTTCATGCAGAAAAGGTCAGTTGTGATTCTTTAGCCACAATCAGTTTGTAAACATTCCTCAGGTAATTTCCGTGCTGGGACAATGCAAGCAGTAGGTCTGCTGGGTTATCTGACTCTGACTGTGAGAAGAAGTGAGACATCAAGAGGAGTTGAGGACAGCATCTCTAGAGCAACTCTGGAAGCAATTACATGCTCAGCCTTTCCCCACAAGGGGACCTTTGGGAATCTGTTCTCATCTCCTACATGTACTGATGCTACAGCATCTTTGAGACATTGATACTGTTTTAAATCAGATTCTCAAGTGTAAGCAAGGGAAACACAATTTAGGTAAAAGTAAGTGGATGTATAATAGGTTGGAAAGCAGTTAACAGACAGTTCATAGTTCAGGAGATGTATAGCATGGTGTTGAAATAACTGGGTAGAGTCTCAGTATTGCAGAGCAGGATCACAAACTGAACATAGACAAAAAAGTGATGTTCCTATGAAAAGGCAAACCTTATTCACACGTATAAATAGAAATAAGTCTAAAAGATTTTTGAAAAAGTTTTTCTGGTCTAATCAGTATCAAGGATGCCTGATTTGGAGAACAATGTCCAAGCTGGAGCATTGCAGTTGAAGAAGAGACTGACCAGAGAACAAGAGAAAGAATGATCAGTGGGTTGAAAGAATTAGGTCTATTTAGTTTGGGACAGCGTGGATTGAAAACAGTCTACAAAAATATAGCTGCAGAGAAGAAAGTAATAAACTGTTTAAGGAATTAATACCTGGCCTAATCTCAATCTAAGTCTCCAGACTACCCCAGCACCAGAGCTGCTTCTACATTCTCTATACTATGTATGTTTATTTGGGTCCAGATTGACTACTTCTCCCAATTATGAAAAAGTAGTCCCAGGAGATAAGTCTTTGCTGTTCTAGAGAACACTGCATTACAATATTGTGTCTTTCCTGGGTCAGAGACTAAAATCAATACAGGGATAAAAAACTGTGACGAGGTGAGGTTTCTGTTTCTGAAAAGAACCCGAGAAGCTGTTCTGCCAGGGATTTGTGTGGGGCTGTGTTGTTGGGATGGAAAGCTGTTAAATATTTTCTTTTCACTAAAGATAAAATAACATCTTCGGGTTAATGGGTTCTTTTATTCACAGTTTGGTGAATTTTGGAGTTTGGAATTTTTCATCCTCATAACACGTCTTTTGGCTTTTTCCAGAAGGAGTCTGTAACTCAGCAGCTAGACTTTCTTCCAGGACAGCTGTATTCAAATTATAAGCCATAAAGTAGATGTCAAGTATATACTGTACCTTTTGCCCTTTCACTGACCACTGAAACCATTCATTAAAAATTCCCAAGTAGGTCTTAAATTTAACTGACTCAAGTGCAAAAAACCAAACTTTTACTTTCTTCCTCAAGCTACCTGTCTTATAGTGGTAATACATAATGCATTCTTACGCTCAATTTGAAGTTCACCTCATTTGATAATGCCGTTGCACAGTAACGTGGGCTTAGAGACGTGTCTCTTTTGTATCCTCTTTTCCATTATTACTTTGTGTCATTGTGGAAGTCATTTCATGGATGACTTAATCATAGTCTCAGGGGTTTTGCTTCTTTTTCTGGTTTTGGCATTCCAAAGAGGAGACAAAAATGGTCCTTTCTTAGCACAACAAAATACTGTGTTTCCAAATTTATATAGAAAGTCACATGGTTATTAAAGCATAACAGTTATTTTTGGAGTCATATTCACCAGAGGTGAAGTTTCATGGCAGTTGCTTTCCTTCGACTTAACTGAAATGTCCCCTACCTCCCAATTAGGCAGCTATAATGAACCAAATTTGTAATGAGCCGCATCTCATCATACACTTCCAACTGAATGGAATTTGGTTCCACTCCATTTGGCTGTTTTGGGTTTTTTTTCCTAGCTTTCTGTCCATTTCTTTATAGTGCGTTCTCGTTTTCAACTATGTAGAGTAAATGTAGATAAAATACTTTGAAAATGAGTTCATACACACTACGGAAATTTACAGTCTCATGGGTAATAAAAACAAAATACATCATAAAGGCAATGAACCAAAAATTGCAGAACACACTGATCTGAATTTACTTTATTCTGCCAAGCTACCAACACAGAAGTGGTTTGATAGTTTTTGTGTCAAAAGAAAGTATATAGAATTTTTATGTTGAAAAGAACTTCAACATGATGCAAATACAGAAGGAAATAAAATTTGAAAATGGGATTTACAATTGCACCATCTTTCAGAAGGACTTCGGGGGTGTCTGATGTGGCTTTAAAAGTATGGAAAGTCCTGAGTTTGTTTTTCCCATTTCCCTATCCTAAGTTGTTTAAAACATGAAGCAGTTTTTAAACTCAAATGCTTCTTTTTATTTCTTTTGAAGATTTGCTTTCAATAATTGTGATTTGCTTCTTGGCTAAAGATTCATTTTAACTGTTAGGCAGCTGAGGTGTTGCGATTCCTTTATTTTTATATTGAAAGTAAACAAATAAATACGTAAATTGTGAAATTATGTATTAACCTGTAAGCCTTTTGTTATCATAACTCAATAGAAGTTATTTTGTAAGTGAGTAAATCAAAAGTATACTTGGTTCGGGGAGACAGCAAAGTTGCCAAATTATGAACAAATTATGAAAAGATACTATCTTTTAGGAGTGGAACAAAGACTTCTTTTGGATCCATGAATATGTTCAAGCACTGTTGTAGCAACAATTACAGCATAAAAACAGGTTAAGGATGTTAATTGTGGTCAGTAATAATGAAAGCCTGATAGCATCATTGAAATTTACATTGTCATTGGGAATTTTCTGTTAGCGTTAAGTTACTGAGAAACATACGCTCCTTCCCACAATAAACACTCCTTAGATTTTTATTACCTGACATGTACGTTTACTTACAGGCTGTCTATCCATATGGATGATGAACTTCGACACATTGCACAGAATTCTCTTCAGGGTCTACTTGTTGACTTTGTTGACTGGCGGGAGGATGTACTCTTTGGTTTTACTAATTTTCTGCTACGTGAAGTGAATGATATGCATCATACCCTTCTTGATACTTCACTGAAGTTGCTGCTACAGTTGCTTACACAATGGAAGCTTGTAATACACACTCCAGGAAAAGCTTCTGAACAGGCAAAAAACAGATCTGCAGAGGTATGAAATCGAGAGATCTGTGTCCTAGCATTTATACTAATTGAAGGCAGAAATTATGTTCCTTGGTATTGCTGTGGTTTGTGTGTTTTGTGTTTACTCACCTGAGAAGAATTCACTACGTAAGGTTTTTTTAAGGTAATTAGTTCAGCTAATTTTTAGGACAGCTATGTCCTTGTGTAACACGGCAGATGTTATTGTTGTTGAGCAACATAAGAGAATGCATGTCAAACTGAAATATGCACATCAACAGAAGCACATAAAGTGAAATATGTGTATGTAGATGTGGCAGAAGGACATTTTCCCAGGACTGAAACTGATTGATAATGCTAGTGGGAACGCTGAGAAGAGTGAAGTGGATCTTTCCTTCCCGTAGCCATTTCATTTGGTTGATTCAAAAACATCAGAGAACCCGATTGTTTCTACAGCCTGCTGTCTTCATGTGTTACAAACATTCCTGGGAACTGAGCAGCTTTGCTCCTGCACCTCCCATCTGCACTGTCCCACAGATAATTCCACTATGAGAGATGATTTTCAGGCTTTTTATCTCCTAACCCAATCACATTGGAAATTTTTCCCTTTGGGCAAGCATGATGTCTGATTATATTGCAGAGGACCATTAATTAATAGGTAATAATAGTATTACAAAAAATGTAGACAAGGCAAAGCCTCAAATATTTTTCAGTAAATATTGTTACACTTTACTGATGGGCTGAGGTTCTAGAGACGACCTACCAAGATAAGGTGTTGCCTGCTACAGGATCAGAGAAGGACCTGAGGACCTGCTATCTGGAGTAGAAAAAGTGTGAAGTCTTCACAGTCTGACTTAGCCATTCATTTCTTTAGTGGAGGATGGAACAAAGCAGGTAGTTGAATTGCAAATTAGAGGGAGGGGTTTGGATAAAGGACTCTGCTCATATATTGGTTTTGTGGAACAAGATGACTTAAAGCAAGAAAACTTGGTTGTTTGAGGAAATGCTGTTAGTCTCCTACTTCAGCATTTACATGGCCTCTGCATTTTGTTTCTTTATATGTCCTAGTTAAATAGAGTATGTCTTGGAGACCTGGTTTTCCAACACTCTCACTCTATTTTTCCCCCCTTCCACTGTTCTAGTTGATACCAAATGGATCCAGCCACAGGATTCAGTCTGAAAGAAGCCCCTATTCTAATGTACTACATGCAGTTGAAGGATTTGCACTGGTTCTGCTGTGTAGTTTCCAGGTTGCTACACGTAAACTAGCTGTTTTAATCCTCAGAGAGATCCGTGCTTTATTCCTGGCCCTTGGCCAGGCAGAGGTATGATTTTCTTTTTCTGGAACTTTGAATTAGAATTTTCCAAAGATAAAGCTCAAAACTGCTATTACAGTTGCTTTTAAGATAATTGCTGCAGTGTAGCAGGTATGCACTTAGTTTATAAAAAAGAATTTGGTTTGAGCTTACCATTTCTGTTTGCCTTAACACTGCAAGCCTTTCTGTGTACTCAACAACGCAACATTAATAACGTGCCCTGTACAAGAATTTGAAGGGAAACATATACAGCAACTTAATATTTTCTCTTGGCATGATGTGAATGTAAAAGGCACTGTAAAACCTTTTTTTACTGCGTGGATCATTTTTGTATTGTCAGGATTATAAATTTGTATTGGAAATGAAACTCATTCCTGTAGCATACTATTTTGTAAAAAAACACAGCATAAGACACATTTAAGATTATTCACATACATTTTCCTTGTATAGTAAAGACCTCTAAGTCTTTTTTATGGATATAGAAATATGGAGAGTCATGTTGTCTGTTGGCGGTCACAGCTCAGTGAGCCATCTAAATGCCTAAGAACACAAATATGTGTGTTCCTGGCAAAGGAATGCTTTAATAAACAGTAAGCTAATTTTTCAATCTTTTGATACCAGCTATTCAAAGTCATTTGGGATTTTCTGATATGTGCTTTTGTTCAGTAAGCAGTGAGCTATAGCCACAAATTAACTTCATTTCAAACCACAGCCTGGACTTGGTTCTAAGATTAATATGAAAAAGACAAAATGCACCCATTGTTACCAATGAATTTTTTTAGCCATTTTAGATTCATGTCATAATCTTTAGGTGGCTGTATTTCATGTACCAGAAAAATAAGAAGGGAAATAATTTGGTCAGGAGAGCAGTTAACTTGTGTTCTCTGTGTTATGCAGGATGATGACAGGCCTATGATTGATGTCATGGATCAATTGAGTTCTTCTATTCTTGAAAGCTTTATTCATGTGGCTGTTTCGGATTCAGTAAGTATTACTTTACTGTTACTGTTAGTGTTACGTAGCGCATGGACATAACAAATATCCGACATGCTAGAAATCAAAGAATCATAGAATCATAGAATCGTAGAATAGTTTGGGTTGGAAGGGACCTCTAAAGGTCGTCTAGTCCAACCCCCCTGCCACGGGCAGGGACATCTTCAACTAGATCAGGTTGCTCAGAGCCCCGTCCAACCTGACCTGGAATGTTTCCAGGGATGGGGCATCCACCACCTCTCTGGGCAACCTGTGCCAGTGCTTCACCACCCTCAGCATAAAAAATTTCTTCCTTATAGCTAGTCTAAATCTACCCCCCTTTAGTTTAAAGCCATTCCCCCTTGTCCTGTTGCAACAGGCCCTGCTAAAAAGTTTGCCACCATCTTTTTTATAAAGAAATCTTTATTCTTTTTATATAAAGAAATCATACAGCCTTAAGGCTCCAGCCATCTACCCAAGAGCTCCCAGGCTCCACAAAGTCCCAGACAATCTGTTCCATGAAAATAATCGTACTGTGGATATAGAAGATACTACATATAGAAAAAAAATTATAACAACATTTATAATCAAAACTACCTAGATTCTGGACATGTGACCTGCATCCAAAATAACCATTGACAAAGTCTTATTTCCAGCACCACCTAATGCTTGGGGCGCTTGGAAGTCACTCACTGCTATCATCTGTTCCGGAAGGGAATTAGCTTCCTTGCATGCTCAGAAGTGGCCCCGCCTGCAAACCTCAGCCTAAGCTCTAGAGTAATTCATAGCTGAGGTGAATCTCTGCTTTCGCTCTCTCATGGGCCTGATGTGTCTAGCGTGCCACCAGAGGAAGCAGAGATACAGTGAGCATTTTGAATGAAAAAGTATCAGCAGAAGAACTGATACATATGGGAACTTGTTTTGCATACTATTTTAGAGATTAGTGCCCATGTCCAGAGAGCAGAAACTCAGTTCTGGGCACTTTTCAGCCTGTTGAAGTTTAAAGCAACAATTGTTCCTTGCCACATGACTGCCCTTTCCTGGGGTAGGAAGGGGACATCAAACTGGTGGTGAAGTCAGGCCGTGTGCAGCTGAAAACAGGAAAGTTGCAGGATCAGAAACTGAGCAAGCAAGAGACATTCTGACTCTGTAACCCAGGAATCAGGAAATTCAGCTGAAATAACAGCATCTGGGTTTGGATGTTGCAGTTTCTATAAGTGAAGGTTTGGATTTTGTGCTTTAATTCTATGCATTAATACTATAGCAAAGCAAATGTGTTGCCTGTGTACCTGGTTTCTGACAAGTACAGCAGGGAGTGGTAATTCAGTGATTACTTTTGTAACAGTGGATGCAGGATGCAGGCAACTGTTACATCCTATTTGAGGTCTGATAAGGGAATAATAAGGATGCCAAAATACATGTGTTTTAAGTTTTCATTCCACAAAGTTGTTTTCTTAAGACAAAATTTAAATTACAGTAGAGAAATGGTTTGTTGATATGATGAGAACCCTACTTGCCACTGAAGGTAGCAGGATCTAAAGTGGATTAAAACTGCTTAAGCGCCTGCTTCAGCCTCTTAATTC
>NW_008825109.1:3073056-3084594 GCF_000699105.1 Pygoscelis adeliae | reverse complement strand
TGCCCTCATGAATTCTGAAGAATATTTATTAATAGCATTGGTTTTTACCATATTGTCATAGCATGTAGGAGTCTTAATCATGGGCTAAGGCTCTGTCCAGCTGTTCAGACAATGAACATAAGGACAGTCTATAGCTATTACAGACTTCAGCCTCATACAAGACAGTGGATGGGTACAGGCAGCAAGGAGAACAAAGTAAAAATGAGATTATATTGGTCAGCATAATCAATAGTTATCATAGCATTTAAGGGGAAGTTATTGTGCCTATCACAATAAATAGGAGCTTTAAGGAAGAACCAGAGGGGAAATAATGAGGTAGCTCTTATCAGCATTTGTAAAAAACTCCTCCTGAGTGAAAGGGCAATGTGACGGGAAGCATAAAAGCATTGGTCTAAAAAATCCAACAGAAGTTGGCCATGGAGCTTGAAAATAAAGACAAGTACTGAGGGGGAACATGGCAGGGAATAAATGACTGTCACTGTGATTTTTTATCTTTTCTGTCCATAGACAGCAATCCCATTAACACACAGCGTGGATTTGCAGTGGCTGGTGGAGTGGAATGCCGTCCTAGTAAATAGCCATTATGATGTGAAAAGTCCTTCCCATGTCTGGATATTTGCACAGTCTGTTAAAGACCCATGGGTTCTCTGCCTCTTCAGTTTTCTTAGACAGGAGAATTTACCAAAACATTGTCCTACAGCTCTCAGCTATGCTTGGCCATATGCTTTCACGAGGCTACAGCTGATAATGCCTCTTGTGGATCCAAAGTAAGTGGCAATCTGCATTTAACTTTCATTTTTATGGGTTGTGTGATTTTAATACAAGTTTCTTTTAGTCTCATGTTTCAGTATCAGTCCGTAGATCCTGCAAGGTGCTACCCAGACATTCAGTTTTGAGTTTCATAATTGCAACTTGTAAGGTGGAAAACTCTAGTTTTCTACCTCCATTGATTTTTCCCATGTATCATGTCATGTTGAATTGCAGCTGGTTACATAGCTGGATACATAGCATGTTTTATTCCCTTTTAAAATATTTTAAAATACTGTGTAATTGAGACTGGGAAATGATTTTAGCAATTTTAATTTATTTTTAAATTCTAGTATTCCTGTTAATGCAAAGAAAACAAGTACAGCAAGCAGTGGAGACAACTATGTTACTTTGTGGAGAAACTATCTTATTCTCTGTTTTGGAGTAGCAAAGCCCAGTATTATGAGCCCAGGACACTTGCGTGCTTCAACACCAGAGATCATGGCTACCACTCCTGATGGAACAGTGAACTACGATAATAAGGTGATGCATCCTGTTTCAAACATTGTTTTCAAACAATTCATTTAGGAGAGTTTTAAACTGCATCTGCATGTAAAATCATATCCTGATGAAAGTATTTCAGTTAGGGGACTATTTTGATATACGCAAACTCCTTAAGGCACATAATTAACAATTAAAACATCTGTATAATCTGTATCGACATGATGTGTCAATAAATATTTGGCAAAAACCACGGCATTTTCAAGATACTACTTTTTCTTCACATTCTGGGTGATGTATATTCAAAATATAGAAGTTCTGGACATATGTGTTGAAGTTAGTTAACTTTAGTTTGTCATCCCCTTTCTTTCCTTGTAGAGCATTCCAATTTGTAAATTTATAACCTTATTAAGCAGTAAGGCAGATTTCTGAGTAAACATTGTATGCCTGTTGGACATGAAGGAATATTGTATGAGATACAGATTCAAGTAGTAGCAACCTGAAAGGAGCAGTAGCTCCACGAATGCAATTACTGGAATATTTTAATGCAACGACAAATTAAGTAAATTACAACAATCTGAATGAAAACGAAGAGATTTCCCAGATGTGTTTAATTGTTAGGCCTTATTGAGATGATTGTGATGTAGTGGACATCCAGTTAGATTGGTGTATTGATATCCATAATAGTAAAATCATTTCAGCACGTTTTTAAAATACATATTGATTCTTGGACAATGTTTTTTTGTAAAAAAAAATATTTACTTAATATTGATAATCCTGACAATTAAATGTCAATAATTGCTTAATGTATTTTAGGCTATTGGAACTCCATCTGTTGGAGTCTTACTAAAGCAGCTAGTGCCTTTGATGAGACTTGAAAGCATAGAAATAACAGAATCACTTGTATTAGGATTTGGAAGAACAAATTCCCTTGTTTTCAGGTACTTCCCCACTTATCATATTCTCAATTATTTGCCTCTAATTCAAATGCATTATTTTTGTTGTAATTTAAACATACTGAAATTTTTATTTGCACTTTAGACATTTGGTTTTATGTATCAAATAAAATATTGATGCTTTTCAGAGGAGACTAGATTTTGTTTACAAAGTTTTTTTTTTTAATTTAGGGAATTAGTAGAAGAACTTCACCCACTAATGAAAGAAGCCCTAGAAAGAAGACCAGAGGTTAGTTGCAGAAATTAAATGTACTAGTTTGTTTAAACTGCAAAATTAATTTAAAAGTAGTAATTCTGTCTCTTTGAAATACAAAGATATTCTTTTGTACTAAGTAAAAAGTTAAGCTCTGTGTGCAACAAGAATTTTATTAATTGTGTATAAAAACATAACTTAAAATAATTCCATTAAAACCTAGTTTAATTTAAATTCTCTCAGTGATACAAAATGTACAATATAGAAATCCATTCTGAGGAAAAATTTCCATTCAAATATGGAACCTCCTCATATGGAACTCAGATATATTGGAAATGCACTTTCAGTATCTGGAAAAAATACCTTGTAAAACAGCTGGGCTACAAGCACATTTTGCAGCAGTGTTCAGATGTGCTTTTTATTTGCAGGGTAGTCAGGGTCATCTATTTCAACTTCACTTGACTACGCTTTTTCATTCTAATTACAACAGGTTAACTGAAAAATTTATCAGTGTTTTTACCTTCATTATAGTATTCTCTTTTGTTACAATAGAAAGTAGTGCTAGAAGGGATCCCAACAGATCATCCGATCCATCCAAGGGAGGATGAACTAGTCTTGTGTCATTCCTGACAGATGTTGTCTAAACTGTTCTTAAAAACCTCTGGTGATAGACTCTGTAGCCTCAGTAAGCAGTTTAGTCATAGGATGTGTCTATGCAGCTAAATGGGAAAGCCATGGGGAGAGCTTCAGTACTGGACCTGAGTTGCCATTCTGCTCAATTTTCCCTCCTTGGCTCAGTTTTGGACCATTCCAGATGGCTCCAAGACAGAAATCTGAGATGGCTCTGGAGGTAGCTCACTCCCAGGAGCAAGCCCCAGAAGGCACCAAGCCACCAGACACAGTCCTCCAAACCACCCCCGCTGCTTTTGCTCCAATATGCTTCCCCTCATCCCCTACCTCCCTGTGTGCAGCAGCAGCCTATGGGCCAAGTTGCAAAACCCCTGCTGTCACTGCAACACAGCCCTCAGGTTAGAGCAGGCAGTTTGTGATAAGAAAACACACAGTGATAATGCCTTGGGCCAGAGAAGCATTGCATGAGTCCCACTAGGCAACGTGGACATAGCCAGCCTTCTTGAGGTCTTCTGGAGCAGTGTGAATATGAGGTGGCCTGTGCTACTTTACTTCAGGGCCATGAACGGTCCCTGTCTCTGTTTACCAGTGTAGACACAGCCATTGTGTCCATGCAGCTCTGCTGAGAAGTCTGCACGGCTGCGTACAGAAAGCGATGTTGTTGCGTTAATACTGTCCTCTGTCCAGGCTTGTTTACCTGGTTCTCAAGCAATTTCAAACTGTGTGTTCATTACTCTGTCCTCCACAGCAGTTTCAATAAGGTATCGTCATGGTGACTTAGTGTGCTGTCCCTGTCTGCCAAGTCATAGTCTTTGGTGCAGAAGCTGCGCAGAGAATGGTGGTCAGAAAGAAGTTAAATCATTAATAGGTGGACAGAGGCTCTCAGCTACGCCCAATATGGAAATAAACAAAAATTAATTCATTTGGCAGGCACTTCATTCATGTTAAGTTTCATGTGGACAATTCTTAATAATTCTGTGTCTGGCAAACATCCGCTACCATTTCCACTCTGTGTTGCTTCACACCTCAATTCACTTGTGTAACTTCCATCCCTATGAAGTCATTGATTTGAAGGTCACTTGTTTTGATACTAGGCAGAAGTGGATTAATACACATTAGTGCAGCCACTTGCCTCTGCATTTCTGCCTGTGCACCACTGAAGACAACTTAGATTTGAAAGGCCTTTTATGGAGACATACGTATCCAGTCTACCCTCAGGAAAGGAATCACAAGAATGCAGAGGTTTACAATATGCTGTAAGAACAAATTTAGCACATGGAAATGTTAGTAGAGGAATATGAGAACAAGAGACTGCAACGTTAATTCCTGTATTGCTCCTGATATGAAGAACTGGGCCACCTTCCTGCAAGCAGCGTCGCCAGTAAACCCAGGAGTGACTGTATAGGTTGTGTAGCTGTAGAGAACATGGCAGGCCTCCATATCAGCAGGCAGGTATCCAACACATCAGAAATAACGTCCTTGAACTGACATATGCTATGACTAGAAAGAGAATGACCGGCACGGCCAAGAACTGCAGGGGTAAACTAAAATGGACATTACACAAGATCCGCCATGTGGGCACTGGCACAGAGCATGCCGGATAGCCTCTGACACTGTTGCAGGAGGCAGCTGTGCCTGTACATACTCCGTTGCAATAAAACTGCTTTTTTCTCTACATGTGCTTCCTGGAACCTTTAAGGTGTAAAGGGAGAAAAACAGGGCTCTGAATAGGACAAATCAAATAGCATAATGATTTGAATAAAACCTTTGGTTAGGATGCTGCAGACTGCCAGTTCTGGGTCAGAATACCAGGGAAAGTATCATGTTCTTCTCCCAAACATCTGCTACTGGCCATCAGCAGAGCCAGAGTACTAGATGAGATAAGCCTTTGATCTGACTCAGTATTGCCATTCTTACGTTCTGAAGAGGAAAATCTGAGCTTTCTCTGAGCTTTTCTTGTTTTGGCAGCAAATTTCTTTGAGTGCAATAGCAGCGTTTTGACCTCACATTTTTTGCTTAGTGGAGATGCAGGATACAAAGAAACAAGTCAGTTTAGCCCTTCAGCAAAGAACAGGCCTTGTTGCATTCACATCTTTCAAGGCAAGATAGAAGACAGAAAGGACAGCTTTCTAGAAGACAATGAGATACAATGAACCAGTTAACAACAGTGCAGTCCTATTCTATGGGAGGAGTATGTTAACTGTGTGTACAACCACTGCAGTCAACATATCCAAGAGTGTACTACAGCGGTGTCTGCTAGGAGCTAACTTGAATATGGATGATCACGTAGCTGCAGCATTACCACGTTCAAGAACGGTTAATCACTAAAATGTTTTCCTGGGGTCTGGATATTTGTTCTGCACTTTACAACGCTTCCAGCACCCGAACTAGGTGGTGTTAAGCTAACATGAATATCCCTGCTACCTGAAGATAGTATGTTTTTTGGCACAGGAACCTTGAATATTAATTAATTTTTATCCCGTATTTCATTATTTCATTTCCACATTTTCAATGAGGACTAAGGTAGATGTTAACAGTTTGTTCAAGAATAGTTACAAAGACAAAAATTTGATCATATTTAGTTCAGTGTTGATGTATAAGCACAGTGTTGTGATGAAATATCCAAAGGCAGTCAAGTTCTTTCATGAAGAAAATGCTTGAACTGGAATTCTTAAATCTCTCTTTATGTATGCACCTATGCACATAAAAAATGGTTGTTTTTTTTAAATTCCAAGAACAAGAAACGTCGAGAACGCCGAGATCTACTGAGACTACAGTTACTGCGAATTTTTGAACTACTAGCTGATGCTGGTGTTATAAGTGACAGGTAGGACTATCACTCATCATAAATATTGATCTTTAAGTGAAATAATTTTTGGTGTTTACAACACTGAGTTTATGTCAGTACATTCTTTGAAGAATTGTGTAATCTATCAGATATGGAGAGATTTTTATGCGTTTCTTCAGAAAGCTGTAGTATAACTACACTGTTACTCTATATTAATGTACAACTTTCCTTTATGCTAGTACAAATGGAGCCTTAGAAAGAGATACGTTAGCCCTTGGAGCCTTGTTCTTAGAGTATGTTGATCTGACTCGCATGCTTCTGGAGGCTGAAAATGATAAAGAAGTCGAAATCCTTAAGGATATGAGAGCACATTTCAGTGCAATGATTGCCAACTTGATTCAGTGTGTTCCAGGTACGGTGCTAAATTATCTCAACTTACTATGAAATTGCATTTAATATATGTATTGGAAAAGTAATTTTTTATTTCTTTTTTTCTGTGCTTTTTTCACTGCTTATGAATTGTCATATAACAAATGTAAAGGGGAATGTGGACAAAAATGTGTTCAAAAGTCTATTAAGAGTCAAATAAAAAAACAGTAAAGCTTGTTGAAGCTTGTAGTGTTCATATATAAGAATCATCTTTTTAAAAGCCCAGCAAAGAAATTGTCTGTGACCTCTAGGGGCTCCAGATTTCTTTGACATAAGGCCTTATTTGCTTCCCTTTGACTTTATTGCCAGACTCTTCATAAACTCAGACAGGCCTTGAAAAATATAGGTAGGTGCAGAAAATATAAACAATATTAAATGTAGTGAAAAACTTGCCTGAGGTATTGAGATTGTATCCCATGTTACCTGACTCCAGTTGTATAGCAAAGATTTCTCCAACTGATTTCATGGTTTTTATATATTGCAAGATCACTTCAGAAATGTAATGTAATTCCACTAGCAAAAAAAAAAAAAAAAAGGAAAAAAGAAGCCTGCTTTAAAGTCCACATAATTACTGGAAGATAAAGTCTGGAGATTACTCAGTCTATGTAAATCTGCTATCTCCAGATCATTTATGACAGGACGTAACAGCATTGGTAGCAACAAATAAGAAGGAATTCAAAAGAGTACAGTAAGGGAATAAATAATGAACAAATGTTTTCCTGTAAGTTCCCAGTGTACAAATTTTGTCAAAGTCATATAGTTGCTTTTAGCTGTAAGATACATAAAAAGTATATGATAGTTGAACAAGATAAGGAAAAAATGGCATCCCTGCTATTCTCATTTAAGACAGTAAAAAAATTCCCTTTGAACTGAGAGGTGTCAAGTTCTTAGCTGCTGTTAACAAACAAAATACTGAATTTCTTTCCTTTTTTCCTTTTCTGAATGATGCTCATTAACAATACAGAATTTCTTTAGTAGTTACTTTGCCAGAAGTATTTGCAAAGGCCTTCCTCTTTGCATTTATTCTCACAATCTACAAAGCACATGACAAAGGACTGCATGTTGTATGAATTTTCCACAATGAAACAGCCATGTTGTATGTTTTGAGAGAATGCAAGAATAACTGCTGCATTTCAATCATTCAGTATGTAATTCTATAAAGAGATGTATTTTCTGCTAACAAGACAGCTTTAAATATATCAATAACTAACAAAGCCATAACATTTAACTCCTAGCAAACAAATGTTTAGTGTGTCAACATCTATCATCTTTAGCCACTGTTCATATTGATTTGCATTAATATTGTCTAGTTAGACTTTGTTGGCTTCCAGCAGTTTATAGATGAAAAATAATTGGCCAGTAGCAGTTTGCCAGTCTCTTTAATAAACATAGTACCGCCTCTGCCATCATGTTTTGCTTTGGGGAATTAAAACTATTGTTTAAAAGATTTCTCTTTTTTTTTCTCCACATGGTTAAGAATTCACAGATATTTTTCATTTGCTCAGGTAATTTAGCTGTTCAGAAAATATACCATACCTTTGTCAACAAGCAGGCAACAAGTTTCTTCTATTTCTTGTCCCTACCTATTAATGTCTTAGAATAAGACATGTATGTTTGGGCTTGCACTTAAAGGATTGGAAAAAACAAGTAAATATTTACCATTAAAGGAATGCAAGAGGCAGTGAAAAGCCTGATTCTATAATTATTTTCTTGCATGCTGTTTCTAAAGTCAGTACACGTACATGTATAAATGTATACAAACATGTACATGTTTGTATAAAAACACATTAATTCAGAACTGAAGGTTCTTAGAAATAAGATGCATCTTATTCACTACAGTAGATTTTTACAAGAAGCTTAGATACTTTGGAGTAAGTGTATACTGAACATTTAAGAAAAACTCCCTATTTGTAGAAATTTGAAATTTGTGTTACCATCTCTGCCACATGAATGTGTATTTAACATTAACAAATCACAACTATTTCTATTTCTGTTCACTTAGTTCACCACAGGAGATTTCTCTTCCCTCAGCAGAGCTTGAGGCATCACCTGTTCATCTTATTCAGCCAGTGGGCAGGACCTTTCAGTATTATGTTCACACCGCTGGACCGTTACAGTGATAGAAATCATCAGATTACAAGATACCAGTATTGTGCATTAAAGGTATTAAAGTTTTAATGTCAAAATCAGTAATAGCAATTTTCCAGTCAAAATACAAGTAATTGCGGGTTTTATTTCCTTTTATTTCACAGAAATTTGAATTGGCATACTTGATGCAAACTTATATACTCATATGTATATGTACAGTGGTATCATAGAATATAGCAATATGAGCCACTGAAGTTACACATCTTTTTCTTTGTAGACACTTTTCAAGGCCAATTATTTTCAAAACCAGAATGGATTTTAAAATTTTACGTAGCTGTTCATTAACAGGTTATCAGATTCAGTGAGAGGATATTAGGCTCTGAAATTAAATATAGTACCAATTCAGTATCACATGCTTATCTCAGGACTGTCTCCCACGTTTGCCTGGAGACATAATTAGTAATAATAAAATACTTCTGCGGCAAAACCAGTTGCAACTCACCCACATAAGTAAGCTGGGAAAAGAATAGCTTATGTACTTATATAAGATGCATCACTTAGTATACAACAATTTCAAATTTTGCAGAAAGATACTATTAAAAAATCTGTGTATTTTAATTCTTTTTGTAGCTTGATTTGTAAAGATTGGGTAAAATGACAAAATCTATCTTGAAGAATGGGGAAATTGGGCTGTAATATTCCTGCCAAAATGCTTAAATTCAGCATTATCTTGAAATCCAGTAACATCTATAGCAACCTAATTACTGAATTCTAGCAAAATCAACTGTTACCATTTTCACCATAGTTCCCTCAAAAATAAAAACAAGTGGCAGTCCTGTTAGCCTGGACCTGGGCTCAAATCATTTTGAAAGGTTCGTTCATGTTCCTTCTTTGTGTAACTAAAGTTCCTTGTGTTTTTAGGCCATGTCAGCTGTGCTCTGCTGTGGACCTGTGTTTGACAATGTTGGTCTTTCCCCTGATGGATATCTCTACAAATGGCTTGATAACATTCTGGCTTGTCAAGATTTACGTGTAAGTACTCACCGAAATGCATCACTGGTGAATAATTTTAATCTCTGTACTGGGTAAAGAGTTTGTGACTGTAAGAACTATGACTGTCTACATTCTATTTTGAGCAGGAAACAATAGCTTTATGCAAGGTTCTAATACAAAAGTGAATTAATTTAAGAGCATTTAGACAGTAAAAGAATTATTACTTCTGAAAATATAATGTAGGTAAACAATAAGCTAAAAAATTGCCTTATGGCTCAGTGTTGCTTGCAACAGAAATTTAGGCTTTTCATCTGCTGATAAAGAAAGGTTAAAAATGGCACAAGCTCAAAAATACTTGTATTTCTATTTGGAGTACTCCACCCACCTGCTTCAAGTTTCTGTGGAATAAGAACATAAAATCCCTTCCTGCTTGGTAACATAGATGCTGGTGAAACCAATTTGAGTGAAAGTGAGTGGGTAGATCTTCCAAAGAAGTCAAGAGGATAAATGATTCAGGAGAGCAAAGAAAGAATTATTTTTTTTTTTAAAGAACACATAATAGATTGTTCTTGCAATTTTCCATTTCTGTGAAGTTGTGTTTCTCTGTTGACTTTGTAACTACAGTCATATTTCTATATTTATAGCTGATTGGACTATCTCTTTGATTAAGGAGGAGTAGATTGGTGATTTACATCAAATGGAGAGAGAGAACAATGATTTTTCCCTTTGTGGTATCTTGCACTTTGACCTGCTGTTCTCCCTAAAAGTCTCATACCACCACAGGTGACTATGATTGCTAAAAAAATGCAGTCAGCATAGCCTAAAGGCTTGTGGAGCAGCTAGAGGATACATGCTGTAGAAATGGTAATTGATTAGGAAAAAAAAGGTTGGACAAATTAGAAGAAAGAAGGGATAGCTACAAAGAAAATCTTTTGGAAATTGGATAGGATTTTTGAATGTTGGTAGGGATGGAGCTATAAAGATATGTGTAAGTGATATGTATAATTGAAATTTTTGTGGATGTGTGAAGGAAATGCACAGAACAAGAGAAAGGAAAAGATACACTTTTCCTCCTGACACGTTTTCATTATCATCAACAAATATTGTATCACCATGTCTAACTGATCATTAGTATATACCACTCATAAAGTAACTGGGGACAAAAATTACTTTTTTTTAACTTTTCCCCTTGAAATGCAAAATTTGGATATGATAGGTGAAATTTGTTTTCCCTGAGCTAATCACTATAATTCATGATTAATCATTGTCATGAAGGACTGTAACTAAACTCTGTTGCTTATACAACTAGTTCAGATTTAGATGAGAAGGATCCTACCTGGTCCATTAACATTAAATCATTTGCAGTCTTTACAAGTAGTTACCTACACTTGGTGACAGAATATTAATAGGCATTAGTGTTTGGTGTTCCAGTACTATCCTCTACTGAAGGATCACAAAAGCACAGTCCAAGCCTTAGTTGCAATGTGTTTGTAGCAGTGGTGGTACGAGGATTAAGTGATACACGGTCTGTAGGGAGAGCTGTTAGATTGCTTGATGTAGTTGGATTAAACATGCAAGTTTTCAAGTTTGAGACCATCTAAGGCACCTGAAGGTGCACAAGTCCATGGGACCCAATGAGATCCATCCGTGGGTCCTGAAGGAACTGGCGGATGAAGTTGCTAAGCCACTATCCATCGTATTTGAGAAGTCGTGGCAGTCGGGTGAAGTTCCCACTGACTGGAAAAGGGGAAACATAACCCCCATTTTTAAAAGGGGAAAAAGGAAGACCTGGGGAACTACCGGCCAGTGAGTCTCACGTCTGTGCCTGGGAAGACCATGGAACAGATCCTCCTGGAAGCTATGCTAAGGCACATGGAGGACAGGGAGGTGATTTGAGACAGCCAGCATGGCTTCACCAAGGGCAACTCCTGCCTGCCTGACTAACCTAGGGGCCTTATACGATGGAGTGACTACATCAGTGGACACCGGAAGGGCTACATATGTCATCTATCTGGACCTCTGTAAGGCCTTTGACATGGTCCCCCACAACATCCTTCTCTCTAAACTGGAGAGGTATGGATTTGATGGGTGGACTGTCCGGTGGGTGAGGAATTGGTTAGGTGGTCTCATCCAGAGGGTAGTGGTCAACGGCTCAATGTCCAGATGGAGATTGGTGACGAGTGGTGTCCCGCAGGGGTCCGTATTGGGACCAG
>NW_008825109.1:3061872-3072310 GCF_000699105.1 Pygoscelis adeliae | reverse complement strand
AGATAGAAGGAAGAAATTTTTGATGCTGAGGGTGGTGAAGCACTGGCACAGGTTGCCCAGAGAGGTGGTGGATGCCCCATCCCTGGAAACATTCCAGGTCGGGTTGGACGGGGCTCTGAGCAACCTGATCTAGTTGAAGATGTCCCTGCCCGTGGCAGGGGGGTTGGACTAGATAACCTTTAGAGGTCCCTTCCAACCCGAACTATTCTATGATTCTATGAGTTTTCATACCCCCAGGTTTGCAAAAGGTATTTTTCTTTGTCTGCCTTGCTTCTGTGTTAATCAAAAGAAGGATAAATGTGAAAGCGTGCCACTTTATGAAACTCACATGAAGTAGGAAATAAACATTTAACAAATCAGTTAACCAATACTAATGGAAGTTGCCCAAGAACACCTATCAAGTGTCTCAGATTTTCCAAAGACTCTGCTTTTTTCCATGCTTAATTTTAGAAACTTCCTTTGAAAATTTATTTCATTTATGTAGTAGTCTTCATACATACAATTTTCTTTCAAGTGAGGAGTATTGAAAACTGAGTCACATTTCAACTCTGCTATCCCTAAAACAAATTTATCATAAATTTTCTGATTGCTTTTTATTTGTTTTGAATACTGCATTTTCCCCTTGTTTTGCCTATATCACTCTAAGTTGAATTGTAGGGAATGAATATATTTGATCTCACTAATCACCTTTTGACATTTATTTATTTGCTCAGGTTCATCAACTTGGCTGTGAAGTTGTAGTCCTGTTGCTAGAACTGAATCCTGATCAAATCAATCTCTTCAACTGGGCTATAGATCGGTGTTATACTGGATCATACCAGCTTGCCTCTGGATGTTTCAAAGCCATTGCAACTGTGTGTGGAAGCAGGTATTAATTAATGTATTAATCTACACTTTTGAATGTAAAGAAAAATGCAGGTTCAGCTTGTGTTGTAAAGAATTGTTAGTCACACTCTTATGTTATATCCTCTCAAACAACTCTTGGGGACTGTATCACTTTATTTCCATGATTCTGAAAACAAAGTGATGTGCTTGGTAGAAGATGCTCTTACTATATGTATATTTGAAATCTGTGGCATTTTTATGCTATTTTGCTCAGGAAGATAGAAAATAACGACAACACTTTAATTTGAACATAGGTCATAAATCTAGTTTCAAAAGACGGCATGGTTTTTCATTTACTTTAGAAAAGGAAAAACATTTTAAATGTTATTAGCTTAAAAGTAATTATTTTGTTCTTTTTCTAACTGGCTTTCATTTTATTTGGTTACCTGTTCCTTTTCTGTAGACTGGTATCATCACTGCTGCTAATGCTAAGCAAGCACAAGCTACATGAAGACACAAATACAAATATTGCTTTTGTGTCAGGCCTTCAGAAAATTTTTCTTTTTTTGTTTTGTATTTTTTCAAGACAAAAGTTATAGAGAAATTTAGTGGTAGTCTAAAAAAAGAAGATAATTTGCACCTAATTAAAATCTGAAAAATTTAGTCTGGACAAAAAATAATTTGGCAAGATATGTGATCAGCATAGTTCAATAGAGAAATACTTGGGAATATAGCAAATCAAAATAAGTATTTTAGAATTTATCTGTAAAAACATTTTGTTCTTACAGGAATAACTAGACTATAGACTGCATTATACTGAGATTTTAAAAATATGAATGGAATTTTGTGTTTGCAAATGCAGTTATTTTAAGAGGTTTTTTTGTTTATTGAACACATGAACATATGAGGTTTTCAGCCAGTCTTTTTTCCTCAGATTGTGTTACCTATGCCACTCTGTCCTAAAAATTAATCTTTCACATACCTACAGTAAAAATTGAGAGTATGATCTGCATGATTTACTTTGAAGGGAAAGTCCAATTTCTATCAAGTTGGGGATTTTTATTATTATTTGAAAGTTGTTAACAGTTTTCTTCTGTTGTCTGTCAACATGTATAGAGAGGCCACTGCTTAACTACTTGCAAAATGAGCAGTAATTTATCTCACTGTTGATGTCTGTCTTCGTAGAAAGAAGCCACTTCCCTTAACTTCTTTTTTATTATTATTTTTTAAACTTAGTGGAAGGGCAAAGAGACAGGTGTAGAGGGTGCATTGAAGCTAGTATTTGGAATTACCAAGAATGTCCCATTCCACACATGTATTTGCCATATTTTTAACACGAAAATACCCAAATAGGCATTCTGCAGCCATCCAGGAGCACAGTAGCTCACATCTAGGATGAGAAATTGATGGTTCACAATTAAATAAGGTGCATTTACAAATCATCATGAAAAAGCGGAAACTTATTTAGTGAAAATCCAAATGTGATATGGGAATTGCTTTTCTAGCAATACTCTCAATAGGTTAACACTTTAATATGTTTAACCTTACAATTAATGTTGACTTTATAGATAGTGGACTTTTAGAAGCAGTTCCTCATGTTTACTCTTTGAAAACAATTTTGATAGAACTGTCTAACATCTGGGACTATTCATGTCAGAGATAGTGCCTTTTCTCCAAAGGGACTGTTTTAATTGCAGCTTGGCTTAAGAAGAAGTACTTTATCCCTGGAAATTTTCGTGCTACCCATCTTCTGTCATGGGTGTTGGCCTGTTCTATAAACAGTTTATGCTATAAATTAAAATGAATTGACAGTTATAGACGCAGGTATTGCATTTCTCACTGTGGGTAACTCAGTGCATTCCTAAGCATTAGTCTAAGGTAATTATAAATAATCCCTTCTTTCTTCCCATTCACCAGATGGCCCTTTGATCAAGCAGTGTGTATTCATAAAAGCTCCCTTTCCCATATTCTGGTGGTAGAACAGAGAAAAGAAAGATTACATTCTCTTTAGACCATATTACAGAGTAAATTAGAGTGAATATAATGTGCATTCCTCACCAAGATTCACAAAAATGTGCTGTTTATTCTTCTAGGAACTATCCTTTTGATATAGTGACACTTTTAAACTTGGTGCTGTTCAAGGCATCTGACACCAACAGAGAGATTTATGAAATTTCCATGCAACTTATGCAGGCATGTATCAGCTACTTTTTTTTAAAACCAAATGCATGTGTCCTATCTTTGGGTTTCTTTGTGAACTTATAAAGTACTGTTTATTTGCTTTTTAGTTTTGTTTTGAAAATAAACGGTTAGTTTTGTCTTCACTATAAATACTTACAGGAATATTTATATAAAAATTAATGGGAAAATATTAGTTATGATGTCTTTCAAATTTGGAGAGTATACTCCGAAGCATATAGATCATTCTCTGATATCTAAACTTAAAACGCTGATGTTTCCTGAATGAATGAATTTTTATTGTTTCATTGTATTGTTTTTTTCTCTTTCATAGATCCTTGAATCAAAGCTTTTTGTTTATTCAAAAAAGGTAGCTGAGCAAAGACCGGGCAGTATCTTGTATGGTACACATGGTCCATTGCCACCTCTTTACAGTGTCTCACTTGCCCTTCTTTCATATGAACTAGCAAGGATGTATCCTGAACTTACCCTTCCACTTTTTTCAGGTACCTATATCTATTTGACTTATTATCTATTTTACATTTTTGTACAAATGGTAGAGTGCTAAGACATTTCCACCTGTGAACAGCAATTCTGTTTATAAATTTAGCTTGACCTGGTTCTGTTCTGGTTCGGGTCAAATCAGATTTAGGAATGCAATATATATTTCCTAGAGGTACTTAAACAAAGTACAGAACAGCTATTTAAAAACCTTGGCTGGGGATTCTGTGCCGCTTGGGTAACTTTGAAATTACAAGGGCACTGGATAAGTTAAAGTGACATTGGCAAACTCTACTATAATGGGTTCTCGTGTTAAGCGTAGTGATTCTTCTTATACATACATTTATATAGATGATACTTGTGAGGATCGAATTCTTCATTTTGTATAAGCATGACTTCAACTTTGGGAAGATTGATTGCATGTGTCCAGTTTTAACAATGATTCAAATCACTCTGAATGACTGATCTCTACCTTCTATTTGCCACATCTGCAAGTCATTAGTATCATTTTAATTTTATCAGAAATACATTTTGTCAGGGTTACTGAGAAAAATGTTAAAGAATCAGACCTGCAGGAGCACCATTCAGAATATGCCCACCGTGAGACTATTCCTGGGAACAATTAAACGTTTTGAGACCTATCTGTCTGCCTTAATCCATCTAATGTGTTGCTCTAGTTTTTAAATAACAGAATGCAATGTCTGTAATCGTGGGAATTCTTACTGGCTCTTAAAAACCCTTTCTGTTGTTTTTACTCAGTCTGTAGGGGCTGGAAGAAGGGTAAAGGAACAATATATCATCCATTTCTTAGTGCCCAAGATACCATGAGTTATAAATTAGGGAAATTTTGATGGCTCATTTATCTTAAAAAAAGCAAATGTTGTTCATTATTACTGATACCATCTATTCATGTTGCTGTAGTGGCTTTGTTGTTTAAAAGAACTCAGATACACAGTCCAAATCAGAGCCCCTTTCTATATATCTAGAATCACAAGGAGAGAGAACAGTGTATATCTTGAAGATTTTTTAAAACCAGGCAAGAAAGGGAATGTTAACTGTACTGATTTTACAGAATAATTCTGGTAAAGGGAGCTAATGTGGTTCACCTTGGTGGGAAGCCTCTCACTGTATTTCTTATCCCCAATTTTCCAAATCCATTTCCCTTACAGTGCCAGTTCTTTTTTTGTAAACTATATAAAGTGCTGTATACAACACTCCTGGACTGGCAGCCGACTATGAATTTTATAGGCTTCCCTACAGGGAATAAGACTTCTAATATATACAAGGTGTTTTTGTAAACTCAGTATAAGAAGTGCCTTAAGTTTTAAACTATAGCTTAGAAACGTGGAGGCTGATGGGGCACTTGTAATTCTTTTGTATGTTTATTGTAATTCTCCAAAAGCTCTTGAAATTCTAGAATAACAGCCAGTAACTGAATTATCCTTTTTCCTCTTCATTGACATCTGTTTCACTTAATACATAATGTGGCACAGTAACAAGGGGTGACTTGCTGTTCCTAAGCCCAGACTATGTTAGTTATTTTAGACAGAAGGCCTGACCAATTGCTTGCTATTATTGACCATTAAATTAATGTTTCTCTGTAGGAAGCTCAAGCACATGCTTTTGTATGCTTGTGGTTGCAAGGTAAAAACTATCAGGTGGTCTAAAACGCGTCAGAAATATGATTTAAACCGTGTAGTTAAGGTTTCCTTCATAAACTAACATGTTGTCCTTTCCAACTTTTACTATTTTAGAGGTAAGCCAGAGATTTCCAACAACACATCCAAATGGAAGACAGATCATGCTTACCTATCTGCTACCGTGGCTTCATAATATTGAACTTGTAGACAACAGACTGCTCCTCCCTGGTTCAAGCCCTACCACTCCAGAAGATGAACTGAAGGACAAGGATGGGGAAATAACAGTCACAAGTGGACTAAAAGGCAATGGCTGGGGCTCTCCTGAGGCCACCTCACTGGTTCTTAATAATCTCATGTATATGACAGCCAAGGTAAAAAAGTAAAACAAACAAAAAACCAAACTGTAAAACACTTTCTGAAATATTCAAACTTATGTTTCTTAAGCAAAAGGTACTTCTTAGGTTTCTTCCCTCTGATTCCAGAAATTTTGCACTGGAACTAATTTAGCACTTTGTACTAATCAGACACAACCTTCATTTGAAGAAGTTCCTTCACTTTTTCTTTTAAGGACAATGCTAAAACTGTTCTCTTTCAAAACATGAACAAAGAAAAGTGTTTTACCCTTTTTAAAAAAAAACTTAAAAGAGAGCATTAAGGATTAGTTATAGAGGAACTAAGTTCAGTTCCCTCCTGTATCACCTCCTGTGTTAATGTCTAAGGCAGCAGATGAAAGTTTATTTGGGGTGAGAATGAGCACCTGGAATTTGTCCTACTGAAGCTCTTGTACTTTCTAGGAAACACTTAAATATTCTTTGAGAGAGAGAAAAGGAAAAAATTAGTATAAATTTCTAAGGTGCTAGTTAAAGCATTCTTTTGTAAAAGGGAAGGTATTTTACATCCCAGGTCCTGATAAAGGACCAAGGATTCCTTTTTTCCAGTTACTTACTCATGTAAAATGCCTAAGCAGCTGGTGGAGAAGGTACTGGGAATCTGTCTTTTCCTTCTCTTTGCTGAGTTGCGGGCTGCTATACTAGTGTGCGGTGCCTGCTCTGGCACTGCTTTTGCCAGATTCAGTACATATGTCTAAACTGCTAAATACATAAACCTCAAGAAGTAATGCCTGGTACCTATGTCATATGGGACAGAGTGGGTCACATTTCCTGTCCTGCTCAGCAGAATGTCTGTATCCATGCTACATAGCAGTTGATTCTGGATCTTGCCTCATTGTTGAGGCCCTGTAAGTAAAACATAATTATTATTATTTTGTGTGCATTTTGTCATATGAGCATGTCTGAAGTAATGTGGGGGCTGTGCTTCAGCCCACCAGAATGTTTTTTTGATACTTGTTGCATATCCAAGGCATGATACTGGCTTGTGAATTATCTGATGGTACGGAGTCTCTAGGACATTGTTAGAGGAATTTTATGGGTTGAAAACAGATGTGATGTAGTCTCACCTTTACTGCCTATCAGCAGCAGTCCTTGGAGCAAGTTGCTTCCAAAACCGCACAAAGTTTTTGTTCCAGAGTGAACAAGTATGCTTTCTTCAAACCAATTGATTGATCTAGCTTTGAGGCTGTATGTGTGATAAAGGGACTGGCACCTGCAAGTGCCAGTATAGATGACAGTAGATGTGGATGCCAGTGACAGTGTAGAGGTAGCTAATATGTATTAAATCATTTTCAGTAGAATAGCATGACCTGGAGATTGCCACTCCTCTCCTAGCAGAATGTAAGTCTGTGCAGTGGTTAAAACAATCTTCTCAAAGTGGGAGCCAAAGATTTTACATAGGAAGCAGAACAGCTTCAATTCTAGACTCCCACATCCTGGATGCACACACTAACCATTTAAATGACTAGACAAAAGGGAGTCATTCCTATAACTGTGTCTTGCAAAAGAGAGCAAAAGCTGCTCGTTTCCAGTTAGCAAAGGGCTGTCTAATGCTTAATTCTGTTAGGATTTACTCAGGAGAGAGGTACCGAATTGTTCACTACTGTGAAGGCTGAAGCACTTAGGTACAGACATGCAGAAACAGAACTTCAGTTGCTTGAACAACTGTAAAGATGAAACCCAATAAACTGCTTGATTTTAGGATCACCTTTTGAATTTACATTCCTGAAAGACTTTTTTTTGGTGTGATTTAAGTCCTTCTGTGGATCTGAACCTAAATACTTTTAAACAGAATTTATGCTCTGAAGTCTGTCAGGTAGCTTTTGAAAATACTGTTTTGTCACTTCTGACAGCATTTTACTGTTGGTTTTGCATGAGAAAATGCTCTAAAAGAGCATGCCTTATTTTGGAGGTCTGCGTATTTCAAGAAATGTATGCATATGATCCTTTGCAGTATGGAGATGAAATTCCTGGACCAGAGATGGAAAATGTCTGGAATGCTTTGGCCAACAATGAAAAATGGAGTAACAACCTTAGGATAACACTGCAGTTTCTCATTAGTTTGTGTGGTGTTAGCAGTGATACCATCCTTTTACCTTATGTAAGTGTTTGCACTTTATTTTCTTTACTATTGGTTGCACAGGTTTAAATGAAGAAAACAGCTATCACCTGCAGAAAATGAATTTCTGTTTCAAAAATAAGAAGTACCGACATATTCCCTAGCACACTGAACAAAATTAAATCGCGGGAATAAATGAGCCAAGAAACTGAAATTCAAGAAAGGAATTTAATAGTGGGAATCTCGGTCTCCACCAGTGGAGCACACCTCATTTCAAGCAGGAGGTGGGCTCCTCTCAAGCAAAGAGCAACTTTGCATGTCTGCGTAAGGGGCCAGTAACAAGGACTGGCCATAAATTGCCAGAATGAATGAGAAAAAATATTAGAAATATTAGAAAATATTTTTTCATGTCAGAATTGCATAAAAATATGCAATTTATGTATATATTTAAAATTTTATTAAAAAGGCAGAATGGCTGTTCAGAGGTTAAATAACTTGCATGAAAAATTAAGATAAGTAAAAATACTAAATGCTTATAATTTTTCTCAGTAACCAATTAGTTTACAAAGCTATTAGTTAAACTTTGAAAGTCCTTTAAATAATGGATGTTATATCATGAATGGGACATAACATCCTATGATCTTATTAGTTTGTTTGTTGTAAAGATTTAGGTGTTCCTTCAGAAAAGCATGTAGTTTTAAGAAAGTGCTACATTCTCTTCTCCTTCAGCAGACTAAGGCTTTCTGTGGGACATCTCAAGAGACACAAGATAGCTAACCTTCATAAGCTCCTTACCGTATCAACTTTTGCCTTTGCATGGCTGTCATGAATTATATAACTGTTCCTGCAATGTGCAAGTCAAACTGTGCAGGATATTGTTATTATTCACATTAAAATAAAATAAGGGCTGTCTGAGAAAAGCAAGGTAGTCCCATTCCCATGTTCCTTATTGCCCAGTTGCTGGGTGAAATGGAATCTAAATTTAGTAAATTTTGCAGCACAATTACAATATGCTGTTTTATTAGTCTCTTTCTATTGATTTCCCTGAAATAAATTTGAAATTACTATTAATGTGATTAAACTTATCTAAAAAGCCTCATAAACATACTTCATTTACAGTTGCTGAAATAATACTTTGCTTAAAGTGTTTATGATGACTGCTATGCATAATAGAATAAAGGAAATATAGAAGGCTATAAAAATTTTCAAGATGTTATTGTACCATAGACATCCTGTTGGTTTCCTTTTGTTTGTAGGGTTTACCGTTCTATATTCTCAAATCAGCGCATACATATGCAAAGTCAGTGTTGCCTAGCTAATCAAAAGAGGAAAGATTTGAAAGTGGTATTACTGTAAGAACAAGCTCAAGGTTTATATGAGAAGAAGACAAAGGGGTTGATCCCAAATATCTTGAGGGTAATGAAGATCTTTCCATCAATTGTGACAGAGTGACAGAGGCTCTCCATTCAGTGTTGACCGTGCTGTGAGCAGAAGGTTAGATGAGAGACCTCCCAGGTTCTTTCCAACCTCACTGATCCTACAATCTATGACAGACTTGGGATCAGACCCAAAGGTGGCCTTTATCAGGAGGAGCTATGTTGGCAGAGAACAAGTGGAAATCACAGAGATAAGAGACAAAATGAGGGCTGTTGTATTTCTGACAGCTTACAAAAGGAATAGGGGCAGTTTTCTAAGAGGAAGGAGTAGTCCTGTGCTGAGTATATGTCTCACTCCTAAATCTGTAGCCTGATTGGAAATGCCTGATAACCCTGTTGCCTTTTGCCTAGGAGCCCCTCACATACCTCATCCCCCCATCCAGATATTTGCCAACCCAGAGCTTTCAACACATCCTTTTTCCGAAACTGTTGCCATCCTACAGCTCTGAGCAGCCTGCCTCAAACCCCATTCCTACCCATAGCACTTCTCCTTCTTTCTTCAAATTCTTTCCAAACCCCCTTGCCTCGAAGCCTTGGCTCTCACAGTCCTGTCCTCCTCCAGGACAATGCAGTCCTCTTACTCCACAAAGAGAGCAGTCTGCTTTACCATCTCCAGCTTCATCTGCTCAGCATCTCCTATTTTGCCTGTGGGACTTTTCTGCGCTCCCTCCCAGGCTTCCAGTGGCTGTTAACAAGACAATCACATCTTCGTTGGTGGCGGCAGCTGACACGGTTCCTGTGTTTTCTGCCACCCTGTTAGTTTTCTGCCACCCTGTTAGTCTGCATTTTGTAATGTTGTCTGATTCTCAGATTTTGCAAAATCTGAAAAGTTTTCAGCTTCTGTAGGAAGCCTGACTGTGCTTATGAGTCACTCCTTAACTGATAGCTTTGTCTGGAGTAGGAAAATACACCGGGCTTATCATACGCATCTGCTCAGTGTTTTGATAATGCCCTGGAGTTTACAGATAAGAAATCATACCTAACTGCTAACTACACAAGACGGCTGATACCATAAACATTTATCTTCTATTTTCATGTAGATAACACATACACATTAGCAAATAAAGATAATTTGAACAGTTTATCAGCACTGTTCCAGCTCAGCTGGGCTCAAAAGACCAGGCAGTTGCAAGATTGCCAGTTTGCCCATCTCCTTTTGGAGCCCTCTGCGCCCCAAGGCAGTCACCAGCTGCTTCAAGCCTTCAGCCATCTGTTCTGCCTGTGTGGGTCCAAGCCAAAAGCATGCCTGACTTACATTTTTTTAAATTTTTTTTTTAAAATCAGCTAAATTCATTGCTTTGTCTCTTATGTTTCCTTTAAGCTTTTTTTTCCAGTGCCCCAGTGCAAATTGCTGAGCTGTCCTTTCTTTCACATATGTACTTAAAGATTTCTTAGAATATTTACAGTTCA
>NW_008825109.1:3058352-3061823 GCF_000699105.1 Pygoscelis adeliae | reverse complement strand
CTTCCAAGAAGCTGGAAGTGACACTGTGAGCCCAACTAGAAATGAGCCTTGGAAAGGAGGTGGATTTGTATCTGGAAAGTCCCTGGGAAATTTTTAGCACAGTAGAATAAAAGAGACTTTGAATATGTGCATTTTCTCTACTTTAAGCAAAAGAAAAGGAGAGAAAAAAAGACAGAAAAGAAGCAATCAGGAAGTTATTTTAATAGAAGTATTTAAGAGTGTAAGAACAGCAATACTTGGTGAGGCCAACAGGCAGTTCAGTCCAGTTTATTAGCTCCACTATAAGCATTTGTTTAGGGACTTCTTTAAAAACAAGAAGGCAAGCACAGAGGGATGCTTCCCCATATGGTCTCCCAGCTCCAGCAGTTTATGAATCAAATGTTTTTGAGCTAGAGAGAGTCTCTGCTTTTAGTAGCTGTCAGGGTTTTTTTCCTCAAGAATTCAGGCTAATTTGATCTCGGTATCTCAACAGTCCTCATTGCTGCGGTGCATGCAGTAAGGTTTGAGGTCTTGTTAAAAGATTTGTAGAACTTCCCAGAATTTCTACAAATTATACTCTCAGATTTTTCAAATCAGGATGCATGAAGTCTGTATACATAATTGCTCTGCCTTTCTTCCATGTGCTATTACTTTGATTACAGATATAAGTAGCTACTCAGAGCCTGGTTTATTCTTTGTGGCTACAGCTACCTCTTTCACATCAACCATATCTGGAAATACAGGCATGAAGTTTTGGGTGGATCTAGTTTTCTAGATGAGAAGTTTGCTCCATTCAAGAGAGTAAGATTCATCTTCAATGGAAATTACATACTCAAAGTATAAATCCCTGAGTGTGATTCAGAGTTAATGCTGATATCCTTAAATGATAGGTACGAAATTAGGTGGGGTTTGTATATGTGTATGTTATATAGTTATATACCTAAACAGCTCATTTGTGGATGGTAAGCAAAAACTTTGGGGTAATTAGATCACAGAGTCACTCTGCTGGGGAAATGATCTTGATATCAAAGTGAGCAGTTTTATTTCTGTATGAACAAGTCAGATGCAGTTGTGTGGTTGTGTCTGTCTAGGAGTAACATTTGCATTCTGGATCTTTTCACTACTGCAGTGTAATATGTATTGATTTCTTTGGAAATTCACTTTGGACAGAGTTTGATAACTGTTATTTCCTTCTCTAGATAAAAAAGGTTGCAATATATCTGTGTCGCAACAACACTATTCAGACAATGGAAGAGCTTCTTTTTGAGCTGCAGCAAACTGACCCTGTGAACCCAATAGTCCAGCATTGCGATAATCCTCCATTTTACCGTTTTGCTGCCAGTAACAAAGCCTCAGCTGCAGCTTCTGGTATGACCTAAATATACTTTTCAGTTATGGTGTCCTGCTCTTTTGAGTCTTTATCTCTTTGAAAAAACAATCTCTTACTTTTGCACCCATTCAGATCTGTGTATATATAAAGTGCAAGTTCAGGGCTTTGTTGCACATCTAAATTACAGTTCTTTTTGATTCCTAATGTTGTATATGCTTTGTAAACACATGCTTAATTCTCTCAACTATTTTAATAGGATATTACCAATGTTTGGTGCTGTTCAGAACTCAATATGAGGTGGTTCTTCTACCACTAGTTTCTCAGAACAAGAAGTCATCATCAATGCTGTGATCACAGCAGATACACCAAAGCAGCAGTTTCCTGAAAATTGAGAGCCTCGACTGTGTGGCAATTCTGTTTTCAAAGGCCTAATGCTATTTCCAAGCTGCAGTACTCAAAGATACTTAAGAGACACCAACCCCAGATTTAACCTTGTCAATGTTTTGCCAAATTCTTGAAAAACAATAGGTTATGTCACCTGAGAATAAGCTTAGTTTAAGGAGTGGAAGAGCATCATTGTTAATCTACCCCTCAAAGCATGTAAACTTTACATCATTCAGCCATGCAAGCAGGTCCTGGTTTGTAGAGGTAACAGTGTTCATTCATACGTGCAAATACTTGCAGGATGATCACTTTGACTGTGGCTGCTAAAAAAATTTAAGTTATGGGCTTTTATTGCTTTACAAATACTGTCTGTTGCATGTAACAGGTGTTCTTACTGACATCTCCTATACAGGAACCACCTCTAGCAGTAACACTGTTGTAGCTGGCCAAGATAGTTTTCCTGATGTAGAGGAGAACAGAATGGTGAAAGAGACTGATGAAAGGTTTGTGGTTTGTTTTTTTTTTCTCCAAAATGTATGTGTTTTCCTAGGCTAAGGGTGAGATGTTGGGCAAAGTTCTGCATTGTTTTGCGAGGAACTCTGATGCTCAGACTGATCCTAAGTGCCGTTATCCCAGTAAGACCATTTTAAAATGAGAGTATGTAAAAGTTTTTTAAAAAAAGCTGTTCACAGGATTCTAGTTCCTGACTGTATTTAATAATACATTGCAGAGGAACATCTGTTAAACCTACATTGAATGAATGGTGCTAAGTAGATCACGGTTTTGTAGGAATTATCCACAAAGGAAAAAGAAAATCAAGAGTGTGTACCAAATAATGACTACTAAAATCTTTATGAAGAGTCAGGTTTGATCACACCTTTTGATTTCATGGACAGTGAGTAAAATTTAGTATGCAGATTTGTATCCATGATTGCAAGGACACCTCCTTTGTCTGGATAAAATGTCTTACAGAGGAAAGCTATGTGAAATATTTAGCTTAGAAATCATATATTCAGTTTAGCCTTTTGCTACTTATGGTGCATGCTGACAAATGATGAATGAATAAATGCAAAGCTTAAGGGCCATCAGATCCTCGAGCACAAACAGATATATATTTCTTCTCTCGCTGAAACCCTCGTATTTTGTAAGAGAACTTTGAATGAGTTCATTAATTTGTAAGTGTATTAGTATTACGTTAGTCTGTTGTTCCTGATAGTCACTAGTATCACTTCAGTAGTCCAACCCACCTTCCATAGGTTCAGGGCTTAGAGGTACAGAGCAAAGTACTTGAGCCAACTTTTCTGTACTTCAGAACCTTTTGAATTGCTTGCCTTCTACATGTTATAAACATGAGTAGCATTTTGTCAGGTTAGTTATGTCTGTCTGCTAATTTAAATGTAAGTAAAAACTGGCACTCATCATAGTACTACGTAAGGTTTCAAACTGATAGTGAAGACGATTTGACTCAAAATGAAGGTTTTCAGCATAGGCACTAGAAATGTACTTAAAAGGAAGATAAAACCATTTTTCCTCTGGATTTTTTTTATTATTCTTTACATAAATGTTTATGGCGATATAGTTTTAAGTTAGATTTTTGTTTAGTTGATTTGCAGATAAGTTGAGCAAACTTCATCTCCTACTATACTTTAAATCTAACTGTGTTTTCAGGGTTTCTTGTCTTTCTTACATAAATTTTAAATGTGACTCCAAAAAGGTTTTTGGCATTCAAAATCTGCCAGAGACTGTATGATAAAAATGAAAGGAAGATTACAAAGTTC
>NW_008825109.1:3051962-3058287 GCF_000699105.1 Pygoscelis adeliae | reverse complement strand
GAAAGACTCTTCAGAAAAAAATGTAAAATAATTTGCCTGAATTCATTGCTGACATTTACGTTATCAAAGACACTAGAAGCTGTAAGTGCTTCTGCACTTCAAAACCAATGTGTCAAATTTAGAATGTCCGTTAATATTGACTTCATGTGTCAAGATATATTAAATAATGTTTACAGAAGCTAATAGATTGTAAACAAACTATTCTCATAAATGTGGACATTTTCTTTAATAATACAAAGCTAATCAGAAGATATCTATGTTTTTATGTTGATGCAATATGATGTAAAATGCCCTGCTCTCAAATAATTTCGATGACCTGTATTCTCCATTTGTTTCATACAGGATAGAATTCTTTTCTGCATTCTTCATAATTTTTTCCTTAACTATTCTTCTTTTATCTTTTTTTATGCCAGATAAATATGTCAGTAATTGTCAGTTTGTACACATTTATTAAGGGAATTTATTAAAATACAGGAGAATCAGATACTGGAAAGACAGAAAATGGCAGAATTAATATGGCTTATGATGCCTTTTTGTCACCTCCACAATTAATTTATTGTGTCCTTATGAGTCAGATGTGCTTCGGAAACAGCATAGTATGTCAATGTATAATTAAATACCCTGCAATAATATGTATGCACATTAAGAAATTGAATTGAATGTTGCATAGAGAACCTTCAATCTTGTTGTGTTTGATATAGTTGTTTTAACATGGTTATTTGTAATTAATTTCCTAGCTTTGCAGAAACGATGATGTTTTTACATCATCACTAGAGTGTGAGCCTCCAGTATGGCTCCTCTCACTCCACTTCAGGCCTGATTACACTGACAGCACAAGGAGGTGGAGGAAGCCAAAGGAGATTACCAGTAAAAGTTAGCTAATGGTGGATCTGTGGCAGGTTTGAGGACAGCTGTGAACAGTTTGTTCTGGGTCTCATATCCCTTAACTCCTCTGCTAGATCTGCTCTGGCAGTTGCTGGATTTTCCTATTGAAGGGTGATCTTCTGCAGCTTTTGCTTCTTGATACCCGTGCGGGCTTGACTTCGGACTATTCAGTCAGTTACTGCTTTAGCAGGTTGCCAGGATTTTACCCATGAACATGGGCTGTGACAAAATACTAGGTGTGAACCGTTTATATCTCAGTTCAGCCTTAGCACAGTTTCTTGCTTCAAGAAAATCACACATTTGCAGCATGAGAATTTTCCCTCTGCTAAATTTTAAAAGCTTGTGACACAGAAGCACGCTGTTAGAACTTCTCAGAAACTGGCTGCAAAAATCTGCTTTTGTGGAAAGAAACAACATTACATTCACATTGCTGTCTACTCCCATATAAAAGTGCATGCCTAAGGAGATGCTTTTTTAGTAGAGTAAGCATATAGTCCAGATGTTTTATGTCAGTTTGCATTTTTAATGAAGATTTTTCTTGTATTTGAAGGTTCAGTAATGTAATCAGAGCACATACCCGACTAGAATCAAGGTACAGTAATAGCTCCGGAGGATCTTATGATGATGACAAAAGTAAGTTTTATTATTCAATTTGATGAAATTTCTGGTGTTTTGGTTTTCAGAGGAAAACATTCTTATGACTGGTGGAGGCTCTCTGTTTATAAACAGTAATGTAGCATCACAATACAGGGAGTGTCCTTAATTAATTTCCTTTGTTTAACCTGGGCTCAGTCAAACCTATTTAAAGGCCAGAGAGATTCACAGAAGGCAGTAGCAGAGAATCCTCCAGACAGTAACACCTTGAACTTTTTGTACATGGCAAGGCAAAAGAATTCCAAGAGCATTACAGCGGGTACTTTGAATTGTGCCCTTTGCCAGTATTTCCCTCCAAATCAAGTGCTGTTATATGAGCGTGAAGAAGAGATTCAGGAGTTTCCAAAAATGAGGTCTTATCTCCTCTTTAGCTTTTCTCTGCTGCCTGCAACCAGTTTCTGGCTGCACTGTGCAAACCTGTGTTAGAGGGGAGAGTGAGATAGGGCTCCTGAGCACACTTGTTGTTCTCTATGTATTTCTGCTAAATGGACTATACATGGACACTTGATGCTCAGCAGAGATTCCAAAGAAAATCAAAATATTTCTGTCAACTATTGAATGACAGTGTAAATTTTAGGAGTTGGATGGTTTGACTTTATTTCTGGAGTGAATTGTAAGGAAGCCAATCTACAGATTTCGGTTAGGCCCTAACCAAATGTAAAAAAGGCAAGACCTTTTTATTGACTTTCATCTCTGGCTCAATAAAGCCAGATCAAATAATACAGAGGCCATAATGTCTTGTCTTGGTGCTACAGACACCATTTTGGGACAGTATTTTGACATAAAAGGTAAAGATTTTATATATTCTTTAATCCAAGTAATTTTTTTGGCAATACTCTTCTGCAAAATATGGAAACACTGTCAAATACAATACAATAGGATAATTTAATGTATATTAACAACTATCATAATTATGAAGCACAATGTTTACAAAATATTGTGTATGTACATACTGCAGTATTTAAATACAAAAAAAAGTGTGCAACATATTAAACTCAGTGTTTTTTAGTACACTTGTCTTGTTTTTCTTATGGCTTTCTAGTGCTGCAGCTACTAAAAATTCTTCAACAGATGTTAATTGGAGTACCAGCGCTAATCTGATCTGCCTGAACAATCTTTCAAAGCAGAACAATGTTTGTATTATCAGAACATTCTTCAAAAGTAGCTGGTTTTGACAAGAGCTTAGAGTAATAAAAGGTTAAAAAATACTGAAATTTTCTTTGTGCTCTTGGAATGTCTCCTCAAGCTGGTGCCCAAATGTTTTTTCTGCCTGTACCTGCAAGCTTTATAGTACTGTGAATATTTGTACAAGGTTTGCCTCTCACAGGGGTTCCTTCCGCAAATACTCCAATACCTAGATGTAAAATAAAATACATTTTACTTAGCTACAGACATTTATATAGAACTCTTACAATTCTTACAATTCTTATACCATTTGTCATTCTACAAGATAAATAGTGCAACCTCCATTAAGAAAGTGTAACTTATTCCCTCTGGCAGGCAGCCCAGGCTGCGAAGGAGTTGGGGGTATGGCTTCTCTCTTCTCTCCAGTCTACTCAAGCATATGTGTATTGCTGAGGATAGAAATAGGGAACACACCTCTGCAGCACAGAAACTCTTTTGTTCAGGCAAAGATTGTATGTTAAGGTGCAAAGTGCTTATTTTTTTTCTCAGTCTGCACATAAACCTGTGAAAACATGAGTGAGGAGCTAGGTCTTAGTGTGGACGTCATGAAGCAGTTGTATGTGAAATGCTTAAATTGGTAGTAATAAATAGTGGCTGTGCAGTGTTTTTTATCTGAAAAGCATCTGGCAAACATTAGCATCTGGCTAATCCTTAGAAGATGAGTATGTGAAAATGCTATACTTTGCTACATTATTAGGTCAGTTTATTCTTCTTTATCTGTAACTAATAAATCATCCTCCAGAGGATGAGAGAAATAAGTAGAGGTCTAAATCATAAAGATCTAAAGTGCTCCTTGGAAGACTAACACTGAAGAATGGGAATGATGAAGTTGGCATTTGAGTAATAATCGGAGGAGCAGCTACTGCGTTGAAGGGCTCCTGAAGGTCTGGAAACCTGAAGACATTTTGTCAAAACCAAGAAGTGATGTGCATTAGAACAAGCTAGCCCTGGTACTTTTGTAGGCATTGAAACAGTTTTGTTTCCTGTGGCAATGTTGCCAAGCATCAGATACATGCTGTTAAAAAAAGGAAAGTGCTGAGAGTTTCAAACCTACCTAAAATGCAGAAGTGTAACAAAAAACAGAGCAAAAAATAATGTTCTCATTAAAAATTTACAAAGGGCAGTGTTTGGATATATGTCAAGAACAGGCCAGGAAAGGATACTTTCTATGGCAGTGTACCACAGACTGCCAGACCTGGGAAATAAAAACTGACCAATGGGAAAATCTAGAAGAATGAGAGGGAACAAAATACAGGAGAGGTGAACAAAGCTGTGCAGCTGAGAGAAGACAGAAAGTGGTGGAAATAACTTACTTGACCCACATCATTGCAGATAAACAGGTGGAAGAAAAAGACCTATCGCTTATTAATATACAGCAGCTGTCATACTGAAGCAAAGTTAAATATATCTTTGAGAAATTCAAGAGATAATTCATCCCTGTTGAAAGAAAATTACCCTGAAGATGCTTTTTGCATGCCTTATGCCTCCTTCCTAATTCAGGACATTTAACTTCTGCCTTTGTAGCATTGCTCAGCAGGGCGCTGGTGAGGAGTTGCAAGAATGTGTCACTGGTACGCAGCTCCTTGTAGCAGATGGCTTCTGACAGCAGCTTCATTGGCTGAACTTTTCTCTCATTTTTGAAGAGAAAGTCTGTTGCTTTTTGCTTTGTGATCTGGATCCAAAGCTACTAAGTGACAGCAGGGATTCGGCTGCAGCTCCTACCATTCAGTGCTGTCTGCCTGGAATCTGTTTAATTTCCAGCAGCATGAAAGAGGGGTTAAAAATGCATCGCTTGTTATTGAACACAGGAATTTGCAAACCTCATGTCATCTTATCACATTATTCCAAACAGCTGAGCTGATACGTTAGCATAAACTCTATTTTATTAATTGTCCAAAATGGGTAACCAGACTTGTTTCTTATGCACTCTGTTTTAATGCTTTTCCACACAGATGATCCTGTTTCTCCATATACAAGCTGGTTATTGAATATTGTTGAAACCAAGCAACCGCATCCCCTGCCCATGCCTTACAATGGAGGATGTTGGGCACCACTTGTGGACTACCTCCCAGAAACCATCACGCCCCGGGGACCCCTTCATAGGTGAGCAGTTTCTCATTCTGACATTTCAGACAGTGAGATGCTTCCTCTTACTGGTTGACCAACACCAATCCAACTGTCCCACCACTCAGAACATCTGAAAATCATATGTTCAGTTTCTGCTGATTTCCAGTTCTACCAGATTTCTACCAGAAAGCCTATTTACAATGTAGGACATCACCTTCTGATAAGAATCAGACTGAAGAAACAACTAAAACAGAAAAGGAAAATTTCTCTTTCCCAAGCCTCTGTGGCCGTTATTCATAGCACTTTTCCCCCCTTGATCTTTTATTGTAACTAGGCTATGCGTATTCTGAAATTCCTCTTTTACATAATTTGTATTGACAGTAGTAGTGTTCTTTTCAGTAGTGGGTACTTACCTGCTTAATACTGTAACTAAGGTGCTTCAGCATTAATCATATTGAGAAGCAAGGATACAAATTTGAAAATGTAGAGATTGTTTATTTCTTCAGAAATAGGCATGATGTTACTGTTTTCCCATCACCAAGAGGTTTCAAACTGATACTGTGATTTAATTTCCAGGTGCAATATTGCTGTCATCTTCATGACTGAGATGGTAGTGGATCACAGTGTGAGAGAAGATTGGGCTCTTCACCTCCCTTTATTGCTACATGCTCTCTTTTTAGGTAAGGCCAACAGAACAAGAAATAAAGTATAAATGTACTCCTGCCCTTTTAGTTTAGTTTTGCTGAAGCTGTAGAGTTGTATTTCTTACATGTTTTTATAATTTCCTAAAAAAAAAAAAAAAAAGCCTGAGGCAATTACAGTCTCAAAACTGAATTAGTCTCAAAACTTTGAAGCTTTTGAATATTTTGGCCAATTTCACCCAAATTTGAGAGGTGGGTAGAAATTTGAAAATTATTGACTTCCTAAAATGTCTCCAAAAAACCCATAGCCCCCCCCAGGGAGAAAGGCAGGTGAAACTCAGCCTTTGTACAGTCTGGTTTGTGATGGGCAGCTGGGTAGTCAACACATGCCTTAGACCTGGACTACACACACCAGTGCTGTCTCTTGCCTTTGCAAAAATATTATTTAAGAGACCCAAGATTACTGTACTGCAGAAATAGTGAAGGTAGGACACAGATCACTGGAAAGCAAGCTTCATTAATTTCACTGCTAATGGAATACTTCATCGTCAGTGTCTTCCCTTATATACCTGAGCATAGAGGCACTGCTTTTTCCCCACTGCTGTGTCCATTCTTGACCATAATACAGTTCAGTTGGAGGGTGATACCTTCCTTATCCTGCCACCTAACATTATGAAAAGCGAGTGGCCTAATTTTTTAGCACATGAGTATTTAGCTTTATAAAGCCATTCCCTGACTGTCATGGTGGATAAATACTAGTTTTCACAAATAAACACAGCCAGACACTTGTGAAATGAATTTATTATAAGTGGAGATCGCAGTCCACTTCTCATTCAGTCACCATAGTTACCACTAAGTCTATTCACTGGCAATCTGGGAAGACTCTGTTGTTC
>NW_008825109.1:3022365-3051501 GCF_000699105.1 Pygoscelis adeliae | reverse complement strand
GTTACAGCACAGTGGTAGAATATATGTGATATACTTCAGTATATAGTTGAAGAAGATACCTCATTCTCCTTTTCTGCTACTCTCTTACCAACTGTTCTGTTTGAAATTTTTTGATGAAATAGGGTTTTTTGGAAAATGCACACTCATCAGATACTCAAGTTTTGTATATTAGTACATTGATTTCAACAAACTTCTAATGAAACACAAGAATAACAGCCAGGACCGTGTCAGATGGGGCTTCCAGGGTCATTTTCAATACAACATTTCACATACATTCTTCACTTAGAAGTTAAATCTATGTTGTGGCTGCCCATAACAATTTTTGACTTCTTTTTTATATTGCTGTGAACTTTCTAAGTGTAAGAGGGAGCTGAAAGAGAACTGGATAAGTGTGTGAATCAAATCAATAACCATCAACTGATCAAACAATGTCTTTAGTATGATTTGTAACAAGTGTGAGAAAACTGGTGCTTACAGTTAGAAATTCTCACAAGAATAAATGAATAACTTAAGACAGGACCAGTATGCAGCAGGGTGGCAGCAGGGTGGCCGCTTCAGTTAAAACAGCTTTAAGAGCTGTTTAACATCAGGGAGCCATACAAATAAACATATGCAGAAACAGAGTTATGGTATTAGTAATCCATTATAAAAATATCTTTACTGATTTGTTCATGCAATAATGTTTCAACATTACAGTATTTCATAAGAAATAAATAGAAATTTATGAATACCATTTCAGATACTCCCTTGGCTAAGAACTCTCAATTCTCAAATGTGAAATTAAAGCTAAATGTAACTGGTAATTAAATGTAACTGGTTTAGTGGTAACTAAAATGAGATCACAGCTTCCAGGCTTCAAGTTCAGTTTCTCCAGAGCTGTTATACATCCTGTGGAAAATTTTTCTATCTTTTGTAGTAGAGCTCTGTTGTGATGGTGTGAGGAAGTTATGCTACACATGTTAGCCAAAGGTATGAATGTGACTGAACATGAAGTATTTCTGTCCTGTTGGAATGTGAGCGGTCAGGTGCATCTGACCAAAACGGAAACTGGAAACTGGTATGGTGGCTAGCTGGAGAGCCTGTATCCTTCCATTTATTGGAAGGAGTAAGAAAATACTAAAATGAAAGAATTCTGCAGTGTATGTATTTAATAGGCTATCGGATGGTTTGTAGTACTGGGAGTGAAGTAGAGAGCCAGACTGCCGGTGTGAACTTGCCTATCTCAGTAGTGCATGAAAATCACTGCTGTTTAAAAACTCTTTTGCAAACAGTGTGAAATGAGTTGAGCAGCTAGACTCCTCTCCCATGGAAACGTGTCCATGTCACAGAAGTTTACTGTCTTGGGAACTCTTCCAAGTTAAAGAACAGCCCAGCACTGGACAAGCACAAAGACTGAACTGTCCTTCTCACTTCATAGTTAGCATATCTATGTCAATACTTTCATACAGCCCTAGGGTTTAACAGGATTTCAGTCACAAGTGCTGCCAATACAGAATTTATTTTCAACTAAAAGAACTTTTTATATCCTTTTCAGTGTATGTTAGAACAAGGTAGGATGGGTTCATTATCTCCTGGCAGGTGGAAGGAAATGGAGAAGGGAGAATAGGAGCAGAAACCTGAAGAAGCTGAAAAGGAGGTGGGCAGGTTGGCCGTGGTTCTTTTGGAGGAGGCTATGGGCAGATGAGTAAGATCAAGGATCACAGGACCTCCAAAGACCTGCCCATAGAAGCCAAAGACACATTGTTCAGACTATGGCAGTATGAGCGGCTTCATTTTTGCAGGCCAGACAAGAACCAGCGTGACTGGAGTATATTAGAAAACACCTGACTTGAAAGACCTGTTGGCTGCTGCCACTTAGAGTAATGAAGGAGCTGCTTTTTAAAGAGGAATACATCCTGAGAAGAGAGGAGCTGAAGAAGAAAACAATTCAATTTTTCAGCACTGAAACTGCCCCTAATCAGAAGAAAGTATTTGTAAATATCCTGGAAGACCTGAAAGAGAATCGAAAGGAGATTACTACCACAGAGTGCAGTTTATTTTACAAACATCTGCTTCCTTTATATTTGAAATTTGTGATTTATTCAGGTTGTGTTAAAACCACCACCAAGAATTTCTCATTTTTGGAGGTTTTCCAGCCCTGTCAAATTAACACTGCAGTGAGACAGAATGCATAAAGTTGTATTGCCACACATTGTTTTGTACCTCCTGTATGGAACCTCAGTCTGGAAACGAAATATATACATACATTTGAAGTAAAAACACTATAAGTATCTCCAGAAATACTGCATCTTTTGTTTGTTTGCACTGTTGTCATGAACTGCCTTGCAATTTTTACTATTTCTGGAATGTGAACTTGTTTATTATTACTTCATATTCAGTGATTGCTGTAACCTTTTCTTTTAGGCCTTGACCATTACCGCCCTGAGGTCTTTGAACACAGTAAAAAGTTACTGCTTCACCTTTTGATTGCATTGTCTTGCAATAGCAACTATCAAGCCATTGCATCAGTGCTTCTTCAGACCAGAGAGATGAATGAGACCAAGACTCTGACAGTACAACCAGCATACTTACCTGAATATCTTTATACAGGTAATAAAGCAAAAGAAGAAAAGAACACTGCATTATACTGTGAGGTTTTTGAAAGTAGGACGTCAAGGTTACTTTCCTAAAATATAACAGTTTCGATAAATTAAAGTGGTAAAGTGGCAAATATGAACAGTTCCCATTAATATTCATTCCATGGGAACTACCCTAGAGATGCACCCAAATTGTTATTAGATAACTTTTCATGATAGTGAGAAAGCTATCTGATGTAAGGCAAAATATATAATGTAGAATTTTAAACATTAATACAGCTAATAACGTCCTAACTTCCCCCTCAGGGAGCCAGGACTACTTTAAATGAGGGCAATCACTCCTCAGCCTTCAAAAGAAATGAATAAATAATTCCAACACAGGAAGAGCAGCAAGAATATGCAGCTCAGATTTTCCATTATTAAGTTAAATGTCACATGATATACACCCTCCTTTATATCACAGATACAATTAATTTCTATCCTGAAATCTGTTTCTGCATTAGAAGGCTTACTTCAGACCTCTGCTGAGACGGGTGTTCTATTAACTTTTAGCAATTTACCTGTTTTTAAGGGCTTGGTTGGGAACAGTTTGTAGAAAGCAGCTAGCTAGATTCACTATTATCATGTAGTATTAACTAAAAGCAAGCATACTGTTGAGATTTGAAGGAATCACAGAACCAGTGTAGAGTTATGGATTAGTTGTCTGGGAGAGGGTGAGGAACTTCACCATACAGTGAGAAATGAAGACGAGAGATAATCAAATTAGTGGCATTTCTGTGGTTCCTTAGGAATATAACCAAAAGTAATAAATAGTTTGGCTTTACAAAGAATATTACTTGATAACTGATTGTTATTTTTTTATGAGATACAAAAAAAATTTTAAAGGAGTGAGAAGAAGGGATATGTATTTCAGATCAAGAATTAATTTGGCCTTTTTAGGTTTCATTCTGAATAAAGTCCATGCAAAATTACCTTGCACATCAATTTTCCGTCTTGAGTTGTGTAGATCTCTTTTCCAATGCATGTCCATGAATTATTAAATACAGAATAAAATTCTTACATTAAAATTATATTATTGCTTTTCTGCCAAAATGAAAAACTGTTTTCATTCCTGTCTCTGAAAAACATAATTGGTACCCTGTGTCTGGGCCTCTTACGTCCACGAAGTTATCAAAACTACGTATTTGGATTCTTTTTTTATCAGCTAATATAAAGAGTGAGAGTGTGGGTGAATAGCTGTAGCAAAGAATCCTAATTGAAAATACTTCGGCTCAGGTTCATTCTATGTAATGTTAGGCAACTAAATTAAGAGTCTCCTGACCCGCAATGGATTTTGTCAGTAGAGAGGCCACTTCTGCTCCCAGCCTTCTCACAAGGCCAGTTTTTCTGTTGTATATACAGCCTAAGATGACTAGCAGTCTAACCTTAAGAAAACAGGTCTTAGTTTCCAATTCCAGCTCTGAAGTTGTGTGGCAAGCTTTTGATCTAGCAGAACTCTTACTCAGATGCTTAACCTTAATGCTGAAAATATTTAGTATGAGTAGTCCAGTGGTTACAGTTACTAAAGGTGTTGAACAGAAGCCTTAAACATTTGTGTCTCCATTTCCATTACATTTGTAAAACTAGGACAACATCATTGTCCTAAAAATTCCACCTTGCAGAGGTTTTTTGCCTCATCAGACTAGCCCAGAGAAGTGAGTTGAACTTTGCGTGCACTTAGCCAACTTCAGAATTCACTTTACAGAAAGACACAGTTCTGATTGTAAAATGCCATGAAACATATATTTTTCAAGAACTGTAGCCCTTGTGCAGTAAAAAAAAATACCTTGGCTTTGGTATTTTTCATTTTATATCGGATTCTACACATTTAGAAACAGAGTACCATTTTCACTCCCATTGGCATTTGAGGGTTGATATGTTCTGCAGGTTTTTGCCGTGTTTCCCAGCAGAAGGTTTCTGCTGCTGACTCTGAAAAGAGCTGCTTGGCAGATACTTTCATCTGTAATGCTGGCCCAACAGTGCATTCCATCTTTATCTCCTCCCTTTCTGCTGGCAGGTGGCTTTGACTTTCTGCGGGAATACCAGTCATCTCCGGTGCCAGACTCCGGCTTGAGTTCCAGCTCCACCTCCTCCAGTATCAGTCTGGGAGGCAGCAGTGGAAATCTCCCACAGATTACACAAGAGGTTGAGGACATGGACACTGCTGCTGAAACAGATGAGAAAGCAAACAAATTAATTGAGTTTCTGACAACCAGGTAATGGAGATAAGCAGAGGATACGTTCGTACTTGAAATGCATACTTTCATGTCTTCTCAACAATTATCTGTAGCAACTTAAAAGACTCAAAGGAAGATGACTGAGCTTTTATAGTAATTACAGACTCCCATTCCTCTTTTACTGATACTTACAGAGGTAGGTAGGTACTTAAAAGCACTACAGTGTCAGGAACAACAGAAAAAAATCTTCCCTGACAGGAATAAAATGTTTAATTGACTGATAGTAGTATGTTCAACAATGAACTAATGGAAGAAGACAGTTTTATTATTATAAAATTAGGTAGGAAGTGTACGGGGCATAGTGAATGGCCATGGTGAAACTAATATTAACTACCGACTACAGCCAGCAGATCCTAGGCACAATGTTAAATTAAAAACCAGGGATTTGTTTATGCTGCTCTCTAAATGCTATAACATATTTTAAAAGAGAGGTTTTGTAAAATACAGTGTAGGAATATTTACTTACTTGTATTTGGCTCATAAAATTCTGTTCAGTTGCATGTTTTACAGGCTATGGCCCTGGAAATATCTAATTGCCTTTACAGTTTATATATTTTAACTGATTACATTTATTTCAGATAACTCAAATTTTGCACTTTGTTTTGTATTTCTTTAAGGGCATTTGGTCCACTTTGGTGCCATGAAGATATCACACCCAAAAATCAGAACACCAAGAGTGCTGAACAGCTTACTAATTTTCTGCGCCATGTTGTATCTGTATTTAAAGACTCCAAGTCAGGTAGTAAATTTTTTTCCTTTCATAACTAAAAGAATATTCCCTCAAGGTCACACTGAATGTTTATCCTGTGACTTAGTAGGTCTGCTTATGCAGAAGCACAACATATTGTATGTCTTAACAAGGATGTATGACGTATGAAAGAATTGCTTTAAAAAAGTCATGTTAGACTGGACTGTTGCTGAATGTTAAATCGAACATTTCTTCAAAGCTGTTGGTAGAAAGCCTTTTGGTTGATAAAAGCTACCAGATAAAAGCTCCTCTATGTCCTGTTGGTAAAATACATCACAGTTACAAAGTAAACGTACTTTGTTAGATTTCTTCTGGCAATTAAAGTTTAGTTTTAATTTATTATGTTTTTAGAGCTTAGGAAATGTACTGATTGTATTTTGAAAACCAACACAGTCACTAATTAAATATCTTCCAAGATCAAAGCAGAATGCAGCATCAGTATTTATATTTAAGATCTTATCCAAAGCCTCCTGAAGCTAATAGAAAGACTCCTAATTCAGCTTAGCTTTAAGTTTGGGAGTGTTCAGAAGTTACTGTGTTGCAGCCAGCAAGAATAGTGGATGGCTTGAAAGTTTGCCCAGGAACTGTAAAAAGTTTAAATCAGATGAAGAATTTCAGGTTTTTGCTGACAAACATTTGCAGACTCAGAATTTTGGTTTTGCAGTTTATTTTCTACATTCTGTGTGAAATAAACGTAAACACTGGGAAATCCTCCCAAACCCAGACACTTCTGCATCTCCATTTCTCACAGGGCTTGCAGGATACACTACAGTGCATATCCTCCCCACAGAGTTGGTTCAGCCTGTTTATGACTCACAGTAAAGTCTGTAATTAAAAAAAAAAACAAAACATACTATTCTTTTGCTTAGGTTTTCATTTGGAGCAGCATCTGAGTGAAGTTGCCTTACAAACAGCTCTTTCAAGCTCTTCAAGACATTATGCAGGTCGCTCTTTCCAGATATTCAGGGCCCTAAAGCAGCCCCTTTCTGCACATGCGTTGTCTGACCTCCTGTCAAGATTGGTGGAAGTTATTGGAGAGCATGGAGATGAGATTCAGGTATGCATGTGTACATAATGCTTCTTAGTACTGTTGATTCAGTCAGTTTGCAGACGACACCAAGTTGGGCAGCAGTGTTGATCTGCTCGAGGGTAGGAAGGCTCTGCAGAGGGACCTGGACAGGCTGGATCGATGGGCCGAGGCCAACTGTATGAGATTCAACAAGGCCAAGTGCCGGGTCCTCCACTTTGGCCACAACAACCCCATGCAGCGCTACAGGCTTGGGGAAGAGTGGCTGGAAAGCTGCCTGGCGGAAAAGGACCTGGGGGTGCTGGTTGACAGCCGGCTGAACATGAGCCGGCAGTGTGCCCAGGCGGCCAAAAAGGCCAACGGCATCCTGGCCTGTATCAGAACTAGTGTGGCCAGCAGGAGCAGGGAAGTGATCGTGCCCCTGTACTCGGCACTGGTGAGGCCGCACCTCGAATACTGTGTTCAGTTTTGGGCCCCTCACTACAAGAAGGACGTTGAGATGTTGGAGCGTGTCCAGAGAAGGGCAACGAGGCTGGTGAGGGGTCTGGAGAACAAGTCTTATGAGGAGCGGCTGAGGGAACTGGGGTTGTTTAGCCTGGAGAAAAGGAGGCTGAGGGGAGACCTCATCGCTCTCTACAACTACCTGAAAGGAGGTTGTAGCGAGGTGGGTGTCGGTCTCTTCTCCCAAGTAACTGGCGAAAGGACGAGAGGAAATGGCCTCAAGTTGCGCCAGGGGAGGTTTAGATTGGATGTGAGGAAAAATTTCTTTACTGAAAGAGTGGTTAAACATTGGGACAGGCTGCCCAGGGAAGGGGTTGAGTCCCCATCCCTGGAGGTATCTAAAAGACGTGTAGATGAGGCACTTAGGGACATGGTTTAGTGGGCATGGTGGTGTTGGGTTGACGGTTGGACTTGATGATCTTGGAGGTCTCTTCCAACCTTAATGATTCTATGATTCTATGATTCTATGATTTAATGTATACTTAATTTAAAATTACCATTTTATTACATTTACCATTTACCTTTTTTATTTACCATCTACCATTTTATTATCATTTACCATTTTTACCAATTTAAAATTACTGTTACTCCATTCTGGAGTCAAGTGATCCATAGAATGTGGCCTTAGAAAAGGTTACCTCTGAGTTTACTGAATCTATATGTACCTTATCAAAGCCTTCATCAGGCTGTTACAATCTTATATAGCTCTAAAGAGCAACTAGAAGACATCTAGTAAATGTCACTCAAAATGAAATCTTCGTGATGACCATTTTTCCCTTTTCACATCATTCATTTGTGCTTAAGGAACCCATCATCCTATCTGCTGATGTAACCTGGCAACGTGAAGTAGGCACCACCTCATTTCTCAAATGTTAACATCTTTTGGAATAAAGAAATCCACACTATCCATAACAATACAAAACTTACACTGACCTAATTTGATCCAGTCCTCTCTTAGTGAAATATGACGTTCACTTGGTTTAGCTAAACAGACTGCTCTCCCCTGAAATTTTACAATCAGAGACTACTTATTGCGAGATTCAAGACTTAATAAAGAGAACCACTAGCTCTTAATAAGAAATAGACTGACATCACCTCCATATTTTACTTAGGTAATGAAACTGCCACAAGATGACAGTAATATTCTGTCACAACTGCTTGCACAGAATTTAAATCAGTGACCTGCGAGTCAGAGGTTCTGTATGCCATTACCAATACCCTGATGAAATATGTGCCCTTCTTGCATGCCTTCATAGATCATTCAGAGGCAGAAAATAAAACACATTTGTAGTGGTATTTTAATGTTCAGGGCAGTGGCATTGACGTGAATGTTGTTCTTTTTTCAGGAGAAATTATAGGTTTTCATTAGGTGCCTATTCCTTTTATGAACTGCAGATTTTTAAATGTTCACTGTTTTGAATGTCTTTGTTGAAATGGTTAACCTCCTGCATTGATAGGGGTATGTAATGGAGGCACTACTTACTTTGGAAGCTGCTGTGGATAACCTGTCTGACTGTTTGAAGAACAGTGATCTTTTGACGGTGTTATCACGGTAAGAGCCTGTTGTCCTAACTGTATCTTTTTTTTTCAGTGTCTCATGATATTAAGTGTGCAGTTCTGCAGTCTGACAGCATAAAATTATTTTGATAAGACTGAGCTCATTTGTAACCTTCAGAGAACTAGTCTAAGAGCACATCTCAGCCAAATTTTTGTAATAGTTAAAATAATGTTGGTAGAACTAGCGAAACTTTACAATGCATTGTAAATTCTGCCTTGCTGCCACTTGGCTATAACTTACTTTAACATCCTTTAAAAATATTGTGATTTTTTCACCTTTGTACCATATACTTGAAAACATATCTGGGAAGAAACATGTTTTTTGGAATATTGGTTTCATACAACTTGTCATTCTCAGATGAAGTATTCCCCAAGAAGTAAATGATCATGGTTTGTTCTCCTCAATAAAGCTAGGGAGAATTTTGTCCCATGTGTACATAACCCATGGATTTTGCCAGACATGTAGACCATCTTTGTGAAACCCTTGGCCTTAAAGTAGACCTTTGTACATGGAGGGAAATTGCAGGCTCCTTCCGTAACACAGCTGTTGACAGTACTGAAGGAGATTAATGTCTATCTGACTCCTAATAGCAACAACAGAATAAGGAACATGTTTGAAAAATGTCCATAAGTTACCATGCTTTACATGCAGAACAGAAATACTAGAGCTATCATTTCTGAAGCTAGTAGACAGGGTGCTATGTATTATCCTGCAATGGCAGAACACAAGTATTGCCTTGTGACAGGGTAGAGGTGGGGAAATACAGCTTCTACTTTCTAAACTAAGAGCTTTTTATCGTTCTTTAGTGCACATGTCAGGAAAGAGCAAGATGCAGTAGAAAATAAGAAACACTCCAGAAAGCAGTGGGATGCAATATTCTTTACCCTGACACTATTGATTCCATAAGATCCTCTTCAAATATTATAGACAGTAGGGACTCATAGTATATGAGGTAGGATATGAGGCAGGAATGGGACCAGAGAGTCAGGAATTAGCTGTTCTCCAGAACAAACTTCCCTTGCATGTATCAACACAGCATGTTCATCTGTATAGATAATTGATAGGGATTGTCTGGATCATCACATGATAGTCCATGAGGAGGCATCAGTCACTGAAATAGAAACACCTCTGCTTTCTGTAAACCATCTTGAAGAGATCTTAGGATGCAGGCAGGGGAGGATGCAATGACAACAAGGTTTCTGAAGGACCTGTGCTAGCAAGAACCTAGGCAGCCACATGATGGGTTTCTTGAGGATAATGTGGCGTATTTGTGGTTTTGCTTAAGATACGCTGTTTTTTCTGCCCACAGTTCTCACATTAGCCAGTAAGCCATTGTGCATTTTGTGTGCCAGCTGTGCCAAGTTCAGGGTTTGCTCCACTGATGAGGGCATTTTAAAGACAAAAATTGTTTTCAGTTCTACTGTTGCCCCATTATATGGGCATTTCCACAAGTCACTTCACAGCTCTGTATCTCCTATCCCCATGTCGTTCTTACGTATCTAGACTGTAGACTATCCTGCTCTGGTTTGGTGCAGTGTCACGTGAACCTCACTTCAGTCATGTCTGTGGGCACTTTTTAAAAAAAAGGCAGGCTGCAATAGTGTGGTGTTTTACTTTTCCTATTTAAATATTTATTTACAGTTTGATAAATAATTAACTTGCATCCAATATGTACAAGTTTCAAGCTGTGCATTCACACATTGCAATATATGTTATATATTTTGGATTCAGTTCATCTTCACCAGATTTAACATCAAGCACCAAACTGACTGCAAACCGGAAGAGCACAGGACAGCTGAACGTGAATCCTGCATGCGGTAGCACAGCCACTGCTGAACGAAGCAGGCACCAGAGGAGCTTCTCTGTACCCAAAAAGTTTGGAGATGTGGACAAGTCCTCGGACCCACCGCGCAGTGCCACACTAGACAGAATTCAGGCGTGCACCCAACAAGGCCTGTCCTCTAAAACCAGAAGCTCATCTTCTCTAAAGGACAGTCTCACTGATCCATCCCATATTAACAATCCAACCAACCTGCTGGCCACCATCTTCTGGGTTGCTGTGGCTTTGATGGAATCAGATTTTGAGTTTGAGTATCTAATGGCATTGCGGTTACTGAATAAACTTCTGGCTCATTTGCCACTAGATAAAGCTGAAAACAGGGAGAAGTTAGAGAAGTTGCAAGGGCAGCTGAAGTGGGCAGACTTCTCAGGGCTTCAGCAGCTACTCCTGAAAGGATTCACCTCCCTTACTACCACTGATCTCACACTACAGCTTTTTAGTTTGCTGACACCAGTGTCTCGAATATCCATGGTGGATTCCTCTCAAGCTATAGGTAAAACCAGTATACTTTCCTCTCTTTCAGTTTCCGTTGCTTTGACATTTGATGACAGAATTAGGCTATCTGCACAAAACCAAAAATGGCATTTTTTCATTCTCTTCTAATATAGCATAATGTACTTTCGCTTTGAGTTGGGTGGGCTTTTTGGAAATTTCATAACAATATAACATGTTTCTGAAAAGTGAATCTATTGCACAGTAAGGTTTTGGAGGAAAGTGGTCATGTATTATTTCACATTTCATTTCTAGTGCTTAGCAGCACATAAAGTTTCTAAGAGCTGACAAAAAAACATATGTAAGGAGATACTGTGAAATTTTCTAGAACATATTTTGGCTAGTTTTCCCACTGAATTATTTTCAGAATATCACAGATTATTTGATATTAAATTAGTGCTTCATGGGATTTTTCCTAGAAATATAAATATTGAAAACTTTTGTACACTTTTTAGATAAACTACAATAGCACATTAGTGAGTGAGGCCTGGAAATATAAGGAAATAAGGCAACATTTTGAAATTCCCAATTATTTAGTTGAGGTTGTGACCACTTTTTAATTATATTTCTTGAAGAGAGTTTCTGTATTGTTCCAGATGTTTACTCCTCTATCTCAGTCAGAAACACAGATATTAAGACAACTGTGCAGGCTTCACAACTAAGTCATAACAAGCTTAGACACAGGGTAAGGGGGTGAATGCCATGAACAGCCTGCCCATCTCTTAAGCACCTGTGTGGTGCCTGTGTTCCGGACTTCGGTTGGGCAATTCACACATGGGCTGTGACGGTACCATCTGGAGGTACCTTTTTCTTTTCCCTGAGTATAGAGGAAGCCTAGGGAAATTACACTCCTAGCTTAGGCAACTTGTTTAATTGTGTAGAACGAGTGGGAATGAATGGTTAGCAAGATATTTTCATAGATCAGATTCTTTCTTTTCAAAAAACAGACTGTGTCCAGATACAATTTCTTGACTTCTGAGCTCTGAGCTCCCACCTGAACTGGAGCAGCTTTTGTTACAGCTCCCGGTTACAGTCACTGTCTGTAGTTCATCAACTACCTTGAGCTATGAGTTGGTGCAGAAGAGCTGAATCCCAGCTCCAGACAAAGCCCTTACTCTAATGACAGCAGCTGGCACTTGGCACAGGAGCCATCTCCTAGCTTCAAAACCACCATTTGAGTAGTCTCATCTGACCAGTTCTATCAGAATTTTGATTTATTATTATTATTATTATTATTAACTTAAACAGTACAAAACAATGGAAGCTGTGCCTGGCAGCCTGACCAAAACAGTTGTTCATTTATCAATACTCACTAAATTTCTTCTTGTGTTTTAGCAGCAGTAATGAAAATGCCACCAGTTAAGACTGTCAATAAGCCCATTAAGTGGAAAAGATAAACATGCTCTCTAACAGGAATAAAATACATACTTTCGTGAGATATTTTATCCTGTAAATACCTGTTTGTGCAGTAGTCTTTGCAGAAATAGGTTCATGCTTTATAACAGTACTGTTGCCGAAATGATATACTGGATTTTCAAATTAAGACCCCTTTAAGACAAATGTGGCATGGCCAGTGGCATGAACAACTTGACAGAGTCTGTGTGAGTTTACAGCTAATGTGGTATTGAAACCGTGGTCTCCCACAAAACACCAACTTGAAAATCACTGTGGCTCTTGCTGTCCAAAATACACATTTTGTTCTGTATTTTCCTGTTCTAGGATTTCCACTGAATGTTTTGTGTCTCCTGCCCCATTTAATTCAGCATTTTGACAGCCCAAACCAGTTTTGTAAAGATATAGCCGAAAGGATTGCTCAGGTATCAAAGTTATTTGCTGTTTTGTTCATCCTCAAACCCTGTAAATGCAGTTGCCTTGTTCTTAATGTGTTTTCACATTTATATTTAATTAGGTTTGTTTGGAGGAGAAGAACCCCAAGCTATCAAATCTTGCACATGTCATGACTCTTTATAAAACACACAGCTATACAAGGGACTGTGCTACCTGGGTAAATGTGGTTTGCCGTTACCTTCATGAAGCATTTGCTGATATTACTTTGAGTATGGTTACGTATTTGGCTGAGGTAAGTTTCAAAGATTTTTTACTGGTTTGACTCTTCTGTTGCCTAACAACCCAAGGAGCTGAAGTCTGTGTACAGATTACTGTGGGATCTCTGTAGCTGTTATTTATAATTAAGACTAAAAAGCAGAAATTAGCAGGAAGAAAGGGAATTACTGTAAGAAGTCAATATTGAACACTAAAACAAAAGCCAGCAAAGGTCTCCAGGACTGATGCATCTTAAAGCAGCTTCACTCATCAGCGGGGCAGATTTTCCACTGTGAAAGAGAGAAACTGGACAACATTTATTTAGATCCCACTGAGGAAAATAGGAGAAGGACTAATTCCAGAAGGAGTTTAGCAGCGTAAATAAGATATCATCTGCTATATAAGGATCTGGTTCTTGATACAAATTTGTATGCATTCCTCTAACACTGAATGGGATCATCTTGCTGCCCAGGTCTTCCCTGGTGCTCACCTACTCCTAACATTTCTCACACATGGAGTATAGAGCTGATGCAGTGTTGTTACTGGGGATCCAAGGCTCAGTTCTGCTCTTTAGCTTAAGGTCACTTGATCTTCTGCCTCCTGTGTCAGATCAGTGTCAGGACACCATTTTCTTGTAGAGTTCTCAGATTTCTCCCTTCACTTCTATGCTGTAGTGAGATGCCTTCAGTCTCCCCTCTCATCCAGGGAGAAGGCAGTTCTGTATTAATGACATAAATTCACTAGCTTCTTTAGAGCAGCTTTGTTTTTTGGAGCAGATTCGTTCTCCCCTCTGCCAGAGGATCTACTGAAACTCTGCAGGCATCGCTCATACTGACTATCCACAGATCTTCAAGAGCCTGAGAGGTCAGGCTGTGCTTCCACACTCACTCAGACTTCAGAGCAAACTTGGCCCTCCTGCCTCAAGCTGCAATTCCTCACCTTGTTTGCACGTGAAGGCTCTAAGTAAACAGTCATATCAGATCTTGACTGATGGTGAAAGCCATGACTCTCCTGTAGGAGACTAAAAGTGGACCCTGAGCTTTTTCAATCTGTTTTCAAACTCAAAGACTGAAGAACTATTAGCTCTTCAAACACAAAGACTCTGAATTCTCCAGAGTCAGATGTCTCCTTCACAGCAGAAACTCGTGTTCCTAATAAACAAATGCTGTAAAAATTGAGGTTTAAACTCTTTCTCCTTTGCTTTCCCAGCCTTAGGAGAGTGTTTGCCCCTCTGTTTTCCCTTCAGTGCTCTATGTACAGTTACTAGTGCTGCAGCACCTCCACAAAAGCCATTGCACATGATCTCGCGCCCCTCAAAATGGGCTTAGACATGCATCTGGAAACTCTTTCTTTGCACTTCCCCCTTGCTGTAGATTGGCAGCACGCTACTATATTAACAAGTCAGGCAGGTTTTTGACTGTAATTAAGGCACATTCTTCACATAGCACCATCATCGCAGGATGACAGAGTGGTAAGCATGACTTCCTTTATTTACATTGACTGCAGCTCTGTTGAGTCATGTCTGGGAATATTTGTATGGGCATAGGGTAGCTGCCAGTCTGGAGGAGGAGAAAGAGACAAGAAACCATGTTGTTCAGCCTGCTGTGGCCATGAAAAAGATTTTTCCAGCATTCAGAGTATGTTTCCCCTTTTCTTCTTAGTTAGTCCCCAGACCAGGATAAACAATGTGCTCCTGTCTCCTATAAACTGACTGTGGGATAAACTGTCAATAGGTAAAGCCAAATGGGTTAACAGCCCCACTGGGCAATTCGCAGTTGAATGTTACAGCCATTGCTTACAGAGCCTCCAGCTTTAACAATCCTGGCTCAGTCCCCAGTGCTTGGGCCTGAGGGAAATTGTGAGACATGCAGTGCTTAAGAATAACAAAGGAAATCTGTGTTGCAGCAGTGACCCCTCCAAACACACAGGTATACCTTCAGAGCGGACTTTCTACCACAAGTTATTAAGACTATGAGAACAAATGCTCTCAGCAGCAGGTAAAAGCTTCAGTTATTGCCATTCAGACAAAAATTTGCATTTAACCTATTTGATGGCAGGTAGTTGCTTGTCAGCTAGGGGTATGATCCTGGCATAAAATAAGACATTTCAACTGTGTTCTTATCCAAACCTTACAGTGACAAGCAGTGCTCCTTACTCAGTTTTACATATTACAGCTCCATCCATGAAAAATGATCATTTCTTCTAGAAAAATACTTGAGGTTCTCAGTCTACAGATGAGGAAAAATCACTATTTAATAGTGCAGTAGAACTTCGAACCTCCACTACCAAAATCAGCATACAAACACATTACTGAAAGCTTACTTTGATTTTATGTTAAATTTTTGTGTATTAGTTTTTTAAAATCAACCTTGTACCATGAGAGCACAATCATTCTAGGAGCATATCTGAATTGACATGGGTCATACGTTAAACTAGTGATTCATTAAGTCCAGGGTCATGCTTGGACTTAAATAGCTAACACCATTAATACAGAAGGGACAAGAAACCACATAGTGGATAGTAATGTGCTCATGGTAGATGTTTCCTCCTCCTCCTCCGTGTTAGAGGATTGCTTGTGATAGAAGCATGGGCATTCATAACCTGTTCAAATCCAAGGAATCACTAGAGATTAAAACATCTGTGTTACAAGGGGAAGCATGGCCTAGATCAGGCATTATCCCACTAATGGCTTGTCTCAGACATGGCTTGTGAAATGCCTTCTTCATTTCCTCAGTGGACACAGAAAACTTTTGTTTGACTGACTAACATAGCCTAAGAGCTGAGCATCTCTTCTCACCTGCTGCCAGATTTGGAGGGGCAAAGGGAACTGTCTCCTGCGGTAGCACACCAGCAGCCGCATGAACCAGCAGCAGCCAGCCCAGGCAAGGCAGCCCTTGGAGGAACAGGCTCTGCTCTCCACTTAGTTCTAGGTTAGTTGCTGCTTCAGGAAAGGGACAAATGTGGCTAATGGAGTGTGGATCCCTAATCCCAGATAAGACCTGGATAGTTACCACACACTAACAAGAGAGGAATCCACAATTCTTCAAAACAGTTCATATGGACCAGAGTTTAAAAAAAAAAAAAAAAAACCACCAAAAAAAAGACTGTAAACAGTTATGATTTCTTCTTACAAATACAGTGGAAACTCTTCGTCCTGGAACTCACTGATCCAAATGATGTGTTACCACAACTCCATCTTGCTGCTATTTTTGTTACTTCTGGCAGCAAAAGAATTCTTATTGTACTAAATGCATTTTAAAGTTGCTGTTCTTTTTTTAAAATTAAATACTCTTTCTTGTTACAAATTCATGATGTATTTAAGTACACACTTGGACTATCAACCACCACATATACTCATCTGAACAAGTGGAAACTGGCACAGTCCACAAATGTTTTAGAGTTTAAGGGGCAAGAGCTGTTCAAGTCAAAGGATTCTGTTGACAACAAATTTATACAAACTGGAATGGAAATTAGAAGCTTTCAGAGATAAAGTTCCTAGAACAGCTTTCTAACCAGCAATAGAGACAAAATTCCCATTATTTCCCAAGAATTCCTTTTCCTATCACAAAAGTGATTATCTGATGCAGTAGCCTCTGTCAGAGAACAAAAAAATTTCTTTCTCTCATACAGATAGTTTCTTCTAATCCTTTATTCCTACACTGAAATGGTATACTGGCTGATGTGCTAGATCATACAGACTATTTACAAGGAAGGAATCAAACCTTCCATTGCAAGATCCTAATGGAAGGCAAGAAAAGGTCTATAACCCTGTTTTGAAGAAGAGTTGCTAAAGAAGTTTTATCTCTCAGTAAAGGTATCCATGGGATGAAGCAGGTTGCCATGTAGTACCTTTAATTTAAAAATTCTTGCCGTCTTTTTGTAGAGGAATAAAGCATTGTGAGTTCCATCTATTGTGCTGTTAATGGAATTTGCCTACTTTGTTTTATGAATCACTAATAACTACTCACTTTTACTGATGAAAGAAATCAGAAGATATTTAGCAGGATGAGAAAGGTATGTGTCCTAACTGATCATTCCATTTTGGCTGGCATGAAGCCTTCTCATTCAATAAAAAGAGGAGTCTTGCCATTCAGGCCAGCGAGGGCATCTAATAAACTACTAGACTCCACTTGGATAACAGTTGAAATTTTTCTCTGATGGAAGACATGAGGGAGCATAGAGTTTTTATAAATAATTGTTTTCTAGATCCTAATATCTCTAGTAACCAGTGTTAGAAGAACGTTTTTGTCAGCCTGAATGGAAGGATAGAGTCTAATCTTGAGCCTCTGGTAACCTCCAACAATAATATTTGATTGCCTCTGAAATTTGTGGGGTGGGACAGGACCTGTCGCCAATGAAAGAACGTGCTACCTTCCAGGAAATTTTCAGCTAAGATATTCACACACATGTGCAAACATAGCACATCGGTCTGTACGCCTCCTGAATTAGTCATGTGTATATATGAGCACAGTCACATTTCCAAGGTTCATTGTGGTATTCCAGGATCTACACTCAGGTGTTCCAAAATTCCGGGATTTAGATCAAGCCATTTTTTGTATTAGCCTCTACAGTAAGACAGCCCAGGGACTCCATCTCCTCCTTAACAGAAAATGTTTCCTTGGCAGTTACAGCCAGTGAGCACTGGCAGTGAAGTATATTTGGATAAATACATATTGATGTCTGAATAGTAGTAGTTTTGTTTCTTCAGCATGTTTTCTTTTTTCTCACTGACTTTCAGCAAAGGTAGAAACAAAATGATGCTCCCCTGTTTTTATTGGATGTGCTTCCCCAATTACAGTGTAAATTTTACCTGCCAGTTTACTCAACTGAGTATGTGTTTTCTGGATAAGTTAGGGCAGGCATATATAAAATGTATGTTTCATTATCAAAACAGGCTAGCATTTGGCGCCCAACTTAAAGCTCTTTTTTATTTCGCCCTTGTGTCATCATCACTTGTAAAATGATTGTAAAATGGCATTGCAAAATAAGTGAGTGAAGAGAAATTAACAGTACAAATGGTATTCATGAAACTAGTAGCTTTTTCCATATGAAGAAATGTCTCAAAATTTAGTTATTTTCACTTTTTTTTTAAACAGCTATTAGAAAAGGGCCTTCCCAGTATGCAACAGTCCCTCTTACAGATGATCTACAGTCTTCTTAGTTATATGGACCTGTCAGCTATTCCTGTGAAACAGTTTAACATGGAAGTGCTAAAAACCATTGAAAAATATGTACAGGTAAATACCATATGTTCTTTATATTAACATAGGAACTTAGCAGTATTTATTATTGTAAGTTGATTTTCTTTATAAGAATTTAAGACTAGATTAGCAGGGAGGACTGCAACTGTCCAGTGTGGTATCTAGTTTATAAATATCCTGATGCCTAACAGACTGCGCATCCCCAGATGCCCAGCTGTGCGTTCACTGTGTGGGAAGGGTTAGGCTGCAGCTACGCTACATCAGGAGCAAGCTTAATACCAGGCAGAGCCTGACTGACCACTCTTTTTAATTATTAGCATGAGAGAGATGGGGCATAAGCACTTCCCTTCAGAGACTTCTGCACCTAATTCTTCGCAAGTGCAAAATACATGTTTCTACTAGGAATTCACAGCTGTAAAGAGCCTGTGTCAAGTCAGCTTGTCTGTTAAATGGGAGTTCTGTAATGGCCCTTATGTTTATTCATACTGATTAAGGTATTCAGGTAGGAGATTTTAAATCCTTTGCCAAATTGGACTTGCACTCGGGTCTCCCAGGTTGCAGGCCAGTTCCCTAACAATGACACCTTAGGCAAGTCTTGGTCTCTGCTGTTGAAATTATTCTGCAAGTATGTACCTTGTCAGTGGCCAAGAGAGGGAAAGAATAGTAATATTCCAATTCCACATTTTTATTATGTGGCAAAAAATATGACTGTAAAATGTAAATAATCTTGAATGTGTGTGAATCTTTCTTTCCATTTGCTGATTAAATATACCTATTTTTAGAGCATCCACTGGAGAGAAGCCTTGAATATCCTGAAGTTGGTAGTTTCTCGTTCTGCCAGTTTAGTTTTACCATCCTATCAACACAGCGATCTTTCAAAAATGGAAATACATCGAGTGTGGAACAGTGCCTCCAAGGAGCTACCAGGGAAGACTTTAGAGTTTCATTTTGATATTTCAGAGGTACTATTTGTGATTCTGCTACTTGAAACCTTACTTCTGTCATTTGATAATCCTAAAACATGTGTTGTAGCTCCTTAAGAAAGCTGAAAAACTGGGAAAGAAAGGAAAATTACAAAACTGAAAGTCTCTTAAATTCTCCTCGATCCACAGTGACATATTTAATGACCGATGCTGGAGGGCTTTTTCTGGATTTTCATTAGATTTTTAGGGGGAAGGAATTATTAGTTGTGTTTAAAATTATCTGGTGGAAAAGCTATGTTGCAGTTATGCCAACTGTAATATATAAGTATACTATATGTATAAAATCCCCCTCCAAGCCTTTTATATTTGGATGCCAGTGTTCTCTGTAACTGTTAAACATAGAAGTATGTCCTTTAAGGGAGTACTTTCTGACCTCTGACTGAATTCTTTTACAGCACTCTTTATCCTGCAAACCCTGTACACCTTTTAATTTTATAGAACTGAATGGTCCTATTGACTTTAATGGGCAACTCTACTTATAGTTTTTAACCTGCATGACTTTGCAGCTTTATAGACTTTATCGTATAGATAATAGTGAGACTTTGGGTTAAAAGGAAATACGAATATAAAAAGGCATCTTGTACTATTTGTATAAAGAGTTTCTTCTTGTTTCATGAAGGTATAGTTCTAGAAAATGCTGAGCATCCTATCATCAATCCAAGAAAGCATTTTGCCGTGTGTTGGAACAGGGCCAGAGTGCTCAGCACTTGTAGGAAAAACCTGTTAAAAACCATGTGCAAGAAATGTGGATTTGAATTAAATTTCATCAGCTTTCTGAGTTTTTTGCTGCTTCTTATGTTAGAAACTAGTTTGACAGTTGCTTTGAGTATTACCTATTCATGAGCATAAGCACTAGCTACTAGGTATGGCAATAGTTACTGAGACGTTCACAGTGGGAAATAATATACACACCAAGTGACATGAAATTTGGTGCACTCTTTGTTTTACCACTGTATATGATCTTCAGAGTAATCTTTTCCTGCAGCTGAAGTAATATGTCCCATTATAAGTTCATCCTGGAGCATAGGACTAGTGAATAATTACTCTCTATTTCAGACCCCGATTATTGGGAGACGGTATGATGAGCTGCAAAGTTCTTCTGGACGAGATGGTAAACCCAGGGCAATGGCTGTCACCCGAAGCACTTCTTCAACTTCATCAGGATCTAACTCCAATGTCCTTGTTCCTGTGAGCTGGAAGAGACCCCAGTATTCTCAGGTAAACTCCTTTACAGTAGCCCACTATTCATTAACAAGTGGCACTCGGAGCAGCTAAATTAACGCACACTAAGTTCTTAAATGCTTGTGCCCTCTGTCCCCTACGCAGTGCTCCTGGCTGGCTGGGGCAGTGGCAGCACAGCATCTGACTGACTGTGTGTGCTGAATGTCTTTCTTGGAGTTAGAAACGGACTGAGTTATGTCTCTCTTCTCTCCAGCCAGTGGTTTTCTTTCAACCTGTAGGAAATGCATCTCTTTAAGACCTCTAACTCTAGGTCAAATTTAGCTAAGAATGGCAGGTGAGTTGAGATATTAGCAAGGAGAGCAGATAGACAGCATGTGCAACTTTCCAAGTGTTGTTTTTATGGGAAATCAGGTAAAAAGAATTCCTTGGAACAATTTTCCTAAAAGTGATGTTTGATTACCGTATTGATTTTGGTTATCTGCCAGTTAAAATAAAACCATGCAGAATAAATGCATTTATTGTTGTTTTTTTTAATATAGCAGATTATATAGCAGTGACTCAAGCCCAATTCTATTTATGCATGTGCTTAATTTTAAGCTTCTGAACTGTTCTTTTGAAGCAATGCACACAATTCAATGTGTCCTTATTATGCTCAGTGGAATTAATAGGCTAATTTAAAAATAATGAACAGCAAAATCATTAACAGCTATTTTTATGTTTCCTCGTATGCATAGTTGCTCTGAAAGCAACCTTTTGAGCACTTAATGACTAATTGTATGGTTGGGTCCTCCTAATTAAAAATTGTTAATGTATGTTTCTAGCCACTGGGAGAATGGGTGGTTAAAAAAATGCTCACTGGAGAAATGTCTTGTTTTCTAGAAAAGGACAAAGGAAAAGCTGGTGCATGTCCTTTCTCTATGTGGTCAGGAAGTTGGGCTGAGTAAAAACCCTTCAGTAAGTTGCCTTGTATTGACCATTTCTTTGTTTCATTGTGTCCTAAACTTTAAAAGTGAATAACTTTGTTTCCCAGAGTTGCTGATCTGATTTGCATAGCATCATGTCACATTACTGTCATTATCATTTGTACTGGCCCGTGCCACATTTCTCAGCATATAGACCAGTGAGTGAATGGCCCTCTCACTTAAAGACGATTTACTTACAGAGCTACATACAGTTTTGCTGTGAGACATCTCTGATGCTATAGGTTTTACTTATGCCATCTCAGTGGGTAGAGAGTAATGACCTCTGGTATTACCAATCTAGAGCCTTTATAAAGTAAAAAATTAAATTACAGAAATAATACTGGGGGGAGGTGTCTGATTTTTCCATTAGATAGTAGTTCTGATGTTACTCTTTAAAAATTAATATTATCTGGTGCCAGGAAATGGGCAATAGATCATCCAGGGTAGGAAGCTCTTAAAATAGTTATTAAATATTTTCTACAGAGAAAGGAAAATTTCTGAATGTTTTTGATTATGTTGTATGTCACTTAAATTATGGTGAATAGGTCCTTCATTTCTGCAAAATGGGGACCGTTTAATTTTCACAACTAAATTGCAGATATAATTATTTTTGGTAGGAAAGGAAAAATTGTAGCTTGTTGTGTTTTCTAATCTTTACATATTTTTGAACATCATTTTTAACTAGAGTTTTCTTTTGTGAACTTACTATCTCCTCCCCTTGACAGTATTTTCTTTGCTAAGTTCTCTGAATTTTGTTCCTATAAATGTATACAAACATCAGGCAACATCAATCTGCAGCCATTAGGAGGTAGCTGTAATATTCTTGGATGTGTTCCTGCAGTGTGAAGTTGTTTCTTTGTACAAGTTTAATCTGAAGGCACCTGTCCAACATAAATAATAAAGAGTGTTCTAAAAATACTCAGTAAAGGAATTAGGTGTGTACTGGAAATACAGTCTTCTGAATAACCAATTACAGCTTTTAGGAAGAAACAACCAGAGGGAACAGTTTGTTACAAGAGAAATCCTTTGAATTGTAGGTAATTTTTTCTTCCTGTGGTGATTTGGATCTGATTGAGCACCAGACAAGCTTGGTGTCTTCAGAAGACGGAACAAGGGAGCAGGAGAACATGGATGATTCAAACAGTGAACAACAATTCAGAGTCTTTAGGGACTTTGATTTCCTAGATGTTGAGCTGGAAGATGGGGAGGTACAGTATATTTTCTCTGAAACAGCTTTTTTATTAAAACAGTTTCATATTCTTCCTACTAAACACTATACTTTTTCTTGTAACATAAAACTTTAACTGTATAACTATAAACTTAGTTGTGAGTTCAGATTATTTATAACGTTCACTTAGTGTTCGTTTCAGTAGCATAACAGTAAGAGGCTACCACACCCTTCCTTTCTGAATCTGCTTTAGGAAACACTGCAAAACTGTTACTGGAAGATAAAGCCTCTGTTCTAGTACCTTTTCAGTGAATTTACTTTTAAGTGAATTTACTTTAAATACAATTTTTAAAGGTCTAAATTGTTAACAAAAATATATTTGCTGATTAAAAACCCATAAAATGAAATTGTTCCAAATCTGTTGGTTTATGAGTAACCCTCCAAAACATGAATTCAGGCCTTAGGGCTGTTGTTACTCCTGCAACTGCTGATGAAGTCACTAATGCTTAGGGAGATGTACCTTCCACTCTGCTTAGGTGTCCGTGATTTCATCATTTCATGCAGGAGCTAAACAGAACCCTGAGGGCCCAGATCAAGTCTTGACAGGTGAAGCCTGTCAGCTCACCTTGAGGTGAAACTGCTGAAGGGAAAAAGTTGAAGAACTGCTGAATTTTGAGGGGCTACACCCTTTAACCTTGCTTATATCAGACTTGGAATATTTCTTTCTATTTGGGTAGGAAGGGCCAAAAATGAATATCCATTGCCAAACAAGACTAACAATTTTGTTGCTATTTAAAAGTTCAGAAATTGTTAGCTCTTTTGAAGTACTTAAGGTGCAGATATTCAGCAAACCTAACAGTTGAATAAATTGTCTTGTTATAATCTGCACTCAATTTTAACATGAATTCTCTCAGGCATCGCTCTTAGCCCTGAGAAGAACATGTGTACAGGAAGAAATAATCAGTTTTCTCCCCAGTTGAATTACAGTAGTAAAATAATTTTAAGGTAAACAGACCCTTCAGGTGTGAACTCATGTACATCTGAACTTTAATTTTTTTTCCAATGAAGAGAAAGGATGAAGGAATAGAAAGAGATGTTGCAGAGTCCTTATTTTCCAAGTCAGGAATCTCTATATCAAAATATAGTAATTTTGACTCACGGCTGCCCATGACTTTGCTAAAAAAAAAAACAAACAAAAAACAACCAGTTGGCATCAATGGTTGAAAATACATTAGCCAAATATTATGAAGGAGCTTTAATGTTCCAAACAATGATAAAACAGCAATGCCAGGTTGTTTGTCAAAAAGTATACTGGCTGCAATCATTTCTGTGTCTTAAATGCTTTCAAGATATTACAAGGGCTTACGGACTGCAATTTTGACTAAATACCACATGATAATTTTTTGTCCAGTGAAATTAAAGAATTTCTTCTTTCTCTTCACCAGTTAAAACCATATACTGATTATATATAATTGTGCAGAACAATTCCTATCAAAATGAGTTTACCTTCATGGACTGTGACCCTGCAAAGATTTGTTTTATACTTTATATATATATATATATATATATACACACACAGTTTTTAAATTGCCATGGATCTGAGACCTTGCATTCCAAGGTTTACTCCAGATTGACTTACTACTGTTTTAAATAAATAGATACTTTAGCCAAATTCAAACCTGGTGTAAGAGGCTACATCTCTAATGACTGAGTTGAAACTGTATACTGTACGTCAGATCTGAATTTGATATATTCATAAACATGAATAAAACAGTGTTGGAAAACTTCAGCTAGCAAGAGCACAAATAGTCTTTCCAAAAAAACCTTATTATTTAAATAGGCCAGTGATGCTTGTATCATCCTCATACCACAAGATATACTTGTTTGAAATTTCATAAAGATGTGAAAGCAAATAATGGTTATTTTCAAACTTAAAAGATAGGCTGAAGAGTTGAAGTTTCTGTGATAATATTAGTTACAATTGTAGGCAAATGTTTGTCTATGATGTCTTTAATACAGTAATTTTACATAGATTCTTTCTATTTGTTTTTCTATCTGTTATATCTGCTACCCAGGAACTTCAGGTAAGAATGCTACTTGAACTCAGATGTGCCAGTATATGTTATGCCTTCTTGCAAACTTGTATTATAGAATAACATCATAGTTTTGTTGTTGCCCTCCCCCTCTTCAGTTTGTGCGTGGGTGGGTGGGTGTGCGTGTGCTTGCACTTCTGACAGGTGCTTCATTTTTTGTCTTGTATTAGAAATATTTTTGAGGTCTTCAAAAATTCTGCTTCATTTTAAGTTTGTTTTTGACATGTTCAACAGTCTTCACAAATTTTAAAATATCTTAATTCTAGTATCAGCATTTTTCAAACAACTGAGCCATTTCTCCTTTCAGTATCTTTGTGCATAAATAATATGTAGAAACAAAAGAACAACTTCATCATACATAATGTAGTAAAGTTTGGGCCATTTGTTTCCATAGGCAAATTATATATAATTTTCAGCTTTTCAATTGTGGTATATAGGTTCCTGTTAGCATCTTGCTAAAGCTGATACCTGAGACCTCTTCATAAAGTTTACATCATTGCCTACCAGCCTGAATTTAATTGAATAAATTAATTAATTCATACAGCTTAATTTAATTCAGCTGTATATGCATACCAACTTTGCGGCACTCATTTACCCTGTGAAGAAAACTGAAAAGGCGCATCAGTGGTTGCCAGTTTGGGACCTAAACTTGCAGTTTATCAGTGTGTAAAGAGAACTGAAATGAGTTTGTAATAGAGAATTGTAATGAGTTGTACAAATGATACAAAAATCAGCAACAACAGTATTTTGCATATTTGTTTCCAACAGTTTGTACATCAGTTATTATGCAAACACAACCCCAAAAAAATCTTTGTCTCAAAATGCCTGTGTTCCAAAAAGGTACAAACATATGGAGATAGTGCCTTACTATGCAGTTCCACAACACTCTTGCCTATACCCTACAGTGTTTGTGTGACTCCATTAACTTTGCATACTTTTGTCCATACAGTAAGGTAAAAACTTGTGTGAAAGAAGTTTTGCATGATTCTTACCGGCTTTATGGAGGAGCTACGCTGCCCTCCCCCACATAGGGTTACTTCCCTTTTTACTGCCCTTTCTGTGTCTCTCCTTTCCCCTGGGTTGTCGTAATGTTTAAAGTGGCTGCAATGGCACGTCCGCTTCTTTACCAGAGGGTGGTGATTGTGGGAAGTCCTATGTGGTACCTGCTCACTGCTGGCCAGACACATTTATAATATGTGACTGTTTTCTTTTGAACTGATGTTTGTTACTGATGGCTTTTCAGATAGGAGATAGCCTTGCTCCCGCTGTACATAAAAATGAACAGCCTCTCAACTACATCTTCCCTCCTGCTCGTTAACTGTGAAAGAAAGATTGCTTAACAGGCTATAAAAACAACTCCATCTTTGTAGACATGTGTTGACTTCTTGTTTAAATTCAGTATGATTCTGGGTGCCCCTGTAGCAAGCTTACGCTAACTCAAATACTATGGGTATTTGGGTTATACTGTATTTCATCTCTCTTACCCTTTTTCCTCACTTTTAATTCACTCCCCCTTCTAACTGCATGACCTAGAAGTGTCCCTTTTCATTTCTCTTCTTTTTGCTGGCTTCCTTCTTTAACACATTGCAGAATAAAACTGCAACAAGAAATATTCCCATAGACATGCACTGCAAAGGTTACTGATAGCTGTACTAGGCATCATGAGGATCAGCGTGTGATGATGGTCATCTTTGCTTGCTTGCTTATTTATGTCATTTTGTCCTTTGTTAGTTCAGTAACTGATATGTTTCTGGAGGATGTCTCATTGCTGCATGTGTCCTCCAGCCTTTGTGGGGGAGGATGGGCAGCCAAAGAATTTGTTAAAATAAATAGCTGGGAACCAAACAGTCATTTTAATGATTTAGAGAGACCTAATTTCGTAACTCTTAGATGTGTTCTGTTCTCTTCCCGCACAAAACTACCATATGATCCCAGTCCCAGAATGAAAACACAGTGTTCTTCCAATAATGTGTTGGGCTTCATAACAATTTCATGTTCATTTGCTCTTGCATATCATGCATTCCTTAGTTCTACATGTTCTTGTAGATTACAGTTCTTGCATTTCTGGATTGTCTTTTTCCTAAAAAATATTTTTTTCTTTCTTCCTCATATTTGTTCATGAATGGTGAGCTTAGTGTCATGAAACTGAACTTTCCCTCTTTCTAATCATATTCCAAAGTCCATTGCATTAAAGGGCAATGATGCAAAATAAGATCTATTTGTACAAGTTTGTTGATTGTTAAGGAGGTAAGATTGCAATTGAATTAATTGCACTTCATGTAGTTTGGTCCCCATTCAGTAAATGTCTGAGTAGTCCTGAATGGGGATTACTCAAGTGTTTAAAATCGCAAATCTGCTTAAGGGACCTTACTGAACTGAGACCTCTTTCTCTATGATTGCACATAATTTTAATCTGCATAAGCCCAGGAGATACTTATAATCAGTGATTTGATAATAATATTCATGATTTTTTTAGACAGAACTATATTTTTGTCAAATTCATATTTAAAAGATCACTGTCAACTTGAATTTTCAGCAGTTGGTTTGCTTGTTTAAGAGTGTTGCATCTTACAGAGTCTTATTTTAAACAGTCAGCCCTGAACCTTAAAAAGAAACATTTTTCTCTGTAAGTTTCCTTCCCATGTTGATGTAAGGTTGAAGGCTTTCACCTGCAGTTCACCAAAACTGCAGCTGAATACTTCTGTGTAGACCTCTCATGCTGTGTAAGGCCCCTTTGGCCTCTGCGGGTCCCTGACAGGAGCAGCTGTGGACACGCTCCTGCATTTGCCAGAGAGGAACCTGGCTAGACTTGAAGAAGGGAGCAGGAGAATTAGCGCAATTAGGGAAAAGAGGTACAGTCCACTGGAAAATACATAAAGTAAACAAATGGAAAAATGGTGGAAAAGTAATTGTCATTTTTCTACATGAAAGAAATTAAGTGATCTTTGTATCAGTTCACCAGCCTAACAAATAGTTATGCTATTTGCTTAATGCACTTGGCTTTATGTAACTGCGTGTGGGATCAGAACTGAAAGTCCATATAAAATGTTTGGTCCATTTGACCTTTTCAAAACGTGAAATCCCAGGCAATGCTAATCAGGTTATTCTCAAAGTGTAGTTTCAACTAATTCAAATAAATTCAAGTTACAAAAATAAGCAATATGGGCGTAGAATAAAAGTTTTAAAAGGTGTGCTGCTTTAGCTATTACATTTTGTGTGTAAATGAAGGGTTCATTCAAATCTACTCATCATTATGGTTATGTATATAATGCAAAGAATCTAAAATCTTTAACATATGTTTCACAATTGAACCATTGCTATGAACTGTGCTCCTAATATTTTTAAACATCACGGAAAAATCCTTTAAAATTGCTTCCAAACTTTTCTTTTGCCTGTCATTGCTCTACTGGTATTGAGGTATGTGTATATGTGGACTTAGAAAAACGAATTCTTAAATCAGCAAATGCATGAAAAACATCCAATACTGAAAAGAATGAATCTTCATTTAACTGTCATTTCCATGCTTCTGCTCATATCTCCAGGTGAAGGGCTGGAAAATTATAAATGCTCCTGTTAAATTATTGCTTAACAAAATAATGTTTATATTAAGTTTGTATTATATTTTTACATAAAAATATTTCTTGAGCTAATTTTGATCTAATGATTGGTGGTTTGTATATGGTGAGTTTCAAATCAAAGAAGCTGACCCTATATCTGATTTCAGGGTGAGAGCATGGACAATTTCAACTGGGGAGTACGCAGACGGTCCCTGGATAGCCTGGACAAGTGTGACATGCAGCTGCTGGAAGAGAGCCAGCTCTCGGGGAGCACGCCCAGCCTGAACAAAATGAACCATGAGGACTCTGATGAGTCATCCGAGGAGGAGGACATGACCACCAGCCAAATCTTGGAGAACTCAGACCTAGTAAGCTGCAAACTTGCAATTTAAGAATAGACAGGGTTTTGTTTTTAAATAAGCTGGGCTTTTAGTTTCCTCTCGCCCAGGTACAATCTAATCAGCTGAAATTGGGGGGTAGCACTCAATGCGCTGTTTTGTCGCTGCTTGATTTTCCCTTATTTGCAAATGTAAACAGGAATTTTAATGCAAAGTTTGAAACACAGGAAGCGTCAGATATGATTATTTGCACTTTTTTCCAGAAATTACTATGTGACAATTTTGCACAAATGGCCAGTAGTAAATCTTTCTGATGTATCTAATACTTAAAGAAATAGGACAAGACTCCAGTTTGGTAAACTGTGGCAGGTTTTTCACTGTTCAGTTCTGGGATGTTTGCATACAATTTTTATGATAGAAACACTGAAAGGGTTATAATATGTCTGTATGTACAAACTAAGAGAGCTACCGTCACTGCCCTTTAAGACAATGTCTGCTTTGCAAGTTCGTAAAAGCAGTGTGTGGTAGGGTAGCTGTATACTCAGTTCTTCTGTGCTTTTGTTGTCTTTTAAACAGATTATAACTCTTTCC